>NC_083571.1:68537278-68889778 GCF_027579695.1 Neoarius graeffei
CTCTGAAGAAGCAGTACAAGACTGCTGCTGATGAGGAGAAGCAACCTTTAACAGAGCTGAAAAACATCCTGCGGAAGAAGCTGATGACCCTTCGCAGAGCAGAGTGGCACTGGAGACTGGGAAGATAGAGAGCGAGGAAGTGAGCTGCATTAATTGCCAATCCCTTTGGCTTTACAAAACAACTGCTTGGGGACAAGCGCAGTGGCTGGCTTGAGTGCTCAATAGAGCAAGTGAATCGCTTCCTCCAGGACATAGTGTGCAATCATCTGAGAGAACAAGACCTGGAACCCAACAAATCTCTCATCAGCCCCCCCCCCCCCCCCCCCCCCCAACAACAGAGTTCAACCTGAAGGAGCCAAGCCTGAAAGAGGTCGAGGACATCATCAAGGCAGCCCGCTCAGCATCTGCTCCAGGCCCCAGTGGTATTCCCTATCTGGTTTATAAGCACTGTCCAGAGCTTCTATGGCACCTGTGGAAGATCCTGAAGGTGATTTGGAGAAGGGGAAAAGTCGCTGACCAGTGGAGGTGTGCTGAGGGAGTATGGATCCCCAAAGAGGAGAACTCAAAAACCATCAACCAGTTTCAGACCATCTCACTCCTGAGTGTTGAAGGGAAGGTGTTTTTCAGCATTGTCTCTCAGAGACTGACAGAGTTTCTCCTCAAGAACTACTACATTGACCCATCAGTGCAGAAGGGAGGGATCCCTGGAATACCCGGCTGCCTGGAGCATACTGGAGTCGTCACACAGCTGATTAGAGAGGCTCACGAGAACAGAGGCAACCTAACGGTCTTGTGGTTGGACCTGACCAACGCCTACGGGTCCATACCGCATAAGCTGGTCGAGCTTGCATTGCACCTCCATCATGTTCCCATTAAGATCAAGGACCTCATCTTGGATTATTACAACAATTTCAGGATGAGGGTCACTTCTGGGTCAGAAACATCAGACTGGCATCGCATTGGGAAAGGAATAATAACAGGCTGTACCATCTCTGTTATCCTTTTTGCACTAGCCATGAACATGGTGGTCAAGTCAGCCGGGGTGGAATGCAGAGGGCCCCTGACCAAGTCAGGTGTACGGCAGCCCCCGATAATGGCCTACATGGATGACCTGACCGTCACTACAACATCGGTCCCAGGGTGCAGGTGAATTCTACAAGGGCTTGAGAGACTCATTACCTGGGCAAGGATGAGTTTCAAGCCCTCCAAGTCAAGATCGATGGTGCTGAAGAAGGGGAAAGTGATTGACAAGTTCCGGTTTTCCATCTCAGGAACTGTCATTCCAACCATCACAGAGCAACCTGTCAAGAGTTTGGGGGAAACTCTTCGACTCCAGCCTGAAAGACTCAGCTGCCATCCAGAAGTCCAATATGGAACTTGGAATCTGGCTCACCAAGGTTGACAAGTCTGGTTTGCCTGGTAGATTTAAAGCCTGGATCTATCAGCATTCTATCCTGGCACGAATCCTCTGGCCCATGCTAATCTATGCAGTCCCAATGACAGCAGTTGAGACCCTAGAAAGGAAGATCAGTGGCTTTCTTCAAAAGTGGCTAGGCCTCCCACGCAGTCTCACCAGTGCAGCACTGTATGGGGCGAGTAACACACTGCAGCTTCCTTTCAGCGGCCTCACTGAGGAGTTCATGGTGGTATGCACCAGAGAAGCCTTACAGTACAGAGACTCAAGGGACTGCAAGGTGTCGGCAACTGGCATCGAGGTGAGGACAGGAAGGAAGTGGAAGGCTGGGAGAGCAGTGGAGGTGGCAGAGTCTCGCCTAAGACAGAAGGCACTGGTGGGCACTGTGACAACAGGAAGAGCAGGCCTGGGTTACTACCCAAAGACCCTGATCAGCCAGACCCGCAGTAAGGAGAGACACCACCTGATCCAGGAGGAGGTCCGAGCAGGCATGGAGGAAGAGCGTGTGAGCAGAGCGGTGGGACTCCGGCAACAGGCAGCATGGACAAGGTGGGAGAGCGCACTACAGCGCAGGATCACCTGGACAAACATCTTGCAGGCAGACTTCCATCGGGCCAGTTTCCTAGTGCAAGCTGTCTATGATGTCCTGCCTAGCCCAGCGAGCCTCCATGTCTGGGGAAAGAGTGAGACACCCTTCTGCCTTCTGTGCTCTGGTAGAGGCTCCTAAGAACATCTCAGCTGCTGCCCAAAGGCCCTGGCTGATGGCCACTACTGGTGGTGCCATGACCAGGTGCTTAAGGCAGTTGCTGAAAGCTTAACCTCTGCCATCAGCTCCTGCAAGCACCATCATGCCCCAAAGAAGGCAGTCTCCTTCGTAAAAGCTGGAGAGAAACCCCGAGCACGCCAACATATAACAGGCCTCCTCCACATGGCAAATGACTGGCAGCTGCAGGCCGACCTGGGAAAGCAGCTGAGGTTTCCCCAACATGTGGCAGCAACAACTCTCCATCCAGACGTGGTGATAACATCTGAGGCTTCAAAACACCTCATCATTCTGAAACTAACAGTTCCCTGGGAAGAGCATCTTGAGGAGGCCAATGAGAGGAAGAGAGCCAAGTACCAGGAGCTGGTGGAGGAGTGCAGGGAGAGAGGTTGGAGAACCTTCTATGAGCCCAGAGAAGTCGGCTGTAGGGGTTTTGCAGGGCACTCCCTCTGCAAAGTCCTGAGTCGCTTGGGCATTGTAGGAGCAGCTAAGAAGAGGGCCATTGCATCTGCAAGCGAAGCCACAGAGAAAGCCACACGGTGGCTTTGGATTAAAAGGGGTGATCCGTGGACTGCTACTGGGACGCAAGTTGGGGCTTGATCAACCCCGGCTGGGTCGCCTGGGTGAGGGTGTATGATGTTGCGAGACCCGAAACACCCGAGGACCCCAGGATACATCACTGAGGATGCATCCCAGTGCATCCATGAAGTGTTTCTAGCATAGTGTGTGTATATATATATATATATATATATATATATATATATATATATACACAAACATAAACTAACTATAATCATTTTCATAGGATGTTATAATGCATTTATAAGGTGCAATCATTCATCAAACTACATTACACTTTATGACTATTTTGTCATTACAAATTGTGGTGCATCATGATGCATTATAAGCAGAGTAGATAACAAGTCTGACTTTACATATTGCATTATGAGATTATAGAAAGGTGTTATAAGGTGTTGTTTGGGGTTATAAGCACTACTACAGTATATAAATGCCATAATCTGTAATGCCTTTGAATAAACCGTTATCATGGGATGCGTAAAGCCTTATGAGATGCATTATAACATGTTATGAATGTATCCATAACTCATTATACATATGACATCCACAGCACATATGTGTTTCCATCACAAATATACAACACGTATTGTATTCATACCGTATTTGTACCATATTTGCTATACTGTCACACATGCAGTTATAATGCATTATGAACACAGTATTTTCAGGAAGTGGTATTATTTTTGTTGTTTGCTGATTCACTGTGTTCCTCTCTCTTCCTTCACCGCACCGTGCTCTCAGTATCATCCATGCTGCGGAGTGAGGGAATGAATAATTTATCCTGGTGCTGAGAGATAAAGTTAGAAACCATTAAAACGCTATTTGCACAAAATTATTATAGCATGTAAAGGCAAGGAATTACATTATTTATTTCTGAGTCAGAATCTTACTGAGTTTAGCAACTCTGCTTTCAGAGGCTGTGTGTAGGAATCATAAACGTAAGGGTTTTTATATATATATATATATATATATATATATATATATATATATATACATACACATATATATATACACACACACAGTGCTCAGCATAAATGAGTACAGCCCCTTTGAAAAGTAACACTTAAACAATATCTCAATGAACACAAACAATTTCCAAAATGTTGACAAGACAAAGTTTAATATAACATCTGTTTAACTTATAATGTGAAAGTAAGGTTAATAATATAACTTAGATTGCACATTTTCAGTTTTACTCAAATTAGGGTGGTGCAAAAATGAGTACACCCCACAACAAAAAATACTACATCTAGTACTTTGTATGGCCTCCATGATTTGTAATGACAGCACCAAGTCTTCTAGGCATGGAATGAACAAGTTGGCAACATTTTGCAACATCAATCTTTTTCCATTCTTCAACAATGACCTCTTTTAGTGACTGGATGCTGGATGGAGAGTGATGCTCAACTTGTCTCTTCAGAATTCCCCATAGGTGTTTGATTGGGTCCAGATCAGGAGACATACTTGGCCACTGAATCATTTTCACCCTGTTCTTCTTCAGAAATCCAACAGTGGCCTTAGATGTATGTTTAATTATGTTGGAAAAGTGCATGACGACCAAGGGCATGGAGTGATGGTAGCATCTTCTCTTCCAGTATAGAGCAATACGTCTGTGAATTCATGATGCCATCAATGAAATGCAGCTCCCCGACAACAGCAGCACTCATGCAGCCCCACATAAGGACACTGCCACTACCATGTTTCACTGTAGGCACCATGCATTTTTATTTGCATTCCTCACCTTTGTGATGCCATACAGTTTTGAAGCCATCAGTTCCAAAAACAAAAACATCTTGGTCTCATCACACCAGAGTATAGAGTCCCAGTAGTTTTCATTTTTGTCAGCATGGGCCCTGGCAAACTCTAGGCGGGCTTTTTTGTGCCTGGGCTTTAGGAGAGGCTTCTTTCGTGGACGGCATCCATGAATGCCATTCCTCTGCAGTGTACGCCGTATTGTGTCACGGGAAACAGTCACCCTGTTTGGCTTTCTACTTCTTTAGATAACTGCAGTGAACTTGCATGCCGATTTTCTTCAACCCTTCTCATCAGAAGACGCTCCTGTCGAGGTGTTAACTTCCGTGGACGACCTGGACGTCTCTGTGAGATGGTTGCAGTTCCATCTTTCTTAAATTTTTGTACCACTTTTGCTACAGTATTCTGACTGATAAGTAAAGCTTTGCTGATCTTCTTGTAGCCTTCACCTTTGTGGTGTAAAGAAATTATTTTCTTTGAGGAATTCTGAAGAGACAAGTTAAGCATCACTCTCCATCCAGCATCCAGTCACTAAAAGATGTCATTGTTGAAGAATGGAAAAAGATTGATTTTGCAAAATGTTGCCAACTTGTTCATTCCATGCCTAGAAGACTTGGTGCTGTTATTAAAAATCATGGAGGCCATACAAAGTACTAGATGTAGTAGTTTTTGTTGTGGGGTGTACTCATTTTTGCACTACCCTAATTTGAGTAAAACTGAAAAATCTGTAATCCAAGTTTATATTATTAACCTTACTACTTTGTCTTTTCAACATTTTGGAAATTGTTTGTGTTCATTGAGATATTGTTTAAAATGTTACTTTTCAAAGGGGATGTACTCATTTACGCTGAGCACTATATATATATATATATATATATATATATATATATATATATACAGCATCGTATTTCTGTGAAGGCTACATGTCACATATATATAATGAGCAATGAATATATTCATAGCATGTACTTATAATTCCATGTAATCATTTCTTTTAACTCAAATAATGCCTCTCACACACATTTCTGTTGTAATGCAAGCACTCAAAAAAATAAAACATTGGATTTACTTAACCGAGTTATGGCACCCGGTCCCACGAAACTGTGTTAATTTAGATGTATTGAATACAGTTATGTTTTGAATCACTCAACATAACTGTATTCAATACATCTAAATTAACACAGTTTCGTGGGACTGGTTGCCATAACTCGGTTAAGTAAATCCAATGTTTTTTTTTTTTTTTTGAGTGTCAGTATTCATGTCAACACTTTCTATGAAGAGTCTATGGATCATGACTTCGTAATACATTCATAACTTTATAATGTGTTTGTAAGGCATGATAGTCATTGCTACACTTATTTATGAATAAGGCATTACATTTATAGCCATGTTTATAATACAAATGCTATCAGAGTGCATTATAAGCAGTGTTTATAACAACTCACCAGTTCCAGAGTCATTCACACCCAGTTTTATGAGTGTGCTATGTTTAATCAGATTATTTTTAAACTATGGCACTAAAAATAATGCTTTTTATTGTTAGTATTAAAAAACAATTTCCATTGTTTTATTTCTCACTATATCTAAAAAATGCAAATCATTAAATTGTGCAAAAGTGCCTTTTCTCTTTTAAGACTCATGTAACTCTTAAAATCTCATTCTCATCTCATTATCTCTATCCGCTTTATCCTGTTCTACAGGGTCACAGGCAAGCTGGAGCCTATCCCAGCTGACTACGGGCGAAAGGCGGCGTACACCCTGGACAAGTCGCCAGGTCATCACAGGGCTGACACATAGACACAGACAAACATTCACACTCACGTTCACACCTACGGTCAATTTAGAGTCACCAGTTAACCTAACCTGCATGTCTTTGGACTGTGGGGGAAACCAGAGCACCCGGAGGAAACCCACGCAGACACGGGGAGAACATGCAAACTCCACACAGAAAGGCCCTCACCGGCCACGGGGCTCGAACCCGGACCTTCTTGCTGTGAGGCGACAGCACTAACCACTACAACACCGTGCTGCCCACTCTTAAAATTAACTTTATTATTTTTTTTTTTTAAATCATATTTCAACATTGATTCGAACATGTTCACCAAAGATCTAAAATCACATTGCTGCAATTTTAAATGTGTAGCTGAGTTTCTTAACATAGAGCTAGTAAATATTTTAACAAAGAAAAAAAAAGGTTGATTTGCATCCATACTAATTTCATAATTTCACAATATCACTGAGGACATTCAGTTGATTGATTTGATTGATTGATTTAATTAGTATTAATACTTTACGTTCATTCTGTTGTTTTGTTTAACCTCCATTTAGTCCATCAGTCAATATCACATTATCAGAAAGATGGTCAGGAAAAGTTTCAAAGTTTTTCTTCTCATGATCTTCAGGACATTCATAATGTTCTTGAACATGTGACTTGTGGAATATTTCTAATATTTTGTGTATAACGTCTATAATGGATGACTCGTGGATGAGATTCACCCATTAATGCAAAATTAATTGTTTCCGAAGTGTGTCATTGATTATAAATTATGTTAAAGTGAAGTTATTGTGAGCTGCAAAGGATATCAGAATATTTAATTCATTCATCTGAAACAGCGAAGGAAACTTCACCTGTGTTTCAAACCAATTTTATTTTTACTTTACAGACAGATCCATCCATCCATTATCTATTACCACTTATCCTGTAAAGGGTCGCAGGCACCCAGCTGACTATGGGCGAGAGGTGGGGTACACCCTGGACAAGTCGCTAGGTTATTGCAGAGCTGACACATAGAGACAAACAACCATTCACACTCACATTCACACCTACTGTCAATTTAGAGCCATCAGTTAACCTAACCTGCATGTCTTTGGACTGTGGGGGAAACCGGAGCACCCGGAGGAAACCCATGCAGACATGAGGAGAACATGCAAACTCCGCACAGAAAGGCCCTCATCGGCTGCTGGGCTCAAACCCAGAACCTTCTCGCTGTGAGGTGACAATGCTAACCACTACAACACCGTGCCGCCCTTTACAGCCAAATTTATAAATAAATATGATATCAGCGTGACACAAATGACGCCCACTATCTTTTAGTTGAAATAGTTCATGCCACATCCTCAGGATTTTATCCAGGTCTTGTGTTTGTTTCTGTTCACGCTCCGAGACGTGTTAGCACTGAAGCCGTTGCTTTGTCATGAGGATCAACAACTCAGCACAGCGAGGTCTATGGAGCGTACAGCGGCATCAGCTCAGCTCTCACCTCCAATAATCTAATCCCCCTAATCCGCTATACCCTTCTCTTTTCTTTTTAATAGATCTGCTGACATGTTACCTGTTTGTAAGCACAAAGATCTCACAGTTGCAGAGGAAAGCAAACTTAGCACTCGGATCTCTGATAAACGCAGTCCTTTCACTGAAGCACTGTCTTGGAAAAAGTGAGATGGCATTTGTCATGAGAAGGAAGAAATGCTCTGGCTGTTTTCAGCTCAGATCTGAATTGTGTCAGGCTGCGTGACAGAAAGGTCATGTTTGCATTCAGAGTCAGTCAGTAACATGGGTACTGTTTGTTAATTGGAATCGGAGCTGCTTTACCAATAAACCTGTGAATGAATGAACACTAAAAAGCTGTCAGAAAAAAGCTACTCGGATATCTTCCACTTATAGATGAAGTATTCTCTCTCTCTCTCTCTCTCTCTCTCTCTTTCTCTCTGAGTTTGGCTTTGTTACCAGCTTTAACCTTTAAATGTTATAAGGTTTACTGAAAGGTTAAAAATGTGAATTTTTAACCTTTAATTACAAGTGTGATATGACGATATGATGTTGAAAGAGATGGAGCTCAGCTCCAGTAGGGTGCAATTTGGATGTGAGGAGGTAGAGCTCAGCTCCAGTGGGTTCTGTCCCAATTTAACCCCTGCACTGTGTCTCAGTTTGCATCCTTCCGTTAGTACTGTCCTTGAATTTCGACAGGGTAGTGTTCTCAAATCGAACATGGAAAGATGCACAGTTCCTGGTCACATTTGACCACAATTGTCGTATCATCCACCAAAAAAAAAAAAAATCTTTTCATTTTCCTTGTTCATGTGCATAGATATTTCATGCATCATGGAAATTAGCAAAGACATGCTGAAAATAGGTTCTTGGCTCCTCCCCTTCTGCTTTCATCGCCAAGATGGCGATCATTAGCGGTGAGAAGTGTTCAACATTCAACACTTTGACAATTATGAGGACACCATCTGGGTTTCATAGTGCACTGCATTCTGCTGTACTCATCAACATGAACGCACTCCTACACTCCAAAATAGCAAGTGTAAGTAACTCAGCTTGTTAATGCTAAGCATCTCCTTATAGATAACAAATTAAAGTGAGAGCATTGATATCAGCCTGTGACTGTCAGAGCTGCTGTTCGAGAAAATTAATCCAAATCCAGTGGTGTAACATCCCATAATAAATATTCATCTAAAAAAAGAATCAATTAATTAACTCCTATCCAAAGCTAAGCGAAGCTTCACTACACATATAAATAGTTTATTTCGATATGAATTAGAAATATCTACTAATCACAATATTGTCAATATGGATGCTTTTTGGTCAGTAATGGTGACTCAAGTCAGTGATGATTAAAGTCATGGTTATGAAGGTCTAATGATGCAAAAGCACATAATTTTATATTCCCGTCTCAGTTGGCAGCTCCGAACGCCGTTCATTTAGTTGATTAAATTGACTCGGAATTGCTAATATTCTGTTAAAAATGTAAGTGAGGAAGTGAACAGAAAGCAGATGTGAAGAGATCACACCGGCTCCAGATCCATCGCCTGGAGTAACGAGCATATTTTACAGCTCAGCTCTCTTTAGTGAAGCACACAGCTGACCTTCAGTGGCCCGCTCGCGCTCACTGTCGCCCTCGGCTAACGCGTCACTGCCAAACTATTTATTCCGACACGGCCAGGCGGGGAACATTAAGCAGCTCCTCGACTGTACAGCCATAAAACCTAACAACAGAGAGCAGATTTACGATTTCAGGCCGTAAACAGAACTGTGTAATGAACTAAAGAATTAATTCCTTATTGTCTTAATATCTGCATACACAGCAGAATTTTATGATTTATGATTCACATGGTGATTTTAACTTTATTGTATTAATATTTATTCATTAATTATTATTCATGAATGTTTTACATTTAAATCATCTAATTTATTATTTATTTAATATTTATGGTTTTATTTTATGAATTTCAATTAATATTTATTTTATTTATTTTTATATTTATTTTATTTGCCTATGTATCTTTTTTACATCCTAAAATTTGTTTTAATTAATATTTATTTTGCGTTTATTTTCATTTATTTTATTAATAGCTTGTTACGCATGTTAACACAAAACCACAAAGAAGCGTAAATTCTTCTGACTCCTTACAGTTAAATAAATGTTTCCTTCCTTTCAGAAAACTTCACCATGTCAGTGGTGAAATTTATGCTTTAAACATATGTTTACATATGTTTACATGTATAAACCTGCACTACAGTCAGAGTTTGTTATAGAAAAGTAATCAACACCTTCTGACTAATCAGGATGGATCAATGAGCTGAGATATTGGCATTTAGGTTGGTTATGAATGACAGAACAAATAGATCTCATCTCATTATCTCTAGCCACTTTATCCTGTTCTACAGGGTCGCAGGCAAGCTGGAGCCTATCCCAGCTGACTACGGGCGAAAGGCGGGGTACACCCTGGACAAGTCGCCAGGTCATCACACGGCCGACACATAGACACAGACAACCATTCACACTCACATTCACACCTACGGTCAATTTAGAGTCACCAGTTAACCTAACCTGCATGTCTTTGGACTGTGGGGGAAACCGGAGCACCCAGAGGAAACCCACGCGGACACGGGGAGAACATGCAAACTCCGCACAGAAAGGCCCTCGCCGGCCATGGGGCTTGAACCCGGACCTTCTTGCTGTGAGGCGACAGCGCTAACCACTACACCACCGTGCTGCCCCAGAACAAATAGATTTAAATTTTAAATTTGAGAAGATGAAGCTTCATCAGGGAGGAAAGTGATAAACACACACACACACACAGGGTTGACAGAGACAATAAAATGCAATTAGAAAAGCAATCAACTCCAGTGTTGTGCTTTATTGTTGCAGGAGCACTCGAGTGCGTGCTTTTGTTCACCACCAAGGCTGAAATCGTGATGGTACACACGGAAACATTCCAATTAAAGAGGAATTGATTATTTAGCAAAATACGAACCGTAATGGAGATCAGAAGCAGTACCAATGGAGGCCTCATTTCACAATAACACACACACACACACACACACACACACACATTAGTTTTACTGTCTTTGTGAGGATCATCCATCAACAAGATTATTAATGCAGCTCATTAACACAATGCTCCACTGAAATCCAACCCTCACCTCAAACTCCGTCAGGGGACATTCTGGCTCTTTTATTCAAAATGGTGGATTTGAGAAAGATTTGAATGATTTTTTTTTCTTCAATAATCCCACCCACTCATCCCCACCCATGTACAGAAGGCTCCGCCCCCAGACCCTACAATGGTCCATCTCCTGTATGTTACGCTTAATGAAGGACATCACTTTCAAGTGAAGTCAGATATTCAACTGCTTGGAAACCGAGTTATAAAACTCTAAACACACAAAAGTCAACTCATAATGATTCATAATCTACTTCATCCATTATATAAAGCCACATAAATATAGGAAAAGCATTGCTAGGGTTTTATTGTGTTTCTTGTCATCATGTTTTTTTCTCAAACTGGAGAATTATCTGGCCATGCTGGATGCGTACTGATTTCAGACTGAGATGGGTGTAGAGTGAAGAAGTATGGGGGGCATGTCTAAAAATAACTGACAGGGAGCACAAACACAATCAAGCACTCCGGACTGTAACGCACTTCTCCAGATGGACTTCCTCCTTCACATTATTCACTCGTGTTGATCCCATGGCTTAAACTGTTATTTTTATCATGTTCTACATATTTTCCAGGTTATTTATACAAGTATTTATTAAATAAATGGGGTGGCACAGTGGTGTAGTGGTTAGCACTGTCGCCTCACAGCAAGAATGTTCTGGGTTCGAGCCTGGTGGCCGGCGAGGGCCTTTTTGTGTGAAGTTTGCATGTTCTCCCCGTGTCTGTGTGGGTTTCCTCTGGGTGCTCCGGTTTCCCCCACAGTGCAAAGACATGCAGGTTAGGCTAATTGGTGACTCTAAATTGACCGTAGGTGTGAATATAAGTGTGAATGCTGGTGTGTCTCTATGTGTCAGCCCTGCGATGACCTGGCGACTTGTCCAGGGTGTACCCCGCCTCTCGCCCATAGTCACCTGGGATAGGCTCCAGCTTGCCTGATAAGCAGTTATGGATAGATAGATAGATTCAATTTTTTCATCTTTGAAAATAAAAGCTGCATGAGCAAAATGTCCCCACACAGATAAAACTGTCAGATATTCCGGTCTTTGTGGGGATGTTTGAATGAATCCCGTGCAGAGTGTCATGTGGTCTTTTACAGAAAAGTCACATGGTCTACACATGGAAATAATCACATCTGGTTTTTAGGCATCTCATGCTATAGTTCTCAAATTTATCATATTTTGTGTTTGTTTTCCACAAGATATTCTTTTCACATGAAACATTTATTTGTATACGCACTTTTCTACAAATGATTCACTTATTTCCTCATGTGAAACTTTCACTTATATCCAATTTTATTTCCACATGCTGTTTGTTTAACATGGTATATTTATTTTAATACATGTTTTAATGACTCATTTGTTCCAGTGTGTGATTCTTTTCACATGAATCGTTTAATCCTTTTTGATTCTTTTGAAGAGATTCATTTATTCCCATGTATTGATTTTTTTTCAAATGATTCCTTTAATCCCCTATGTGATTCTTTTCAAATGATTCATTTATTCCTATGTGTGATTATTTTCACATGATTCATTTATTTTAACGTGATTTTTATTCACGTGCAGATGCGATTTTGTGACGTGGATATTTCACGTGATCATACAGTCCATTATTCACATGATGTCACATGTGATTATGTAAACATTCATTGCATGTGATATGGAGGTGATATTTCTGTAAAAGGTTCGTCACTGGTGTTGAATTGCTGTCTCCATGGTGATGGATGGGCATGGCAATAGGCCTCACTCAGAAAGTGGAGGTGTGTGTGTGTGTGTTGAGTCTTGGATTTGTTGTTCCATTTTTCACTGTCTCACACATGGACCACAGTAAAACATTTTCTCGTGCTGACTCACATTTACATTAATGCATATGCGTTGTGTCTAAAATGTGAGTATATTATCGGCTACGAGGCATTAATGGATGTTTTCCTGTCAACCGCTCAGGAATAAATAAGAATAGTGCTGCATAATTAATTTATTCTGACGGCTGCATGAAGATGATACATGTGAAAGCGTACCACCTCCAAGCTCAGCGGTTATTCAGCGATGAGAAATCCAGATCACAGTGCAGGTATAAATATGTGTACTGTTTCAAACCAAATAAATAAGTTGAGCTGAGAGCATAATGCTGCACCACACTGAGCTTTGGAATGAGTTTTATGCATTTGTTTCTTAAAAAAACTCCATCAGAAAATTAATAATCAACTTGGTGGTGTCAGAGCTCATGTCACTTTTCTTGCCATGTGGCACACAAAACCACACACTGGACTCCTGACTAACAATGTGAGTGACTTTGTCAAGTCAAGTCAAGGTTAGTTTTATAGCGCTTTTAACAACAGACATTGTCATAAAGCAGCTTTACAGAAAATTAAGGACTTTAACATTAACTAATTTTATCCCTAATTTATCCCCAGTGAGCAAGCCTGTTGTGATGGTGGCAAGGAAAAACTCCCTCAGATGACTTTGTTGATAAATGGATAATTTTTGGTGCTGGTGGAAGCCTGGAACCTGGTTTGGACCAGATAATTAGTGTGATAGGACTTAGACAGCAAATTTGTAATTTTTTTTTTCAAATTAAGGTTTTACTGAGAGAAACAGTGAGCGCTTGGAGCTTTTCTGATCATGTCTTTGAATAAAAACCACAAACTAGTTTTCACTCCATCAAGATGTTGGTTTGAAATCTGATGATCAGATTTTCAGATTTATAATTTTAGACGTATTCTTTACAAACTGCACACGCTGACAGTTGAAAACTTTACACCATCAGGTTCAGTATTTAAAGAACTGACAAACAGACAAGTAATTTATCGATTTGTTAAAAATTTCTTCCAGGTTTACAAAATTTTTGTTGATTTTTTTTTTCTCCTGACATCCTGTATACTGTATACTGATGAACTCCATTCAACTGGAAATTACCAAGTGCATTCAAGGCACTGCTGATTTGCATTTAGCCACGCCCACAAAACAAAAAAGAGTGTGTCCAAAGCTAAACTTTTATGTGAGCTCATGTGATAGCAAGAGAAGAAAAGGTGATAAAATCAAATGTAAAATTAAATGAAGCACTTGTGAAAATAATCATGCAAAATTAATTTTTTTAAATAATGTAAAGATTTTAGAATCATGTCACAAAAAGAAATGAATTGCGTAAAAATGTAAGAAGAAATTAAATGGATAAAACAAATAGTGTGAGAATCACATGAAAATAAATGCATCATAAAAAATTACATGTACAAAAGAATGATGGAAAAGCTGACGTAAAAATAAATGATTCATGAAAAAAATCACGTAAAATTGTATTGTATAAAATTACTTTTTAATTAATCATTTAAAGGTAGACTGCCTTTCAGATTTTTCAAGTGTAGGTCATAAAAAGAATTTTCCCCGACACCCAATTATTTTAGTTTAGTGGACTGAAAGCTACTGAATTTGAATCACGGATTTCCAATTTTATTGTTTATTTTTATTTTTTTCTACCCCTAATAGAACAATTAATGAATTTAGGGCCACATGGCCCTAAATTCTCTGCTATTTTTTCCTGCTTCACCATGACCCAATTCAAGATACTACATCATGCGTCACATGGTGGGCTTTCTCCATTCGCGCAAGGCATTGTGGGATACAAATTCAAAACAGGAGAGAAAATGGAGGACATGAGTGTGTGAATCAAAAGTGAAAGACTGACTATAGTAATGGAAAGTGAGAAGAAAAGATGTTATGTTGCAAAGTAAAGGAAATGCAGGACCAAACTAATAAATACCGGCGGTCAGCGAGCACCTCGGTGTGATAAGCTGTTTGTTTAGCGACAGAATGATGTAACTGTCAATGCATGGTCAAGGTAAACCTGCTCATGCCCATACGGACTTCCTCTGTCTGCTTGACTGCACAAAGCGAGCGGTTTCATGCACATTATTTGCTTGGGAATCCCTGCAAATTAAATAACTTCCCAGCAACAGAATGGCCTGATATTTTGTGAGATATTACAGAAATAAATATACTGTATATCTCAAAGAACAAATTTCAGAGGGAACTAAATTTCACAGATTTTATGAAATCAAAAGGCCGTCTCACTTTAAAAGAAAAAAATGCATGTAAAAATAAATGAATAGAATAAAAATCAGAAAAAAATCACAAGAATCACAAATAAATGAATCAACATTATGTGTAAAAAAATGGCATGAAAATAAACAACTTGTAAAAAAAAATGATGCGTGAATCATGTGAGACTCTCCAAACAACCTGGATGTGACGTTTCTGTGGAATGAAATCCTGATGTCAAAAAGAATCGAGTCCTAAGACATGTGAAGTAAAATGTCCATCACCCAGAGAAGAGTGAGATGGACACACTGCAGCTCTTCATTGTTTCTGGAGGCTGAATGGAGATCAGAAGAGCCAAGGGGGCGGAGTCACAATCTTGTCTAGGGGCAAACACAAGAGGAGGAGTGAATCCCAGGACTGGACATGAAGAGAAGCCGATCTAATCCCGATGCCCATCAAACTCGGTTCAAAGCCATGGCACAGCTGGAGAGCCGATACCACGACATACTGAGATCTCACACCAGCAAGCTGAGAGGAGATTATCCGAGAGCTGGACATAACGTCACAGAGACGTGCATCAGGACAAAACATTCACAAACTATCAAACAGCGACATTGATACATGTCAATATCTCACTTCATTCTTTATTTCCACAGTTCTACACCATCACAAAATTAATCACTATAACCCTATTAATAAACATCAATAAATACTCTCACTGCACTGCACACCAAAAAATGGTAAATATTCAGTTTTAATTAACTTTTTTTTTTCAAAGATGGCTTTAAAAGAAGTTGACTTAAAATAAAATGATGTCAGTGTTAAAAAAAGAAAATATTATTCAACATTTTAAAAAGGTTTAAGAGAGCCGAGTTTAAAAAGCAGTCAGATTTAAAAAAAAAAAATCAATTTGATTATTTGAAAAAAAATCAACTTTAAATAAAGAAATCCTTTAAAAAAAAATAAGAATTGTTTTTAAACAGTCAAACAATAAATGCTAACATCTTTGAAATAACTTTTCAATTTTAAATAAAGTCAAGTAAAAAATTCAACTCTAAATGTTGATTATATAAAATATTCAATCTGAAATAAATAATTATTTTATTTTATTTTACAGAGGTCAACTTGAAGAAAAGCAGGTCATTACTGTATTTTCACACACACACACACACACACACACACACACACACACACACACACACGCACACAATGTTCATAATTTTTTTCCAGTAAAAGAGCACTTAATTTTTATTTTTAAAATGAAGCATAAAACTTTACAAATTTCTGTAAAAAAAAGGAATTGTTAAATTAATGTACATATAGTACTACACAGACTCATAAACCCCAAGAAAATAATCTGAGTTGTTTAATAAATAAAACATTGAACTGATTAATTTCCTGTAACAGCACCACACACACACACACACACGCACACAGAGTTTTATTTCTCATTTCAGTAACTCGGTTTCTTCCAGCCAAGTTAAGCTGTAATTAAATCCAGTGCTGCTTCTCGTGTTAATGCTTATTAATACTCACTGACTCATTTACACCTTCAGTAATAAAACATGGTTATAGGAAAATAATCAGCTGCAGGGTGGGAACAGTGACTCGGCTGCTCCATCACACCACCTTGCTGCTAAGGATTTCCATAAATACTTCATTACCGAGCGTTAAAGTGTTGCTGTGAAAGTGTTTAATCTCCTGTTCCTGCTCTGAGCTGCGATGTTTTTTTTTTTTTCTGTTGAATGTCCACACGTGTCATTATAATCAGAAATAAAGCTGTCATTACAGTGCAGCCAGGCTGGGATTTAATGCTGTAATGGAGAATATCATGATGACACTGGATGGTGTTGAAAGTCTCCCACAGGGTGTAGATCGATCAAGAGAGGAAATACCAGCATTACTGCACAGTGACTGATAATATTAATGACCACTTCAGTGTGACACACACCAATCAGCCATAACAATAAAAACACCTGCCGAATATTGTGCCACCAAAACAGCTCTGAGCCTCAAGGCCTGGACTACACAAGACCTCTGAAGGTGTGCTCTGGTGTCTGGCACCAAGACGCTTTAAGCCCGGTAAGTTGTGAGGTGGAGCCTCCAGGGATTGGACACTCAATCGGCATGAGTTCTGGGGAATTTGGAGAACGAGTCAACACCGTGAAGTTTTGCAGTGTGTCAGGGTGCAGTATCCTGCCATGAAGGGGTGAACTTGGTCTGCAGCAATGTTTAGGTAGGTAGTACATGTCAAAGTAACATCCAGATGAACACCAGGACCCAAGGTTTCCCAGCAGAATATTGTCCAGAGCATCACGCGACCACTACCAGCTTGCCTTCTTCCCATAGTGCATCCTGGTGCCATCTCTTCCTCAGGTAAGTGACATGTACACACACACCACCTTCCATTGCTCCATGGTCCAGTTCTGATGCTCATATGCCCATTGTTGGTCTTTTGGTGGTGTACAGGAGTCAGCATGGGCTCTCTGACCAGTCTGCAGCTCCATTTCCAGCAAGCTATAATACAGTGTGTGTTCTGATTCCTTTCTATCACCACCATGAACTTTTTCAGCAATTTGTGCTCCAGTCGTTCTTCTGTGGGATCAGACCAGACAGGCTGGCCACCACTAACGACCTGCATCAATGAGCCTTGGGCATCCATTACCCTCTCGCTGGTTCACTGGTTGTACTTCCATGAACCACTTTTGGTAGGTACTAACCACTGCATATCAGGAACACCCTTGTTTTGGAGATGCTCTGTGCCAGTCATCTAGCCATCACAATGTGGTTTTAATTAAAGTCACTCAGATTCTTACACTTGCCCATTTTTCCTGCTTGCAACACATCAACTTCAAGACCCAACTGTTCTCTTGCTGCCGAATATATCACACTCCTTGTTATGGTTGATCAGCATGTTTAAACGCTAGTGAACACCTTGTGTGATGTGAACCATGAAGAAAGCTGGTTAAATAAATAAACAAAAACCAAACAAACAAATAAATAAATGTGTATGATTATTCTTGATTTGAATTTGCTGTGTTTTTATTTGAAATGCTTCATGAATGAATCAGCAGGGGAGGGTTTTTCATGGCGCTACGATAATAATAAAATGAGGAGAAATGAAGTTGTAATAAACGATGTACTTTTCTTAATCAGATCCAGGAGGGTGATAAAAGGCATCTAACTTTAATCCCTCATTAATTAAAAGGGGCTTTAAACGAGAGCTGCATGGCTTCCTGTACAGGATGTTCTCTCGGATATTTACCCGCCTCCAGAGATAACATTGACTGAGGATGGTGCAGAAGTTCTTGCCACCTGGAGAACATTTCTGTTGTGTGTCTGGAGGTTAATTGAGCTCTGTCTGTGATGGAGCTGAATTAGAAATGATTAGTGCTCATAAAAAAAAAAAAAACCTTTCATTGTCCATGAATTGTTCTTTGTTCTGTGTGTAGAACAGAGTGTTTTCCATGTCAAAAAGGGTTGTTTTTTTTACACGTGTGGGGGGAGGGGAGAGGGGGTAAGTGTTAAACTTCCATAAAGGCTTTCTGATAGGAGAAATGCTGTCATAAAAGGTTCTCCAGACGGAAACCTGAAGAACCATAATGTGTATAAATCCTCTGAAATGACACAGAACAATTAGTGAAATATTTTCATCAGTGCTAATGGATGCTGTGGGTTCCGGGTCGGTTCCATGCCGCTCTTTCAGTTTAATTCATTGTTATTAAAATGAAAACATTTATGGCATCTTTAAGAAATTGGCTGTATCACTTTGCAATTAACGCCGACCCCGAGCCACCGTGTTCTTGCAGCTTTTACAGCACTGGGATCAGATCGATACGCATTCTCCCAGGCTGTTTGCTCTATGCACACGACTTACAGCCTGAGACAGTGCTAAAAGCTTCACTAAATGTAGATCAATCGAGCGTTCTACACTGGAACATTGAACAGAGCATTATGTTAGAATGCTGATGGCTCCCGTGTCTTGCCTCTGAACTTTTAGCCTTTCTGCTCATTTTAATTTTAAAGTGTGTAGAGAGACAGGGACAGGGACATTTAGACAGGACAAAAACTAACTAACTAAATAAATAAATTTAAAAAGACAAGCAGAAAAATCACAGGAATAGAGAAAAGGATAAAGATTAACAATATGCTGGATTATTATACTACATACAGGATACTTTTTCAATGAAATAAAAACGTGTTCTATTCCCTTCTATTGGGTTTCATTCATTTGGTTTGATAGAATGCAATATTGTTCACATATCGCTTATCCTACATGTATTATGTCACTCTACCCAATGGAGAATGAGCATTGAATATGGTTTACGATATTGCATGGTTGTCAAGACAACATGATGTCACACATCGGAGAAGTAAAACTTCTGCATTAGCAGATGACTGTAATAATTTGTAAACAAACATGGCTGCCAGGTTTGCTTCATTAAATAGGGAAGATTTTGAGAGAATTTTGAAAGAGAAACATGTGTTGAACAACAAAAAGGAATGTGTATAATAATAATAATAATAATAATAATAATAATAATAATAATAATAATAATAATGGCTGTCTTTTTTGTGGTATAGCAGACATATTCCATTCAGCTACTCATCTTTGACTTGTTCAGTATCATACTAGCTGAACAGAATATATCTGATAGACCACGAAAAAAGCCAGCCAATATTGTTTAAATGTCACTCCATGTTGTGCTTTTATAGTAAAATATATTTCTCATGATTATTTGTCATGTGTTTCATTCCTCAAGTGTTTATATCACAGCAATTCACCAACAAGAACATTTTTTATTGGTTAAAGAATCATACTTTTTATCCATTTATAGTTAATTTTAATGAAACTGTTAGTTCCTGTTCTCATTTACGTTAGAGCAGCTGTACACAGTTGTTCCTTCAGCATCCTGTCTGTCTGGATTCATAAGACAAAAAAAAAATGCAGCTTGTTACTTTACAAAGAAGTGTAAGCACCTCTGTCCTGAATATTTCAGAAAATGTAGGTACGGCTTTACTTCTGTGCCGAGTTTCTCAAAAGCATCATAGCACAAAGATCATTGTTAAATGGTAGAATGAGCAGCTCTCTCTCTCTCTCTCTCTCTCTCTCTTTGTCTCCAAGTTAAGATGCTCTTAGCATTAAGAGGCTTTTGGGAAACCCACCTCTGACTGGTACTGCAGACTCCTTCCAGAAATGTAACATAAATGTCTTGTTACCTGTAAGAAAACTTCATCATGTCGATAATTTTTTAATCTGCTGCTGTTGATCGTCTGCCGTACAAAAATGAGTGTAATAAACAAATGAACAAATAAATATTACAACTCTATATTTTTTACAATAGTCATTATTTTACTATAATAATTTTACATATTTAGTTAATGACTTTTATGTTATTTTATATATTTAGATTCATTTCAATATCACTTTAATTCATTTTTCATTGTGACCAGACTTAATGAAGTAAATGTATTTTATTTAGCGACTCATGCTACACTGAAGCTAATCACGAACATAACCAGCTAACAATCCCGCAGCTTGACAGTTTCCTCATGTCATGCTTCCTCTCAGTATGTTTACTTTTATTTATTTATTTTTTCCCTCCTCTATTTTTATACCAGAAAGCAATTTGGCATGCATTATCCCTACTTTCGACTCTCTGCTCCTCATAGGTCATCTTCAGCTCTCTACCCTCCATCCACTTGTTCATCATGTCAGAGTGATGGTGAACAGAATGGAGGACGTCATGAAGGTTTTCTGCCCCGCCTCGAGATTTAGTCATCCCCCTGAAAAACCCTGCACCAGTGTTCATTTTCCACTTGGCTTCAGCTTAAAGAGCTGAACAGTGGCACTGAGGGATGGAGCTCACTTCACCTCATTTGTCTGCTGCTGAGGATTGTTTGGGTAGTACATCATCACCGTTATCCTCGTTACAGTTTATCCTTCGAACACGTCACAGTTTCTATAGTAACAGGGACTTGAGAATCATTAACATTGTGACGTTTTCTTGAAATAAAATCATGTTTATTTGACATTTCAGGAAGGAGCCTCCAGTGTCAGAGTTGTGACTTTCAGTTTCCCGACATCTTCAAGACAGAAGAGTTTCTTCAGGACTTTGCAGTTTCTCAGGAACAAAATGTGACAAACTGCATTTTGGTTTCTTGTATTAACTTCAAGAGATTAAAAACACAGACCCATAAGAAACTCCACAAGCTCCACATAGAAGAACCTTTTTTGGTTCCAAGAACCTTTCAGTCCATTTTGAGAAGCTAAGTATGCTTAATTATCTGCTAAGTCTGTGGAACAAACACAAAATTGTTGCTCATTATTTACTCCTTAACACCTGTGAGAAAAAAAGGTTCTTCATGGGTTCTTAGCCTCCATAAAGGTTCTATGTAGAGTGTTCCTATGTCAGAAAAGCTTCTCTGTGGGTTCTTGAAGGGTTCTTGTTGCCCATTCTGATGATAAGCTCTGTTGTAGTCTTCTATATACAACATTCTCTCAAAGGTCCAACCAAAGAACCATTAAGTGAATAAATCTTCTGAAAGTTTCATAAGAAAGAACAATTAGTGAAGTTGTTTAATCAGTGCTAATGAATGCTGCAGGTTCTGGAAGGGGTCTGAGTTATTTATAGAGGTTAAGAACCAGTAAAGAACATTTTTCCTTTGAGTGAACCAGCCTGCTGAAGGAACAACTGTTTATAGCTGCTATAACATCAGTGAGAACAGGAAGTGACCTGTTTCTTGGAGGTTCCACAAAATTTGATATAGCTATAAATGGATAAAAAAACAAAACCCTTGAATGAAAAATAATGAAAAAATCTTTAATGAATAAAAAAAAATTAATAGTTGGAAACGCACTGTGGTGGAATGAAACACTTGGAGTAACTCCGCTTCATCATGCCATGCTTCACCTGTCGTTGATTATTCTCCCATATTTCCTCATTAATAATGATAAATAATAATGAGAGTTGTTGCTGTAACAGTTACTCCACGCTAGTTTTGGTTGAACAGTTGGCACACTTGAGCATGAGGATTAAAGCAGGATTGAACACCCTCGCTGATGATGTAATTAAATCAAACACCACACATGACCCCGAATCCAACTTCCCTCACCGGCACATGTGACTTTCAAAAGACACATTTAGCCACACAGATTAGCATTAACGCTGCTAATGCCTTCCACCGTTCTCTCCGCAACATTAGCCTTAAATGTCGTTCAGGACAAATTAAACATTATGTGTTTTACTTCACCATTCAAATTTCAAACTTCGCTTCTCCGAAATGGTAAACGAGGACACAAAGTTGCACAAAGAAGGGAAAAAATCATAATAAGGTGTCTGTCTGAGCGAGTAAACAGCTCCCTGAGCAAAAGTCAGCAGCAACCAGCTGTGAGGGAGATAATAAGCTGCTCTGCCTCTGAAAATAGGATGTGTCCTGCCAGGATGGAGGTCAAAATGTGGAAAAATAAAAAAATAAATGAAATGAATATGCAACAAATTGTCAATATATCAAATATGAAAAAAAATAAATATACAAAAATAAGTCATGAAATATATGCATTAATAAATATCATTTTTGAAAATACACAGTTGTGTAAAACTCAAAATATTTTTGTTTGGTTGGTTGTGTTTGTTTGTTTGTTTTACCCTAACATATACACTTGACTTCTATTTTCTGCTGTTCTGTGAGTGAAACATACCAAAAGCATCAAAATGATTCATGAACGCTCTTCTTGAAATGTCAGCTCTAAAAATATGAAACTAAACAATTTTTTTAAAATCCTTCAAAACAAACAAATAAACAAAAACACAAGAAATAGCTGACTGCAAAACAGCAGCATCAAAATGAAAAAAAAAAATATATATATATATAGAGAGAGAGTGCTCAGCGTAAATGAGTACACCCCCTTTGAAAAGTAACATTTTAAACAATATCTCAATGAACACAAACAATTTCCAAAATGTTGACAAGACAAAGTTTAATATAATGTCTGTTTAACTTATAATGGGAAGTAAGGTTAATAATATAAACTTACAGTAGATTACACATTTTTCAGTTTTACTCAAATTAGGGTGGTGCAAAAATGAGTACACCCCACAACAAAAACTACTACATCTAGTACTTTGTATGGCCTCCATGATTTTTAATGACAGCACCAAGTCTTCTAGGCATGGAATGAACAAGTTGGCAACATTTTGCAACATCAATCTTTTTCCATTCTTCAACAATGACCTCTTTTAGTGACTGGATGCTGGATGGAGAGTGATGCTCAACTTGTCTCTTCAGAATTCCTCAAAGAAAATAATTTCTTTACACCACAAAGGTGAAGGTTACAAGAAGATCAGCAAAGCTTTACATATCAGTCAGAATACTGTAGCAAAAGTGGTACAAAAATTTAAGAAAGATGGAACTGTAACTATCTCACAGAGGCATCCAGGTCGTCCACGGAAGTTAACACCTCGACAGGAGCGTCTTCTAATGAGAAGGGTTGAAGAAAATCGGCATGCAAGTTCACTGCAGTTATGTAAAGAAATAGAAAGCCAAACTGGGGTGACTATTTCCCGTGACACAATACGGCATAAAATGCAGAGGAATGGCATGCATGGATGCCGTCCACAAAAGAAGCCTTTCCTAAAGCCCAGGCACAAAAAAGCCTGCCTAGAGTTTGCCAGGGCCCATGCTGACAAAGATGAAGACTACTGGGACTCTATACTCTGGAGTGATGAGACCAAGATAAATGTTTTTGGAACTGATGGCTTCAAAACTGTATGGGGTTGCAAAGGTGAGGAATACAAAGAAAAATGCATGGTGCCTACAGTGAAACATGGTGGTGGCAGTGTCCTTATGTGGGGCTGCATGAGTGCTGCTGGTGTCGGGGAGCTGCATTTCATTGATGGCATCATGAATTCACAGACGTATTGCTCTATACTGGAAGAGAAGATGCTACCATCACTCCATGCCCTTGGTCGTCATGCACTTTTCCAACATGACAATGATCCTAAACATACATCTAAGGCCACTATTGGATTTCTGAAGAAGAACAGGGTGAAAGTGATTCAGTGGCCAAGTATGTCTCCTGATCTGAACCCAGTCGAACACCTATGGGGAATTCTGAAGAGACAAGTTGAGCATCACTCTCCATCCAGCATCCAGTCACTAAAAGAGGTCATTGTTGAAGAATGGAAAACGATTGCTGTTGCAAAATGGCGCCAACTTGTTCATTCCATGCCTAGAAGACTTGGTGCTGTCATTAAAAATCATGGATGCCATACAAAGTACGAGATGTAGTAGTTTTTGTTGTGGGGTGTACTCATTTTTGCACCACCCTAATTTGAGTAAAACTGAAAAAATGTGTAATCTAAGTTTATATTATTAATCTTACTTTCACGTTATAAGATAAACAAACGTGATATTAAACTTTGTCTTGTCAACATTTTGGAAATTGTTTGTGTTCACTGAGATATTGTTTAAAATGTTACTTTTCAAAGGGGCTGTACTCATTTACACTGAGTGGAGCAAAAAAATATTTAGTCAGCCACCAATTGTGCAAGTTCTCCCACTTAAAAAGATGAGAGAGGCCTGTAATTTTCATCATAGGTATACCTCAACTATGAGAGACAGAATGGGGGGAAAGAATCCAGGAAATCACATTGTAGGATTTTTAATGAATTAATTGGTAAATTCCTCGGTAAATTAAGTATTTGGTCACAGATTTGGTCACAGATCTGTAACTTCTTTAAGAGGCTCATCTGTCCTCCACTCATTGCCTGTATTAATGGCACCTGTTTGAACTCGTTATCAGTATAAAAGACACCTGTCCACAACCTCAAACAGTCACACTCCAAACTCCACTATGGCCAAGACCAAAGAGCTGTCAAAGGACACCAGAAACAAAATTGTAGACCTGCACCAGGCTGGGAAGACTGAATCTGCAATAGGTAAGCAGCTTGGTGTGAAGAAATCAACTGTGGGAGCAATTATTAGAAAATGGAAGACATACAAGACCACTGATAATCTCCCTCAATCTGGGGCTCCATGCAAGATCTCACCCCATGGGGTCAAAATGATCACAAGAATGGTGAGCAAAAATCCCAGAACCACACGGGGGGACCTAGTGAATGACCTGCAGAGAGCTGGGACCAAAGTAACAAAGGCTACCATCAGTAACACACTACGCCACCAGGGACTCAAATCCTGCAGTGCCAGACGTGTCCCCCTGCTTAAGCCAGTACATGTCCAGGCCCGTCTGAAGTTTGCTAGAGAGCATTTGGATGATCCAGAAGAGGATTGGTAGAATGTCATATGGTCAGATGAAACCAAAATAGAACTTTTTGGTAAAAACTCAACTTGTCGTGTTTGGAGGAGAAAGAATGCTGAGTTGCATCCAAAGAACACCATACCTACTGTGAAGCATGGGGGTGGAAACATCATGCTTTGGGGCTGTTTTTCTGCAAAGGGACCAGGACAACTGATCCGTGTAAAGGAAAGAATGAATGGGGCCATGTATCGTGAGATTTTGAGTGAAAACCTCCTTCCATCAGCAAGGGCATTGAAGATGAAACGTGGCTGGGTCTTTCAGCATGACAATGATCCAAAACACACCGCCCAGGCAACAAAGGAGTGGCTTCATAAGAAGCATTTCAAGGTCCTGGAGTGGCCTAGCCAGTCTCCAGATCTCAACCCCATAGAAAATCTTTGGAGGGAGTTGAAAGTCCATGTTGCCCAGCGACAGCCCCAAAACATCACTGCTCTAGAGGAGATCTGCATGGAGGAATGGGCCAAAATACCAGCAACAGTGTGTGAAAACCTTGTGAAGACTTACAGAAAACGTTTGACCTCTGTCATTGCCAACAAAGGGTATATAACAAAGTATTGAGATGAACTTTTGTTATTGACCAAATACTTATTTTCCACCATAATTTGCAAATAAATTCTTTAAAAATCAGACAATGTGATTTTCTGGATTTTTTTTCCTCATTTTGTCTCTCATAGTTGAGGTATACCTATGATGAAAACTACAGGCCTCTCTCATCTTTTTAAGTGGGAGAACTTGCACAATTGGTGACTGACTAAATACTTTTTTGCCTCACTGTATATGTACACACACACACACACACACACACACACACACATATATATAATAGAAAAGAAAATTTATATAATATAAATTTTCTTTTCTTTTTTTGAGAAATGAACCATGTTTTTTTTTTGTATGTGAAGCAAAACAGGATAAGAATCAACATTTGATATCAGCTTCAGCCAGAAGATTTTCTTCTCGTTTATCAGAACTAAGTTTACAAAGACACAGCTACTGAAGAGCAAAATTAATCAACATTATATCTTTTATTCATTAATATTAAACAGGAAACAGGAATTAAAGTGATTTTAACATCCACAAAAAAAAAACAACAACAAAAAAATGCAACCTCCAGACTGATAAAAAATAAACTTTAAAAGTATTTAAATATTTGTATTAATGGATTGTGGTTTTTTTTAAATTGTCTTTAATGTAATATGTGTCTGATTTATTTATTTATTTATTTATTTATTTTGATAAAACAGGTCTTGGTGCTGTTGTAGCTTGTGTGTGAGATGCTGAAGAAATTCAGAGAGAATAAAAATCATCTAACAGTCTCAGATTCATGAAGACTGAGTAAGATTAAAAAAATTTCAGATTCTGAATCTTTTTCAATTTTTCTTAAATCTTTTTGAATCTTTTCAAATCTTTTTGAACTTTCTGAATCTTTTTGAATTTTTCTTAACGATTTGAAAAGAGGGTGGCATGGTGGTGTAGCACTGTCACCTCACAGCAAGAAGGTCCATGTTTGAGCCCAGTGGCCGGCGAGAGCCTTTCTGTGTGGAGTTTGCATGTTCTTCCCGTGTCCGCATGGGTTTCCTCCGGGTGCTCGAGTTTCCCCCACAGTCCAAAGACATGCAGGTTAGGCTCATTGGTGGCTCTAAATTGACCATAGGTGTGAATGTGAGTGTGAATGGTTGTTTGTCTCTATGCGTCAGCCCTGCAATAACCTGGCGACTTGTCCAGGGTGTACCCCGCCTCTTGCCCATAGTCAGCTGGGTGCCTGCGACCCTGTACAGGATAAGTGGTTATGGATAATGGATGGATGGATCTGTCTGTAAAGTAAAAATAAAATTGATTTGAAACACAGGTGAAGTTTCCTTCGCTGTTTCAGATGAATGACTTAAATATTCTGATATCCTTTGCAGCTCACAATAACTTCACTTTAACATCATGTATAATCAATGACACACTTCGGAAACAATTAATTTTGCATTTATGTGTGACTCTCATCCACGAGTCATCCATTATAGACGTTATACACAAAATATTAGGAATATTCCACAAGTCACATGTTCAAGAACAATGATCTGGTGACTTGGTCAGGGTGTACCCTGCCTCTCGCCCATAGTCAGCTGGGATAGGCTCCAGCTTGCCTGCCACCCTGTACAGGATAAGTGGCTACAGATAATGGATGGATGGATTTATATAAAACTGAGGCAAACAAATGTTTTTTTAATTTAATGTGTGACCTCGTTTACCCACGCAAAGGCTAGAAAAAAAAGGAAGTAAAATGTGTTTCTCGTTCCTGATGTCTGAAAGTTTTTGGACGGGTTTCAGGTCTGTGAGGTGGCTTTAAAGATTTTTGGCAGACATTGAGTTGATGCTGATGTCTGTCTTTTTTCACTGACAGAACACAAAACTAGACTTCTGTGAGAAGAGACGCACACTGTAAAAAGTGTGACTGGTCTGAATTAATATTTACAAAATAAATATTAGTAACATATACATTAAAAAGACTGTGTGTAGTTTGGTATATTATTATTTTTGATTTAATCAATTTTTAATTACTTAACAATTGCATTTTACTAATTTCAGTTTGAATAAATTCAGCTAAAAATCACTGAGTAAACTCTCATTATATTTTATCAGCAAAGTTAACGATGTCGAAAATTAATAAATTCTACTCATTGGGGGCTCTTTACTCGTCGTAAACTTCCGCCCAGAATGCATGCCAAACACGGACACATCTTCCACACAGCCGTCAACTGACCGCCATTTTCTCTCAAGGTAAGAGCTTCAATAACGCTTTATTATCTTGCCCCAGCAGTTGAACATTGTTTTGCGTCACCGTGAGTTGAAAATTTCTAAAATTGTTTGTGAGGCACACAAACAACTTTAGAAATGTCTTGCTGACCCTTTCGACGAGACATCAGATGATGATGGCATACCACCTGCAAACAGATGGTGGAAAGCAGGCACTGTGTGTTGCTAAAATATCGGAGGTGCCTTTGACTGTACTGTACTGACTGTACAGGAAACCTTACGAGAAACATCACCACTGTCGTCTACTGTGATGTTAGCCAAGACTGTCACCTGTTATGGAACAAGGTACAATGTTGGGATGATCCTGTCCTATGGCTCTACAGGTGGACTTCCTGATTTTGCTGAGATTATTCAGATTGCTATTTTGGACAACTGTGTACATTTTATTGTAAAGTTACTTGCTGCCTGGTATGAAGAGCACCTAAGATCTTTTCAGTTGGAGGACACTGGGAAAATGGCACTTTGGGAGCAGCAGAAACTTGGTGATGTCTACCCCTTGGCTGCATACAGTGTGGGACGAAAATGCTTGGTTACACTCAAAGGTCACATCTGTTGTTCAGTTTAGGTAAATGACATTATATTGAACTTTACATCTTATGTTATCTGTATTCCAGCAATTTCATGAGTTATAATTTTGGCATACACATTTATTATTATTCTCTAATTCAGGTGTCCCACTAATAATTATTAAGTTTGTTAAATAAATGTATCTTAAAATGCCTATATAAATAGATTAAATAAAAAGTTAAATGATTTAAGAATATTAAATAATCTTATTTTCATATTTGAATGGTTAATAATTTAATGTCAAATGTAATGCAAAAATACTTAAAAAAGACTCACTGTTATTGTATTAATTCATCTTCAATTCATAAAACTAAAAGCAATTTAACACATATGATAGCAGCATTAATTTACATTAGATACATAACTAATAACAAACATGGCAATACACAGAAAATTTGCAGAGTTCCAGTTGCCTATTTGGTAGTTGGATGTAATCGGCAACTTTTACTTGAAGAGTGGTTGCATCTAAGGGATCACAATGGAAAACAGACATGATTGAGTTAGTCCAAGTGGTGGCAAAACATTGAAATAATTTTCAATTAAAAATTATTTTTAATTTTGTCAGTAATTTATCATGTGATGGCAGAATTAGGAAATGTTAATTGAAAATTCATGTGTATATCAATTATCATTAATGTTCTCGCTTTTGTTGTTGTTTATTGTATTGTTTCTTTTTTATGGTGGCACAGTCCAGGCTCTTCATTATATGTGTGGTCTAAGCCTCTGTTTCTGTCTGTTCATATTCTTATAATCAGGCTGGCAGAGATGGAGGAAAAGCTGCGAGTCATCATTGAGGACCAAATTAAGAAGTTGGTCCTTCCATCAGGAATCCCACCTACTGTTGAGGCGCTGCAAACTATTGTCAAATAGAACTTTGGGATTTCTGGGGAGTTCAGTCTTCAGTATTTGGACCCCGAATTTGAACAATACTTCACTCTGCATAAACCTGACCAAATTAAACATAAAGACACTATAAAGGTTGCCTATGCTACCCCGATTGTTCTTAACTTGCAGCAAGTTCATGAAAGTTTGGACATTTCTTTTGGCCAACAGTCAACTGACTGTGACTCAGAGTCTTATACAGAGTCATCTGTATCAAACGCAGAGTCCTCTGCTGGAACATCATCCTCACAGGACACCATTATCCTGCCTAGACGCAGAAGCACCACTGAACGATGTCAGTCATGGCCAAAGCAGTTCCCCGTTCCACAGTTTGCATATGAGACTGAGATGTGCCTTGAAAGAGCCGATGAAGACTACAAAAAGAATGGAACACTTCTGACTGCCTCAAAGGTCAAGGCAGACATACTGGAAAAGCTGGCAGAAGCTATATATATGTATACAGCTTATCCATCAAGTGCACAGATAAGTGATGTTGCTGAGGCACTTGTTAAGAAATATCCTTGTCTGAAGGAACCTGGCTCCTTCTCAGGTTACTATGGCTGGCAACAAAGCCTCAAATACAAGATGGCAAATTATCGTACCAAACTCAGAGGCTATGGTGTTCCAGAGGTGATGTGCAATGCCTTGAAGCGCAAGAGCCCTGCAGACCAGAAGTCTGCAAAGAATGTGAAAAAGCCTCGAAAGGCAGAAGTAAACTACCTTCCCCCTTACCCAGCAGGAGAGGATGAGGAAAGTCAAGAACAGGAAAGGATTCAGTTGCTAACAGAAGTAATGAAAAGAGACAATAACAAATTGATCAAAGAAAAGATGGCCAAAACCTTTGCACACCGAAGAAATTAAATCATCAACCAATCACCCTCCATAGAGGACATTAGAGCCAGGTGGCCGGCTCTATTTGAGGTATCTAGTGTGTGTTACAAGTGTATAGTAATCAGAAATATTCCTTTGTAGTTGTGAGAGGTCTGCTATTTGAAACAATATGTGTTAAGTTACTGCCATCTGTTTTCTAAATCATGTTTTCTGGTATTTTAAAGATAAAAAATGGTTTACAGGTTACATTATTTTTCTTTTAGATCCAGGATGAGTTCCACAGAATCACAATGGTGCACCTGGAACCAAAGTTCATGTCCAAGCTGGATGAGTACTCTCCCAGGCTTCTGAACCTCTTCCATGCAAAGGGTGGAGCCATGGGGTTAAAGTTGCAGACTGTCCTACTAAAGGTATCCTAAGTCTGGGCATATTATGTTTAAGGATTTTGACCATCTACAAGAATGTGTATTAAAGTGCATATCTTTTTAAATACAGTAGTTTGTATAGACTTAATGGCCACCTAATTAGATATTGTCTAATCAGACATTGTCAAAAATGTGACCATCCAATTATCTCAAGTAAAACATTTTCATTTTTAAACACAGATTATAAGTGTTTTGCATGTAATTTACTGCTCTCACCAGTGTATGTTCTATATAAATGTAAATACGTCTTACTCTTTAAGCACTAGCTACCAGTCACTCCTATTTTCTAGCTGCTTAAATGTTAATGTTTTGGGAAAAAGCCTACTTATCCATCTAAGAGTTTCATTTTTAGAATGATATTGCTTCTGCTTGTCTACTGTAAATTTGAAGGTACAACCAGCAGAATGTCTTATTATAAAACAGAGAAACAGTACAGAAACTTTGTACCAAACCTTACTTTGTCCAAAGGTAACAAAAGTCACGTACCAACTCACCATAAATTCAATGTTAAACATTTTGGTTTTATGGAAGTTTATTTTCTTTTCCAAGACATATGACTTCCTGGATTCACAGTTGGTCATTTGAAAACCTCAGTTAAGACAGGAAGTGTTTTATAAGACTGGTCTCTCAGACAGCATCTTAAGGATCCCTGACAGTGGTTTCTTTAAAAAATAGCATAAGTCTAACCCTCTTGTGTTTAAAAACTGCACATGACCTTGACTAATATTAATTTGTGTTATTTCAGGCTCCTAGCAGTCCTACTGTCAGCGTGACCAGAGAAGTTGTCATCAAGTGTTTAGTGTTGTATCTCGGGGAATGTGCTGAGTAGCTCTTTAAAGAGTATGATGTAAGTTACAATACATATTAAAATACATATGTGATCTCTCTCTTATATTTGTTTATTAAGGACCTTCTCTTTTAGCTGCACAGTCTGAAATACAGTCTTCTTGTTTTGTAGGATGCAGATGAAGGCAGTGTGGCACAGGATCTTGCTGTACAAAAGATGAAAATATACAGCATCAAGAATAATCTGATAGAGGGTACAGAAGACTTTGGAATCGTGATAGAGGGAACAAAGGTCCTCACTGCGCTGGAAAACTTTCCGAGGGCTTGTGCCATGCTCGTTGGATTGACGCATGCAATGAATCTTGCCTATCCCATGGAGCTCAGGTACAATTTTGAAGCATTTCAGAAACTCTTCCTTGAGCTGGATTGTTCAAAGCTTTCCCCAAAAGTGAACTGCCTCAAAAACAAGTTGTTGGCTTAAGAAGGGACCCTACGGTACATACACTGGAGTGCTCAGTTTTCCTGTGCTGCTGTTAAATGTTCTATTCTTGTTCAGGAAAAAAAAATCACATTATCCACACTCATTTTTGAAGGGTGTGATGTTATATTTTGGACCTATAACTGGCACAAGTACCTGTTTTTATAGCTTCCAGGAGTAAGCAAATGATACTGCTGCATTATAAACAGGCCTGTGAGAGTTGTTTTAAAACACAGGATCTCTTTCGTGGATGCCAGTGTCATGGATGTCAGTGAAAACGGACAGTCCTCTTGTTTGTCATTCTTATGTTTTTTCTTACACCTCACAGCTCCATTATGAAGATGGACAATATCCTGCTGGATCTTTAACTGTGTTATGTGCCACTGTTAATTCTGAGCACAAACTGTACGCTTCTTTATTTCTTTGTAATTTGACATTTTACAAAAAAAAAAACTTGTCCAAATGGATGTGTAAAGAAGGTTGCACAAATAAAAGTTTGCCTGTTTTCCAGTAATTTGTTTTTACTTTAATTTGCAGTAAATTCTTGCAACATGAGGACATGATATTAAGTGATTTGACATAGAAAAATTATGGCATTTTATGGCAACATTAAATCATCTCATCTCATTATCTGTAGCCGCTTTATCCTTCTACAGGGTCGCAGGCAAGCTGGAGCCTATCCCAGCTGACTACGGGTGAAAGGCAGGGTACACCCTGGACAAGTCGCCAGGTCATCACAGGGCTGACACATAGACACAGACAACCATTCACACTCACACCTACGGTCAATTTAGAGTCACCAGTTAACCTAACCTGCATGTCTTTGGACTGTGGGGGAAACCGGAGCACCCGGAGGAAACCCACGCGGACATGGGGAGAACATGCAAACTCCGCACAGAAAGGCCCTTGCCGGCCACGGGGCTCGAACCCGGACCTTCTTGCTGTGAGGCGACAGCACTAACCACTACACCACCGTGCCGCCAACATTAAATCAATTTTAAATATTGTGGCATTAATAAGTTGATTTGAAAAATTAATTTAAGTAAAGATAAATAAGAATTGCAGTTTGAATGTGTTGAATTAACCATTTTTCCAAGATATGAGTTGATATAACTTATTTTATTTATTGAGTCCAAATCATTCTTATCCAGATATTTAGAAAGAAAGGATCAATTTAATCTATAAACTTATTAAATATAAATCAATATCATCCAGATAATTAGTAAATATAAATTATTTCTACTTAATTTATTAGTAAATATAAATAACTTTTTTTGCAGATATTTGGTATATCTAACTTACCTTTTTCAGATACCTACTAAATTCTAATTAGTTTTCCCTCTTAAATTGATTTGGATTTACTCAACATTTGCCATATTATTAGTAAATCCAAAATATTTCAAACATTGATTTGTTTAAATTTACTTAATTAAATCAGTAGTTTTTAATCAAAGTTGTACAACTTAAAATCTACTCAATTATATTGCGTGTCACTTTGTTGCCATAATTTTTTTTTTTAAGTAGACAATGGTCAAACTTTTCTCAGTGCAGTAAGCTGAAGAAGATGGAGAACTTTTTTTTTTAACCAATGGGGAAGGTTATTTTATCTCAGGAAGTCAGTTTAAAGTCAGCAGTGTGTTCCTGCTCTGTGACCTGAATGTTCCCCGGAGGCTCCCACTCACCCCACTCCATTTTTGTGTTTTCAAGATGGCTGTGAACTCTGACACAGCCCAGTTCCCCTGATTTCACTCTGCTAGCTGTTTAATGCAGCAACTGCTAATACTCTGAGCTAAAACTCTGCTCCGAGCTCCACATAGACCAGCCAAGAAAGTCGGAATTCCAGAACCGTTCCACAACACTTCAACTCCAGTACCACAGGGAGCTCGAGGGACAGACTGTGGTCAGCAGGAAAGCACTGGATTTATATATATGAAATGTAGCCCATGTATTTACAAATTATTCCATTCATTTATTTATACATTAATACATTTTTTCAAATAATAATAATTTCAATAAAATAATATAAATTAAGTAGCAACAACAACAACAAAAACCTTCTTTTTTTATTACTAAGTATAAATTTTAACAAAATAGCTCTATGATTAGTACAGACTTGTTAGTGATATAATATTTATATAACTGCTTACATATTTATTTGGGGCGGCACGGTGGTGTAGTGGTTAGCGCTGTCGCCTCACAGCAAGAAGGTCCGGGTTCGAGCCCTGTGGCCGGCGAGGGCCTTTCTGTGCGGAGTTTGCATGTTCTCCCCGTGTCCGCGTGGGTTTCCTCCGGGTGCTCCGGTTTCCCCCACAGTCCAAAGACATGCAGGTTAGGTTAACTGGTGACTCTAAATTAACCGTAGGTGTGAATGTGAGTGTGAATGGTTGTCTGTGTCTATGTGTTGGCCCTGTGATGACCTGGCGACTTGTCCAGGGTGTACCCCGCCTTTCGCCCGTAGTCAGCTGGGATAGGCTCCAGCTTGCCTGCGACCCTGTAGAAGGATAAAGCGGCTAGAGATAATGAGATGAGATATTTATTTGGTTATTTGTTTCATATTAAGATGGAAAAATTATCAAACATAAATCAATAAGTTATAATTGGAAATTGATAAAATGCATAAAAATAATCATAATAATCCCAAAACAAAACTGTATTTCTATAAACTTATATTTCTTTTGTAGAAGAAATCAAATGTGTGTTTTTATTTAATTAATTGTTTAATTGATTGATTAGTTTTACAAAACTCTTTAATTCATTTCACATTACTCCAGAGATTACAAATAATTTAATATTATGTACTTAAGTAAACTTGAAGATAATTATTTCTTAATCAGTCTAATGAATCTTTCATTTTTTATTTAATTAATTATAATTAGTTATACATTTAGAAAGATGTTTCTCTAATTTACCATTTTATTTTGATTTATTGTTAAATGAATGACCTGTCCAGTATAATTTTTCACTCATTCATTAATGATCTTATGGGTAGATAGATTATTATTACTATTACACTCTCATGTTGTATAGTTTATTAATGTTACATTAGATTATTATACTGCAGTCATATGAAGTGTAAGTTTTGCTCAGTGAGTATCAGGAGCTGATGTGTGTGCTGATTCGCTCAGTGAGCTGTAATCCAGCGTCAGGTGAACATGTCTCCTGGAACGCCAGCAATTCCCTGCCACACTTCATTCCCTGCTCTGGCCGCAGAGCGCCGGTCAGGAAGTGTAGGAATGAAGTGCTGGCGGCTTCTGTTTGTTTCCTGCTCAGTGGATGAATAATGTAAAGAAAAACACAAATGAGTGTGGTGTGTTAATCAGCAGTGTACAGCTGTGGAGAAACAGAGTGCCTCTTCTTCCTCTTCTTCTGTCAGCCTCAGGACTTTGATCTCGACTTTCTGAACAAATTGAAGAGAAAAGAAAGCCTTCAACCTTCCAACTGCATCGTACACATCTCCACTTCTATCCTCCTGCCACCATCCAAACCCTCAGCACTGGGTTCTCTGTATCATGTGCATGTACAGTAACAGAACCTCAGAACCGGATTCTCTAAACCATGAACATGTGGCAGAACTTCAAAAATGGGTTCTCTGTACCATGTGCATGTAACAGAACCTCAAAAACGGATTCACTGTACCATGTACTTGTGACAGAATCTCAGACCCAGGTTCTCTATACCATGAACATGTGGCAGAACCTCAAAAATGGGTTCTCTGTACCATATGCATGTGGCAAACCCTCAGAACTGGATTCTCTGTACCATGTGCATGTGGCAGAACCTCAGAACTGGGTTCTCTGTACCATGTTCATGTGACAGAACCTCAGAACTGGGTTCATTGTACCATGTGCATGTGGCAGAACCTCAGAACTGGGTTCTCTGTACCACATGAATGTGGCAGAACCTCTGATCTGGGTTCCCTGCACCATGTGCATGCAGCAGAACCTCTAAACTGGGTTCTTCGTACCATGTGCATGTGGCAGAACCTCAAAACTGGGTTCTTTGTACAACCCCAATTCCAAAAAAGTTGGGACAAAGTACAAATTGTAAATAAAAACAGAATGCAATGATGTGGAAGTTTCAAAATTCCATATTTAATTCAGAATAGAACATAGATGACATATCAAATGTTTAAACTGAGAAAATGTATCATTTAAAGAGAAAAATTAGGTGATTTTAAATTTCATGACAACAACACATCTCAAAAAAAGTTGGGACAAGGCCATGTTTACCACTGTGAGACATCCCCTTTTCTCTTTACAACAGTCTGTAAACGTCTGGGGACTGAGGAGACAAGTTGCTCAAGTTTAGGGATAGGAATGTTAACCCATTCTTGTCTAATGTAGGATTCTAGTTGCTCAACTGTCTTAGGTCTTTTTTGTCATATCTTCCATTTTATGATGCGCCAAATGTTTTCTATGGGTGAAAGATCTGGACTGCAGGCTGGCCAGTTCAGTACCCGGACCCTTCTTCTACCGTATGCAGCCATGATGCCGTAATTGATGCAGTATGTGGTTTGGCATTGTCATGTTGGAAAATGCAAGGTCTTCCCTGAAAGAGACGTCGTCTGGATGGGAGCATATGTTGCTCTAGAACCTGGATATACCTTTCAGCATTGATGATGTCTTTCCAGATGTGTAAGCTGCCCATGCCACACGCACTAATGCAACCCCATACCATCAGAGATGCAGGCTTCTGAACTGAATGCTGATAACAACTTGGGTCGTCCTTCTCCTCTTTAGTCCGAATGACACGGCGTCCCTGATTTCCATAAAGAACTTCAAATTTTGATTCGTCTGACCACAGAACAGTTTTCCACTTTGCCACAGTCCATTTTAAATGAGCCTTGGCCCAGAGAAGACGTCTGCGCTTCTGGATCATGTTTAGATACGGCTTCTTCTTTGGACTATAGAGTTTTAGCTGGCAATGGCAGATGGCACGGTGAATTGTGTTCACAGATAATGTTCTCTGGAAATATTCCTGAGACCATTTTGTGATTTCCAATACAGAAGCATGCCTGTATGTGATGCAGTGCCGTCTAAGGGCCCGAAGATCATGGGCACCCAGTATGGTTTTCCGGTCTTGACCCTTACGCACAGAGATTCCAGATTCTCTGAATCTTTTGATGATATTATGCACTGTACTAGATGATGATATGTTCAAACTCTTTGCAATTTTACACTGTCGAACTCCTTTCTGATATTGCTCCACTATTTGTAGGCGCAGAATTAGGGGGATTGGTGATCCTCTTCCCATCTTTACTTCTGAGAGCCACTGCCACTCCAAGATGCTCTTTTTATACCCAGTCATGTTAATGACCTATTGCCAATTGACCTAATGAGTTGCAATTTGGTCCTCCAGCTGTTCCTTTTTTGTACCTTTAACTTTTCCAGCCTCTTATTGCCCCTGTCCCAACTTTTTTGAGATGTGTTGCTGTCATGAAATTTCAAATGAGCCAATATTTGGCATGAAATTTCAAAATGTCTCACTTTCGACATTTGATATGTTGTCTATGTTCCATTGTGAATACAATATCAGTTTTTGAGATTTGTAAATTATTGCAGTCCATTTTTATTTACAATTTGTACTTTGTCCCAACTTTTTTGGAATCGGGGTTGTACCATGTGCATGTGGCAAACCCTCAGAACCAAGTTCTCTGTACCATGTGCATGTGGCAAAACCTCAAAACTGGGTTCTCTGCACCATGTGCATGTGGCAGACCCTCAGAACTGGGTTCTCTGTACCATGTGCATGTGGCAGAACTTCAAAACTGGGTTCTTTGTACCATGTGCATGTGGCAAACCCTCAGAACTGGGTTATCTATACCATGTGCATGTGGTAGAACCTCAGAACTGGGCTCTCTGTACCATGTGCATGTGGAAGAACCTCAGAACTGGGTTCTCTGTACCATGTGCATGTGGCAAACCTTCAGAACCATGTTCTGTGTACCATGTGCATGTGGTAGAACCTCAGAACTGGGTTCTCTGTACCATGTGCATGTGGAAGAACCTCAGAACTGGGTTCTCTGTACCATGTGCATGTGGAAGAACTTCAGAACTGGGTTCTTTGTACCATGTGCATGTGACAAACCCTCAGAACTGTGTTCTCTATACCATGGGCATGTGGCAAATCCTCAGAACTGGGTTCTCTATACCATGCACATGTGGCAGAACCTCAAAAATTGGTTCGCTGTACCATGTACTTGTGACAGAACCACAGAACCAGATTCTATATACCATGTATTTGTCACAGAATCTCACAACTGTGTTCTGTACACCATGTGCATGTGGCAGAACCTCAGAACCAGGTTCTCTATACCATGTATGCATACTTGTAGCTCAGATTCCTCATAAGGAAGAATATAATTATTGAATCAATGCACTGTTACAAAATTTAGAAAGAATCCTACACTGAAAAAAATGATTTTTTGACCTTGTAAATACAATTAGGACAATTAAAGTAATTTTAACAGAAATATATCAATTCTGAGAGTTACTTAAACATGTCATGTATAATTCAGCGTAGTGCTTGGAGTTTCAGTGTAATTGTGTGTCCTCATATTCATGTGTAAATGTAACTGTAATAACTCTAGTAAAAAATACTTGACAATCATGACAATTAAGCTACTACAGCTACTACTTACTAAATTCAAGTAAAATGTTGCCTGTAGAACGTCGTGGTGTGACGTCAGAGTTTGGACATTCCTCAACAGGATGTCTGGCTGGCAGCCAGGTGAACTTGAGATGAGGTGGTGGTCGGAGACGAAACTCCTCGTAGGCTACATATCCTACTATCCCGTACGTTGATGGTCATCGGTCCCTTCCCTTCCTGAGACGCTAACCCTAGTGTGGACATTCACCACGGTTAAGGTAAGAATGTAAAAACGAATTCAGTTATCTTTGCAACTTTATCTAAACCAGCGTCATTGAACACGTTTTGGGCTATTGAAATATCGCAGCATGTTGGATATGATGGTATGTTTTTTCGTGCTATCGTGTTGCATTGAAAGTAGGGCAGTATTACTAATTACGACATGCTTGTGACTGAAGTCATTTTAATATTAACGGAAGCACAGTTTGTTACTGCTAGTGGCGGAGTTGCTAGCAATCCACGTGGTGCTAGCTTTAGAGGACTAACATAGCCTTTTCTGAAATGGCAACCATATCGCAAGGCTTACATTTGGTGGTCGAAGTCATTTCAACTGTAAATCAACTCAAAACATGCACTGTTAATTTATTTAAGTCCGAGGTTTACGGGAAAGTATATTTCTTGCACCAAGAAGTCAGCTTAATCATGTTAGCATGATGCAACTTGTTCAAGTGGACTAGTCTAGCTACAATATCTACTCCATGTCAACTACGCTGAAGCGACAGAGCACAGATCTGTTTTTGATGACTATGATTAAACCTATTAATTAGTTTTGTATCAATGGCAGATGCTGGTCGATGAGTTGATATGTAGTAAGGGTAGAAGGAGATGTAGAATTATTTGTGCCCTTAACACGGTGCTTTACAAACCGGTTTTTGAATTGTTAAACAATTATGATCAAAATAAGATGGCGCTAGGCTCGCGTGGTTGGGTTGTGAACGTCATAGGCTCGGGATAATTACTTAAGGTTATTAAAATGTAAAAATGTAAATGAGAATCTCTGGCATCGTGGCTTAAGGGCCAACAATGTACAAATGTGTCTTTGCAAACACCCTAGATAGTGATTTAGTAAGTCCATGCCAAGTTTTACATTTAATATGCTTTACATGATGACTGAATTGAAAACACGCAATATGAAGGTTGAATAAATATCACAATTATCCATAAATTAATACTTCATATGACAAACTTTACTGTAATACTTTATGATTGTGATTTATGATCAATTGTCAGTTGAATGAACTGTGTAAGAAATTGTAATGAAGTGGACTTGATGATCATGAAATGAAACACTTTACATATTGCCTAATTTTGTATTTGTCATCTAAGACACATTTTCATTTTGACATTTTTACCTTCATGAGGCACCCAATTAAAGGTAAGTTCAGCTCACAATCACAACTGCATATTGTGTGTGTGTGTGCGTGTGCATCGGAAATATAATTTTATAAATTGCTTTTGTTTTGTTTTTTGCCCTAGGTGTCCCACCATGAGGTGGCTGTGCAAAAGTTGTAGCTTTACCTCAAATAAAAGGGTTGATCTTTTCAAGCACTGCAGACTCAAACATGGACACAGTGGCCATACTCAATCCATACCATGCCTATATACAAATTGCCCTTGCTCATTTAAGACCTTTAATGCTCTCAAGATCCATCTTTCCCGTCATCATGTGGAATCAGTTGCACCAAAGGTGGTCGTTTCATTCAGTTGTCAGCGCTGCAGTTTAGCGTCCTTCTCTTCAGAGAAACAGTATTTTGAACATTTACACAGTCATTTGAAGAGGTTTGAAGTTGTTCAATGTGTATTTAAAAATTGTAGCTTCAGTACAAACATTTATTCAACCTTTTGTACTCATAAGCACAGGAAACATGGTCAGCACTCGCATGAAGATTTTAAGCCTGAGGTCTTGAAGACTCATTCAGATAGTCCTATTGTCCAGCATGATCTAGTGATTTCTTCTGAAGAGAATACTGAGGTTTTTGTAGAGCCATGTGAGGATCTGTCTGAAATTATCAAGGATAGACTTGGACTACTCTTTCTTAAGATGGAGAGTTGTTACAATGTGCCAAACAAGTGCATTGATGAAATTGTCGATGAGTTGCAGTTTATTTCCTGCTCCTCATCTGGACCAGTTTTGAGACATGTTGTCGAGTCCACCTTCCAGAAACACAAATGTGACTTGGATTCAGTTCTGTTAAGCGATTTGGTGAGCAACCTATGTGAGTTACACCCTATTAGCTCAGCTTTAGGGAAAGATGGTCCATTTACTACATCATATAGGAGGAGGGAATATATGAAGTCACACTTTTCAGTTGTGGAACCAAAAGAGTACATTCTGAACAAGAAGGAAAATAAGACGTTCCAGTATGTTCCTATACTGCAGTCCTTGACACAGGTACTTAAAAATTGTCAAGAAAAGTGCCTAGTTGCTTCAAGGAACTCAGACTGTGCAGCAAAATATCAGTCCTTTCAAGATGGGTCTCATTTTCAGAAAAGTGAGTTTTTCTCTGCAGATGAGGATAGATTAAGTCTTATCCTGTATATTGATGACTTTGAGATCTGCAACCCCCTTGGGACATCCCGCAAGATACACAAAGTTACTGCTGTGTATTGGGTGATTGGGAACATCCCAGTACATGCAAGATCGACATTGACGAGTATATACTTAGCCATTCTCTGTAAGGCCAGTGACGCCAAACAGTTTGGATTCCAGACAGTGCTAGAGCCACTATTGCGGGATCTTCAGAGCTTGGAGAAAGATGGTCTTTATATTCCGAGTTTTGGGAAAGTAATCAAAGGCTCTGTGGTGAGCGTAGTGGCTGACAATTTGGGTGCTCATATGGTGGCAGGATTTGTTGAAAGTTTCACAGGACCACATGTCTGTCGATTCTGTCTGGGAGAGCGCTCTATGTTTCAGACAACCGAGGTGAGGTCAGGAGTTTTTCAGCGAAGAAGGCAAGAGCAGCACACCATGCATGTTCAGACAGCTTTATCAAGTCCTTCTCTCAATCCGTGCTATGGGGTGAAAAATCAGTGTGCACTATCAGAAAAACTGTGTTATTTTGATGTGACATCTGGTTACCCTCCTGATGTTTTACATGACCTTCTTGAGGGTGTTGTTCCCCTAGAGCTGTCATTGTCACTGAATGTGTTCATCAAGAAGAAGTATTTCTCTTTGGTGGAACTCAATAACTTGATTGGTCAGTTCCCTTACAAGTGGACTGACCGAACAAATCGCCCACATTTGGTCCCGGCTAATTTTGCTGCAAAAAGATCAGTTGGAGGGAATGCGCATGAAAATTGGTGCCTGCTGCGTCTTTTGCCTTTTGTGATAGGGTTGAGAGTACCTGAGAGTGATCCAGTATGGCAAGTGCTAATGGTTTTGAAGGACATAGTGGAGTTAGTGATGTCCCCAGTTCATACAGAGGAAAGCATCTGTTACTTGGACAGTAAGATCTCCGAACACCGACAAAGATTTCTTGATGTATTTCCCCAAGAGAAACTTCTTCCCAAGCACCACTTCATTGAGCATTATCCTGAGCTCATAAGGGAATTTGGTCCATTGTCTGCCCTGTGGACAATGCGCTTCGAGGCGAAGCACAGCTTCTTCAAAAAAATTGTCAGACAGACAGGCTGTTTCAGGAACATACTGTTGTCCCTTGCCAAAAAACATCAACTCATGGTTGCACTGTGTCTCCATGAGAACAGTGTACTCAAAAAATCTGTGTCTGTTACCAGAACATCACAAGTGTCATTAGATGTACTAAATGAGGCCATTAAAGAGTTGGTGCTGTGCAAGTATCCAAACGTCACAATGGTCCATGTCTCAAACAAGGTGACCTTCTCAGGTACAAGCTATGCACCAGGAATGTTGCTGTGTCATGGTTCAACTGCAGGTTTACCTGACTTTGCTGAAGTTTCTCAGATCATCCTGGTGTTGGATAGCATAGTCTTTGTTGTCAAGCTGCTAAATGCATGGTACAATGAGCACCTCAGGAGCTATGAGCTAGATTACACGCGTAACTTTCGAGTAATTGAGCCTAAAGAGCTACTTGATTTCTATCCCCTGGCTATGTACACAATCGCAGGACGACAAGTTGTTACTTTAAAACACCACATCACCATTCCCTTTTAGATGCAAGGGAAGATGATCAAAAACGTACATGTTTTTGTCAGAATGAACTAAAAAAAAAAAAAATTTTTTTTTTTTTTTTGCAGTGTTTTCCTGCCTGCTCAGATGTCCACCCCTGCAAAGCTAAGGGTCATCTTTGATGATCATATAGTCCACAAATTGGTTCTTCCATCAGGTATCCCCGGTACTCTACAGGATCTCAAGCTAGTCATCCAGAGCACATTCTGCACACCAGATGGCTTTACTCTAATGTATCAAGATGAAGAATTTGGGGGGCAGTTCTTCACATTGACCTCTATAGAAGATGTTCAAGACAAGGGTACCCTGAAAGTTGTTCAAGTTGAACCAGTCATTTTAGATCTCGGTGCAGTGGAAGAAAAGGATGATAATGTAACAGAATCAGACAGCATGTCATCCATATCTTTAGCATCTCAGGATACTGTTTTGTTTTCCTCATCTGATGAAAGTCCATCACACCGTTCCCAACCATGGCCAAGAAAGTTTGAAATTCCACTATTCTCCTTTGGGATTCGGCTCCTCCTGGAGGCAGGAAACCAAGCTTACCATTCTGAAGGCACCCTGCTAAACAACCCAAAAGTGACAAGCGGTGTCCTGGAAGAATTGGCTGAAAAAATATTTGAGTACACAGCATACCCTACGGGAATTCAAGTTCTGAATGTAGTCGAGGCCTTAATTGAGAAGTACCCATGCCTCAAAGAGCCAGGCTCGTTCAATGGAATGTACGGATGGCAACAAAGGATAAAGTACAAGATGGGAAATTACAGGGCAAAAGTAAGAGGGCTCAAAATAGCCTGTCCAGAGTTAGAAGTGAACAAAAAGACGACTTCTAGTCCCAAAGGAATCAGAAGACCCAAAAAGGCGGAAGTAAATTATTTGCCACCATTGCCACTAGGACAGACAAAAGAAACCATGGATGAAGAGAGAGTAGATCTACTTACAGAAGTAAAAAAGACCAACAACGACAAGATTATCAGTGAAAAAATGGAGAAGACCTTTCCATATCGACGACTGGAAGTTGTCAGTCAGATGCCTGCTGTCCCAGATGTCATGGAGAGATGGCCTGCCCTTTTCTCTCAATCTCAGGTAATCATGTTTGTGCCACAATTTATTGGCAGTGAGTAGGTACTTAGATAACTTAATTCATTTCGAAGGTCTTCAATCCATTCATGTAGCTTTTAAATGTATACACAAGTATATGAAAGCCTATAAAAATGTCTACATATGTACATTTCATTCAAGCTAAAACATTTCAATGTGTGTGCCTGGGTGTTGTGTGCATATGTCTTGATTTGTTTGTAGGTGAAAGAGGAGTTCAAGAGGATCACAACCATTCAACTGGACCGAACCTTTTTGTCGAAGATGGATTTATACACTCCAAAACTCCTGACCGTTTTCAAGACAAAGGGTGGGACTGCAGGCACAAAAATAAAAAGCGTGTTGGAGTCTCTCAGTCAGGTAAAAACATAAATGAACACTTAATTTTTCGTTAATACAGAGTCTACTTGCCTTCTCCAACATTTTGTAAGGATCTACACTAGGCCAAAAGTTTGGACAAACCTTCTCATTCAATGCATTCTCTTTATTTTCATGGCTATTTACATTGTAGACTTTCGCGGAGGGCCTCAAAACAGTATGAACACGGAATTATGTGCTTCACAAAAAATATAAATTCTAGCAGTTGTCCAACACCGATGTGTTGCTCACATCACTGAATGTTTTCTTTTTTTTTTTCTTTTTTTTGTCATACACACTTTTGATGTCCTCTACGAGAATCAACAATGAGTAGCCATGTGTGTGCTTGTAGCTTGATCATCAATGTTCCTGAAAACACTGAGTTACCAGGAAACAGATTGATGGCATACAGTGTGCATGTAGACTGGTGGCTGAAGATAACCACACTCCAGTAGGGTATGAGTGTAATCGACATAGTACACCCTAGTTTTCTTGCACTCTACTCTTGTTCAAGGGTACTTAATCCATGGATGGAGGTGTAGGGAGAGTAAAGGGTGGGATTCAAACCTGCAGCCCTCTGATCTTAAGACCAACTCCCTAACCATTAGGCCATGGCTGCACCTTTTGTTTTACCATAAGGGAAGCCCTGGCAATATGTTAGTTAAATGGATCTCAACTGAACTCTTGATATCTTGGTGAAAGCATGTAAAGGGATATGCCACCCCCAGGTCAAATTGACTGTCTACCTGCCATCCCAACACTTGAAACGTGGGTGGAGGCATTTTGCAGGTGACCCAACCATTGTTTGAATCCATCAGCACTGACAATAGCTTAGTTAGGTGTAGTAGCCATCAAAAGATTTCACCCAAAGTCAGTGAATTTCCTTTATATTTGTCCAATAACTTTAAGTGTCCTGTACATTCTCACAGAGTGCAAATTACAGTGCAAATCAACACTTGGGGCTTAACTTGGTCATTTTAGTTTGGGGACTATTTTCTGCTGCAGGGGAAACGGTCGAAGCACAGACAGACCACCGCTGCGGAGCGCAAACACTACAGAACCTGTCTGTGCTTCAGGGTTTTTCCGCACTGGAAAATGGTCCACAAACCAAAATGCCCAAGTCAAGACCTCTGTGTTGATTTGAGCTTTGTGTGACTGTACTGCACATGGAAAGTTTGAAACAAAATAGAGTAAATTATTCACTATGGCCAAAATCTTTTGGTGGAGACACAAGATGGCAGCTACGATGCGAAACTAAGCTACAGGGCCTTTCTCGAACTGCAGTGTGCGCGCCTGCAGGTGTGTCAGCCTTGGTAGTCGTGCACTTGCGTGGCGTAGCTGAAGTACTCTCTAGCACGCCAGACGTTTGTACAATGGAACTAACCTGCAAGTGTGTGGACGTGTGCACCCTAACAACGATTCACCCTTGAAATCAAGAGCGTGGCACTTGAAAGCAGTCTTCACTTCGGAACAGTACTTGGCGAGTCGCGATGACGTGTAAGTGGGCGTTACTCGCACTAGCAGGGGCATCACACTTGAGTTCGGGAAACGCTGACCGTCAGTGCTGATGGATTCTGACCATGACTTGGTCACCTGAAAAACATTTCCACTCACTTATCCAAGTCTCAAGACTGGGGAGACACTCGTCTCCCCTACTGTTGGGCAGACGCTGAAGTGAAAAATCCCAAGACGGCAGACTAAATCTGTTCTTTCTGGCTGAGGATTTGATCACTTTTGCTTTTTTTGCATGTGCTTGCAGCCAAACACTGTGGAGCATGATTGGTGTATGTCAGAGAACATCAAGATTACATTACATTTGGCAGACGCTTTTTAAACCCAAAGCGACTTACAATCAAGGACATACAATAGCACACAATGCAGTAAGGATGCAGAGAATACAAACCAAGATTGACTTATCACCATTTGCACCCTGTGCTCTTAAGATGCTTTTGCTGGTAGCATAACCTTCTCCATCCAGTGTTCGAGCTCTGGCATATGTGAATTGCACCCCAATGTGTTGGGCTGCAACGTGTGTCGAAGTTGGGCCGTAATACATTCCAAATGGAGTCCGTTCCTGACCATTTGAGCAGAAACATGCACTTAAAGGAACAGTCCACCCTTTTTTCGATTTTCACTTATTTGAAGTATTTCCAAATATTACACATGAATGTGCATATTTTCTTTTCAGTGTGTTCAGTACTTAGATGCAGTGCTTAAAAATTTATAGCAAAGCTTAGCATAACCACTGGAAATAAATAGAACCATTGTAATGGGTCTATATACTTCCAATAATTATGTTAAGCTATGCTAATAGCAGGCATTCTGGCCTGTCTCCTGGTGTCTCTTCCATGTTCTGTACACTTCAGAGTCCAGAGACACGGCAAATGTTCTTGCCACAGCTCGCACTGAAGTTTCCATCTTGCACAACTGGCACTATCTCCAGCGAGTGATGGTCACCGCTTTATGGTTCATCAAGGCATGAGACGCTGACAAATGCAAATGAGTGCAAATGTAACTAAAACATCAGCCAGAAAGAAGCAGAATAGAGAAATGGTCTGTGGAGGCAACAGACAGAATTACTCATTTTTAAGGGGTGTCTTGGGAAAGAGAAAAACAGTCTTTTCCGCCTGTTTTACTTTTCAATTTGCCCAACAGTAGGTGAAATTGATACACCATCAGTGTTGCTTTCCAATTGGACAGGCTGATTTCACAGTATAATTGGCTTGACTGTAATTGTGGTGTTTTTTAATTTTCTTAGTTTAGTTATTCATGCTTATTTTTATACAGAAGCAGATTGATAGCCATGATGCGGTCATCCGTTGTCTGATCCCTTTCCTGGGAGAATCGACAGAGGAACTCATTAAAGACTACCAGGTATGTGTCTGTGCGTGTGCATGCGTGTCCCACCCGTTTTACAGTTTTTTTTTTTTTTGTTTGTTTTTTTTTTACCCGTTTTAAGATTGCAGTTAAAGTTTTGGGATGTGGGAGTTGTGCAGTTTTTGACCACTATGGTTCTTCTTTTTCTTGTGTTTAGCAGGATGTGTCCAAGGACGTCATCGAACAAGACCTCAAAGACAATGTGATCAAGATCCTTGTGCTGGGCAGTGCTGCAGAGGGTGCCCCCCCAACTGATGTCATCATTGTGATTGATGGTACAGAGGTATTAGGTGGTTGTAAAACACTTGCCAACGCTTGCATGCTGCTCATGGGCTTTGTGTACTCACTGAATCTCAGTTATCCTCCAAAATTGAAATACACATTTGAAGTGTTTCAAAAGTTGCTTTTGGAGTTAGATGATTTGAAGGTCTCCCCTAAAGTGGATTCTCTGAGGAGGAAACTGCTACATTAAAAGGGAAATGTGACTAGAGCTCAAGCAGAAGGTGCAATTGACTTTACTGTGAAGTTTTTCATGACTGTTCATAAAAGGCTTTGAGTGATGCTTCTTGTTCGCTTGAGTGTTTTTGTAATGACGTCAATAATGTACAAATGGGCCTGTACAGATTTTTTTTTTTAAGAATTTGCAATCTTTCTTAATTTTTGAATTTTATTGCAGTGTACTATTGGTCCACTTGGTAAGTTCCCTCTCAGCCTTCACATCATTTATAGGACCCAGAACACTCACCAAAGCTTGCATTCTTCTCATGGGCTTTGTCTACTGACTAAATCTCAATCGGGAGCATAACAGATTTAACGTGTTTTCAAAAGTTCCTTTTGACATTTAGGTGACTTATTTGAAAATTATCCCCAAAAGTGGGTTTCTTTGTGGGAAAACAAACTGTTAATGTTAAAGGGGAATATGCCATTGTATGTTGCAGATGCGAATGACTTCGCTTTGGTGTCTGTTCATCTTTGAGTTGTCAACTGAAGTCTTTGAGAGTTATACGTCTTGCTAGATTTGTTCAGACTTGAATAATGTATAGATGGGCACGTACAGCTTTTTGCCTTTTTCTTTTTGAAGATCGCTGTTCTTTCTTGGAAGATTTAGAATATTTTACTATAGTATAGGGCAATTAAGTGGGTCATGTGTGGAGTACCCAAGGCTAACTCGTCTCTCTCTGCTTAACACACACACACAGTTTGTTTTGCATATGTTGGCCCAAGAATATTTATGTATATTCTTGATTTTTATATATATTTTTTTATATTGTAATGTACAAAATGCCCTTTGTTTTATGTTGTGGAAAAATAAAAAACATATCTTGACATTGTGTTTCTTCCCTTTTTGGAGAGATTTATGAAGCTGTGCCTATTACAATTTACTTGGAGTTTTTATGTGAAAAACGTGTACTAGGTTTTTACCAGTAATTCTAAATTTAAATATAACTAAGTAAAAAATACTTGCTTCCAGAGTTTAATAATACTTTGGTGTTGCTAATAAAATCTATAAGGATTTGCAAGTAAATTTTACTTTAAAATATGCCTTTGAAATTTACTTAGTATTTCTGAGTGTAAAACGTGTACTAAGTTTTTTTAAGTAAACTCCACTCCCCATTTTTTTCAGTGTAGCTTGGACCTATGTAGAACTCCACAGCGCTCTGAGAGTCTTATCTCAATCAGATAGAGGGTTTTTCAGCACTCTGAGAACGCTTACTTATTCAGTACACATTTAAAGGAGACACGCAGAACCTTTATTTTTAAATACATTTCTGAATGGATAGTATCTCCATCCTTGACTCTTGTATGCTGCATAAATGGGAATAAAAATATATTTTTTGAGAGTTAAAATTGACCGCAAAGTTGGCATTCGAGCTGCCCCGCTGAGCCAGCCAGCCCTGAGCGAGTGACGTCACAGTGGTAACCAGTTTTAAGGCCGAGGCCTTTGACAGCTATAGACCAAAGCCAGACTTGGCGGGCGAGAGTGAGTGCAATGGCCTCTTCGTTTGGATTTATCGGAGATTCTTCGGATTCCTCAGATAGTAATATACTTTGATAGTCCTGAAATTGGAGTGTGTGTATATGCTACTGCTATACATGTAGAACCGTATCAGTTCGAACCATTGGAAAGTGAATCCGATAGTAACACATCTAGGGCTGGGAATCGATCCAGATTTCTTGGATCGATTCGATTCCGATTCGATATCGATTTACTTAAATATTGCTGGATTGTCACTTTAAAGTAAAAACTGTCCCTATTGACAGGAACAGCCCCATATGTGTTTGTGCATGTAATTTAACACCAAATGCCTTCTCCAGTGCAGTTTGATTCGCCGCAGGTTTAGCTGAAACTGTGTCGGCGTGGTGCCTGGATAAGTGGTTGCGGAGATTGGTTGTATTGCCACTATATTTTACCTCTATGTGGCACAGTTTGCACACTGCTTTTGTTCTGTCGACTTCGTCTCTGTCCTCGTAACGTTTGAATCCAAAGTAATGCCATACATCAGCTTTCAGGCCAGGCGGTGATTTTAGCTGTGCAGCTTCAGCCATCTCGCGTTCTTAAGTTTCGGTTTCGTTTGCCGGCACCCGCTTTTTTATAGCGGTCCTTGCGCGGTCAAGAAAATAGTGCCTATAGCCACCTGGAAGAGATCGATCCACACATTTTTGAATCGATCTCGTATTTTTTGAACGTGAATCGATATCGGATCGTGGATCGATCTTTTGAACCCAGCCCTAAACACATCAGCCACAGAGGCCCCCACCTTACGAAATAAACCCAGAGAACAAAGCAGTCTAGAGAATTGGATGGAATTGAACTTACAGTCTCATGTGACTCTCATTAAAACAGGATAGGCATTATAACTTATGCAACATACATGTACATGCATGCATTTTCACTGATAAAACCTAAAAGGCTAATTAAATAATCAGATGAACTGAGACAATCACATTCTGAAGCAAATTAAATAATCTTATACTGGTAACTTAAACACACAATACAAGTTACATGTATTAATCTAAATGCAGGTAAACAACGAGTGTTGTTGTTGTTGTTGTTGTGATCTAACCAAATGAGAGTCGCATCTTACTCATCTGTGTTCTTGCTTCTTGAAGGCCAATCTTGTGGCTGATTGTTTTGAAACAATCTGACTTTCAGTTCTTCATTCAGTTCTTCGTTCATTTGCTTCTTCCACGTAAGGGCAAGGTATTGCTGCTGAGGCAAGCATATCCAGGGGAGAAATCTGACAACTGGTCCACTTATTCTCCATTTTCACCATACTGAGTACTCTACCATTACTGCTCGGCTCACACTCCGGAAGAACTGCTGCAACTCAAGGCATTTATAAACAAAGTGAGGCCATGGTTCTGTGTATCTCCTTTAAAGAACTTAATGAACCCTTGAAGAACACTTTTTTTGAAGCATGTATATCTTATTTATTAAAAGTTAACAAAAGTCCTTTCAGGTTATCGAAGATGATCATCTGTATCTGAAAAAAAAAAGTTCTGGTTCTTCGCTTGTCCGTCTTATGTAACAGTTAAAGGTTCTAAATAGAAAAACACATCTTGTGTGTGTAAAGGTCTGAAATGTAGCCATTTGAAATTAATAATCTTTTGTTATTACACAGTTTTCTTCACTTAAAATATTCAGGTTTTCTGTTTTTTTTGTTGTGTTTTAACATTTTCCCCCAAATTATGTTATGATTAAATGATCCATCTTTCAAATAACTGTAATCATGAATACAATAACTATAATCAGTGCCATCTCGCCCCCTGTGGATTTCTCCATTTCCTGTATTGAATTTCACATATAAAAACCTGCATTTCACTCTTCGAAATTGGCTGCTAGTTTTATTTTTGGTTATTTTTAACAATGGTGGACAAAGTAGAAACATCTGGTCCTTGAGTGAAAGTAGATATACCTTTGTGAACATGTGACTCAAACAAACATACATAGAAGTTGTTTATTGATTTTTTTTTTACTTGAGTTAAAGTATAAAAGTAGTTGCTTTTATCTCCATGCACGTGTCCAAAGTAAAGCACCTCAGAAATTGTCAGGTTTTAGAAACATCTTTGAATTCAGACCAAAATGAGACACTTGGTGTTTCCTGCTGGACCTGAACAAGCCTGTCAGTGACAGAACCATGGATTTTAAATGATTTAAAAGGATTTTCGAATTGAAGTTGGACAAACTTGGCCCTAAAGTGTCTTTCTGAGCCAAAGATGCTTGGGAATTTTAATAGACTTTAAGTATTCAAAATATTCAAAGTTAATGTATTCCTTTATTTTGTCTACTTACAACCCTGATTCCAAAAAAGTTGGGACAAAGTACAAATTGTAAATAAAAACAGAATGCAATGATGTGGAAGTTTCAAAATTCCATATTTTATTCAGAATAGAACATAGATGACATATCAAATGTTTAAACTGAGAAAATGTATCATTTAAAGAGAAAAATTAGGTGATTTTAAATTTCATGACAACAACACATCTCAAAAAAAGTTGGGACAAGGCCATGTTTACCACTGTGAGACATCCCCTTTTCTCTTTACAACAGTCTGTAAACGTCTGAGGACTGAGGAGACAAGTTGCTCAAGTTTAGGGATGGGAATGTTAACCCATTCTTGTCTAATGTAGGATTCTAGTTGCTCAACTGTCTTAGGTCTTTTTTGTCGTATATTCCGTTTTATGATGCACCAAATGTTTTCTATGGGTGAAAGATCTGGACTGCAGGCTGGCCAGTTCAGTACCCGGACCCTTCTTCTACCGTATGCAGCCATGATGCTGTAATTGATGCAGTATGTGGTTTGGCATTGTCATGTTGGAAAATGCAAGGTCTTCCCTGAAAGAGACGTCGTCTGGATGGGAGCATATGTTGCTCTAGAACCTGGATATACCTTTCAGCATTGATGGTGTCTTTCCAGATGTGTAAGCTGCCCATGCCACACGCACTAATGCAACCCCATACCATCAGAGATGCAGGCTTCTGAACTGAGCGCTGATAACAACTTGGGTCATCCTTCTCCTCTTTAGTCCGAATGACACGGCGTCCCTGATTTCCATAAAGAACTTCAAATTTTGATTCGTCTGACCACAGAACAGTTTTCCACTTTGCCACAGTCCATTTTAAATGAGCCTTGGCCCAGAGAAGACATCTGTGCTTCTGGATCATGTTTAGATACAGCTTGTTCTTTGAGCTATAGAGTTTTAGCTGGCAACGGCGGATGGCACGGTGAATTGTGTTCACAGATAATGTTCTCTGGAAATATTCCTGAGCCCATTTTGTGATTTCCAATACAGAAGCATGCCTGTATGTGATGCAGTGCCGTCTAAGGACCTGAAGATCACGGGCACCCAGTATGGTTTTCCGGCCTTGACTCTTACGCACAGAGATTCTTCCAGATTCTCTGAATCTTTTGATGACATTATGCACTGTACATGATGATATGTTCAAACTCTTTGCAATTTTACACTGTCGAACTCCTTTCTGATCCACTATTTGTCGGCGCAGAATTAGGGGGATTGGTGATCCTCTTCCCATCTTTACTTCTGAGAGCCGCTGCCATTCCAAGATGCTCTTTTTATACCCAGTCATGTTAATGACCTATTGCCAATTGACCTAATGAGTTGCAATTTGGTCCTCCAGCTGTTCCTTTTTTGTACCTTTAACTTTTCCAGCCTCTTATTGCCCCTGCCCCAACTTTTTTGAGATGTGTTGCTGTCATGAAATTTCAAATGAGCCAATATTTGGCATGAAATTTCAAAATGTCTCACTTTCGACATTTGATATGCTGTCTATGTTCTATTATGAATACAATATCAGTTTTTGAGATTTGTAAATTATTGCATTCCATTTTTATTTACAATTTGTACTTTGTCCCATCTTTTTTGGAATCGGGGTTGTACTTCAGCATTCATTGGCATGCATTCCCATTCAAATGTGCTATTAAAAAAACAAATAAACACAGTACTTATTTTAAAAAAATGAAACACTGCAACAATCTTCGGAGAAAGAAAAGCATTGTCTGAACTCTGTGTTGCATCTCTGGATTTATAAAAGAGAACTATTCATTCATTCACCCGGGATGGAGTCCACCAGGGGGCGAGGTATTGTTTTCTGTTGGGTTACTTTCTTTCTTTCTTTCTTTTTTTGGGGGGGTGTTTTTTTTTTTTTTGTAAACAATGTTACGGGAAATTGGCTGGACCAATGAAACTTTCATGAAACTTTCAGGATAGATGGGCACCGGTCTCAAATAGAACCTTCAAAATTTTGGGGGTCATCTGGCCAAAGTCAAGGTCACGGTGACTTCCCAGATAGCAGAGGGTCGTTGATTCGACGTGGAATCATCGGCATGTTCTTCGACCTATACGCCGTCGAATCACCGTCGATCACCGACGTTGATTCAACACCGCTTTGCTCATACGAGTTTGCGTTGAAACGACGTTGAAAAGTGGCTGGTGGTCGACAGAGAATAGACCCCCTTTCACCCTTTATTCAACTACGTATTTCGGTCGATTTATAGTTGAATTTTCGGCGATGATTCATCCAACTTTACTTCCTGTTTTATGTACAACAGGAAGGCTACAAATTAAGCAAAACAGGCTAAATTAAACTAGCTAACAATAAAGCATCGGGGCTCTTGCCTAGGATGAACACACACATGCATACTTCAACCATGAAAGTGAAAATTTATATCAATGTGCGTAGGCTACGTCCTGTTTAATGTACAACAGGATATAAAAATGCATGCAACAATGCACCTCTCCTAATGTTTGTCAAGCTATTTATGAGGCATAACTTTTAACATTTATAAGGAACAGAACACACTTGAACAAGTTCTTAGAAACATTTTATGATTTATTTATAATTGTGGCCTATTCCTCCTGCGGCGCAGACCTGTACATGGAAACAGAAAAACATAACCAAAATTAATTTGATGCAGCATTGATAAAGAAAGTCAGCAGTAGGCTATGGGTTTCTAAATGCCACCCTACCTCATTATTTGGACATGGGGAAAAACTATATTTAAAATCCAAAGTGGGATGGAGGGAGGAAAATTAAAACAAAAGAAAGAAATGAAATATAGAGTAGAGAATATTTGATAAAATTAAGGATGTTTTTATTCAGTAAACATTTTAAAAAATGTTCTACAACACTCTAGCCTAGTGACTTACCAGTAACAAAATAGACTTGAAGTATTCAGATCCACTCTGCATAAAGCAGCTAAATCCTCTCTCTGTCTCCTGGCAGAAAGCTCCTTGGTTTGCTTGTGTCTCAATCACAGCTGGTATTCTGTAGAAAGACTTCTTTTCACCTTTCCCATCAGCTTTGTTAGAACCCTAACACAGCACAAAAGTTTACCATTGTAGGTTTTTGATGAACCAAGTGCCTCGTGGGTTCACATACCGCGCGCTGCCTTTATTTCCCCCTAATCACGAGTTTGTTGGTCTTCCAATGTGGCGCAGGGTTTGTTTACTTCCGGTTTCGGGTGACGTCAGTGAAAGGGGTCTAATGGGGGCATTACCGCCACCCACTGGATTGGGGTGTAAAGCAGTCTGAACAAAACGTGTAAACATAAACATAGGAGAAATGAACCCGTTTTTCTAACTCGTCCTCACTTAGTCTACTTTTCTTTTTTGATTAGTCTGGATTTGATATTGTAAATTTAAATGTGAATCAATGTATATTCATCGGACATGAACAAATGAATAAATCTTGAGTAATCTTGAGGCGTGTGTGTCCGGGGCGCGGTGTCGCGGGGGGGGGGGATCGAACGAACCCTCCGATCCCCCCTGGCTACGGGCCAGATCCTACCAGTGTTGAAAACTGGCCGGCAAAAGTGACGATGGTTCAACGTCGTATATTCAACCTTCTCTGACAGTCGACAGATCAACCTTTACCCACGTTGATTCAACGGTGATAAATCGACCCTCTCAGACGGTGGAGAAATCGACGTTTCACGGCGCCGTTTCAACGTTGATTTTCTGACGTACGACGGAAACCGACCATTCTGACCAAAACTCTACGTCGTTTCAACGACCCTCTGCTATCGGGGTTAAAAGGTAAAAAAAAAAAAAATCATTAGCTCAGATTGCAGGAGTGCTGTCTCGGAAGGACTCCGCCCACAAACACGCTGATTGGATCACTACCTGCCTCATATGCATACACTGCTGTCATTGGATGTATTCTTGTTTCATTTACATATGCAAATATGATTTTGGTCACGCCCACTTTTAAACCCCATTGATAAATACTTCCCCACTCTGTTGATTTATCACTCATCTCATTATCTCTAGCCGTTTTATCCTGTTCTACAGGGTCGCAGGCAAGCTGGAGCCTATCCCAGCTGACTATGGGTGAGAGGCGGGGTACACCCTGGACAAGTCATCAGGTCATCACAGGGCTGACACATAGACACAGACAACCATTCACACTCACATTCACACCTACGGTCAATTTAGAGTCACCAGTTAACCTAACCTGCATGTCTTTGGACTGTGGGGGAAACTGGAGCACCTGGAGGAAACCCACACGGACACGGGGAGAACATGTAAACTCCATACAGAAAAGCCCTCGCCGGCCACGGGGCTCGAACCCGGACCTTCTTGCTGTGAGGTGACAGCGCTAACCACTACACCACCATGCCGCCTGATTTATTACTATAAATGATAAATTATAAATAAATGGACTAGACTAAAGAAATCGCTTTCAGACATGTTTATGCTTATTACAGAGGGAAAGTGCATTCCACTGAGCTTCCACTGTCTGTACTTTATATTATTCTACTCTTACCTCTTACAGTTTTCAAAACTGAAACCTCCGCACTGAGACTGACATACACACGCTGTCGACAGAGTCAGAATCAGAACCATGTTTATTGGCCAAGTATGTTCACACACAAGGTCAAAATCAAGGTTAAGGTCAAGGTTTACGGGAAAACGGCTGGACCAATCTTCATGAAACTTTAAGGATAGATGGGCATTGGTCTCAAATAGACCCTCCATCATTTTGAGGATTATCCGGTCAAGGTCAAGGTCACCAAAAAGGTCAAAATAATTTTTTCATGATATCTTCCTTCATATTTATTCAGATGTGTTCTGACTTGCTGAGAGCAATACTGTGTGTGAATGAGAATCAGAATCAGAAACATATTTATTGGCCAAGCATGTTCACACACAAGGTCAAAATCAAGGTCAAGGTCACCAGAAAGGTCAAAATCATTTTTTCGTGATATCTTCCTTCATGTTCATCATAAGTGCTACCGGGCAAGGTTTGTTTTGCCTGGCAACACTTGTTTATTTGTTGAATTAATGTGTGTCATTGGATGCTGCTGTAAACCTTCAACAGCAATATTTTTTCTCAGCCAATGAGAAGGTGCTCTGCACTGTCAAGGAGGAATATTGTCAGATAGTTTTGCTTTGAAATGTAGTGGAGGAAAAGTTTAAAATCTGAAAAAAAAAATCCCCACACTATATGACCAAAAGTATATGGACACAACATGGCATGGAAAGCTTTCCCAGAAGAGTAAGCTTATCACAGCAAGAGTGAATAAATCTGGAATGAGATGTTCAACAAGGACAAGTCATGTGGGTGTGATGGTCAGGGTGTACATACTTTCAGCAATATAATGCACTGTAAAAAAAAAAGTACTTAACTTCAGTAATCAACTGCATGCATGTGTCACAAGTTTAGAGGAAGCAGCGTTTGGCTTCAGGTCCCATATCGTATCACTTCCTGCTGTTATTTTTTGATTCATAGAAAGAAGACAGGAAGTAGCACAGCAGCAGAATTCCCAAAGACAAAACCAGGCCTTGTCTATTAAAGCTTTACGTCTCGTTGTGTGTGTTCATGTAGTCGATTAACGACCCACTGAGCAGCTGGTGTGATGAATAAACAATGTTGATGTACCCATAATGCAACATCTCTCTGTTTTCTGTCACCCAAAGCACTAATGCATCCATGATGCAAGATGTGGCACGTCCCCCACGAGGAAGCAGGAAGTGAGCTGTGAGGCATGGCCTGCGGACAAAGATCTGCTCTCAGCATCCGTGACACAAATGAGAGAGAGAGAGAGAGAGAGAGAGAGCAAACAAGTGAACAAATGCTCTCAACACTGTCTCTAGTAAATGAAAAGATACTATGCTTTTTGTCTTCCTTGAAAAGCCTTGTTTACTGCAAATAAACAAATAAATAAATAAACATAATATGACATATTTATTAATTAATTTATTTATTTATTTGATTTTTTTTCCTAGTTCTTTACCAAATGGACTCAGCTCCAGCATTTTCAATGATTTTTACAGCCAGCGGACTGTAAATGCAGACAAGATGAGAGAGGCGCTATGGCTCCTGCAACACATGAATAAAAACACAGAAAACAAGCAGAGATGAACATCAACACTGTTCAGGAGCTGATGGGATTTGTTTACAGATGAACAGCCAATTAAATGAAGCAGCAAAAAGGAAAAAAAATAATCAAAGAATCAGATCCCAAGGTCTCAGAAGGTTGTTGTAAATTTTAGTGAAGTTAAAACAAAAAGGGAAATAACTTTTTTCTTAATTTTTGAAAGCTGTATGTCAAAATCTTTAATTATCTTAATATTAGAACTTTTTTAATATTGATTATTTAATGAATTTTTGAATCACTTCTTAATATACTATTTTTTTCTGAAAATTTGACTTTCTTGAAATAGACACCATTTTCAAGAAACTCATTGAATCTCAAAATTCTGACTTTTCAGGCAAAAAAATTGTGTTTTTGTTTGTTTGTTTGTTGCTTTTTTTAAACTGACATTTCTTACTTGACTTATGTCAAGACTTTTTCTTTTATCTTTTTAAATTTTTGAATTGTCAAGTTTTTGAGATTTAAAAAATACAAATTAGTATTCTTAATTATTACAAACTGTATAAATAAAAAAACAATTTAAAAATATCTTAAAAGCAAACATTGTTTTCTGAAACAAATAAACATTTCCTTTAAAGTATTAAAAACTTAATATTCTGTGTCTCATGAGAGATGTTCAAGTTGCACTTTCTATACAATAAATACACAATACCTTTCAGGAAATATAAATAATACTCTTTTTCTTAAAAACTGATTGTTACATCAGGATATTTTTGACACTGAGTCCGTCTGTAATGTGAAAGGAAGTAATAATTTCCATTTGTCACCATTTTCATGATACATGATAAAAATGCAGTATGTCTTGATAATAAATATTTGAAGATAAGAATCAAAACCTTGGTGGTATAATAAATCAGAGATTCAAGATAAGACATTGGTTTGGGGAAAAAATAAAAATGTAATATTAAATGAAATAATAATAATAATAATAATAATAATAATTCAGCTGTTGGAAACATTTTTTTTCTCTCTATCTGACAGACGCAGGTTTTTGTCAAGTCAAGCCATGGACTCCGTATCTGTATCTATTAAGAGGAATATTTCATTTAACTGCACTGAGACATTAATATTAAAATGCACTTGAAATAAATACAAATGTCACTCATTCGCTGTCATCGAGTTAAACTGGGAGTTTAAATGAATACAGACTGCATGAAATCACATTTTACTGCAGGTTTAAAGTGTCCTAACTGACACACAACCCATTCTCAAGGTTATCATCAAAATTAAAAGAAGTGAATTCATTATCTGTCACACATATTAATCCCCATCACTGAGCACTCACTCGGGGTTTCACAAAATTGTAGGGATCTGCTATCAGTCGTGTTGGATCAAGTTCAAAGCATGAAGGACACTCATGAAGCCCGTGAGAGAAAGATCACATACGCTTCACATGAGTGAGACTTTTCAACATTTACAATTCAAAAATATAGACCCTTTTCAGTCACGTGACCTTCGTAAACGTGACCGCCATTTTGGACATGTAGTGGACTTCGGCTCGAATCAGTTTGAATGCGAGGAAGGCGACAAATGAAAAACATAAAAGAAAAAGGAGCGAGATGCAGAAAACACCTTCACTATCCAGCGATAGGGCATTTACAGGGCGAGCAGAGGGAGAGGTATTTGCAAAAATTGAGGTTAGCAGGCTTAGAGAACGACGTTTACCTGCTTCCACCAGGATTGTTCACTGACGTACGGAAGTACACAAAGCCCTCGTCTTTACCTGACTTCGGCCCACATGATCTGTATACCTATGTCGTTAAAAACCCATCGCCATACACATACACGCCAACGTCCGAGGTTCCGGAGCGCGCTCCGGCTTGCTCCAGGAGTGCTCCGGCCGAGGTTCCGGAGCGCGCTCCGGCTTGCTCCAGGAGTGCTCCGGCCAAGGTTCCGGAGCGCGCTTCGGCTTGCTCCCCCTCAAATTAAGCAGCGTGCTCTGGCTTGCTCCCCCTCAAATTAAGCAGCGCGCTCCGGCTTGCTCCAGTAAACAGAGCAAGCCGGAGAGCGCTGCTTAATTTGAGGGGGAGCAAGCCGGAGCGCGCTCCGGAACCTCGGCCGGAGCACTCCGGGAGCAAGCCGGAGCGCGCTGCTTAATTTGAGGGGGAGCAAGCCGGAGCTCGCTCCGGAACCTCGGACATTGGCTCCGACAGCTATTTACACTGGATCTGGTGTAAATAGCTGCTGGATCATAATTACAGTAAACTAGTAAATACAGTAAAGGAAAAACTTGAGACTGAAAGGTTCTAACAGTCATCCAAATGACTGAACGTGAACATTGCTACAGTAACATACCAGCTATGATGTTGTTGACATTAGCTAGTCAACAATAGCTACTACAGAAGAACAAAGAGGTTACAATGGGTTATTTTAACCTATTTGGTTACACACTCACCGCCACAGAATGTTAACAGCAATGTAATGCCTTTTCTGGCTAATTTTATTCGTCTTACCTCCAACAAAGTGGTCACTACACAAGCGTTGGTATGCCGAGGGCTGCCAATCTGTTAATGGCCGCTATCCATCTTCTCCATCGGGATCCGAGAAAATGATAAACCTTGCCTTGTTTGTTAATGGTTACTACATCCAGGTGCACAACAATATAGTGGCATGATGGAAGTCTTGCTGAAAGTAAGCACTTTCTTTGCTGCCGTTCCTCAGTGTTGGCTGTGGTAAATTACTGGTAGTACATGTCCAAAATGGTGGCCGCGTTTGTCGTGACGTCACGTGAAAAGGGTCCATAGCTGCAAGGAGCAATGAGGGGGGCCAAGCACCACAAGCCACTCAGTAGACAACTAATCAGAAGCACTGAATGACACCCAGTCTGACACTCACACCTTTGAGCAGTACAGCATGTCCAAGTGACATCACCTGAATGTGTTTGGATTGAGTGAGAAAACCAGAAACCCCCGAGGAAACCCACATGAACACAAAGTGCAAACGGAATGCAGAATGTCCATATTGTTAGGCAGTGGGGCGACCCATTTGCCCCACCGTACTTCCCTCTCCCTCCCTCCCTATTGCATGTCAAGTTTAAACATAAACAGTGACATAAAACACAGGTTTTCTTCTTGGGATGTTGCAATAAAAAGCACTAATGCTGGTGGAGGAGTTTAAGATTTTTAGATATTTGAAAAAAATCCAAAATTGTGGAAAGACTTTATGGAGAAAATCCCATATTAGCTGAATATATTACAACCCTGATTCCAAAAAAGTTGGGACAAAGTACAAATTGTAAATAAAAATGGAATGCAATGATGTGGAAGTTTCAAAATTCCATATTTTATTCAGAATAGAACATAGATGACATATCAAATGTTTAAACTGAGAAAATGTATCATTTAACCAGTTTATGTATCATTTAATCAGTTTAAATGTATCATTTAATCAGTTTACCACTGTGAGACATCCCCTTTTCTCTTTACAACAGTCTGTAAACATCTGGGGACTGAGGAGACAAGTTGCTCAAGTTTAGGGATAGGAATGTTAACCCATTCTTGTCTAATGTAGGATTCTAGTTGCTCAACTGTCTTAGGTCTTTTTTGTCATATCTTCCATTTTATGATGCGCCAAATGTTTTCTATGGGTGAAAGATCTGGACTGCAGGCTGGCCAGTTCAGTACCCGGACCCTTCTTCTACCGTATGCAGCCATGATGCTGTAATTGATGCAGTATGTGGTTTGGCATTGTCATGTTGGAAAATGCAAGGTCTTCCCTGAAAGAGACGTTGTCTGGATGGGAGCATATGTTGCTCTAGAACCTGGATATACCTTTCAGCATTGATGATGTCTTTCCAGATGTGTAAGCTGCCCATGCCACACACACTAATGCAGCCCCATACCATCAGAGATGCAGGCTTCTGAACTGAACGCTGATAACAACTTGGGTCGTCCTTCTCCTCTTTAGTCCGAATGACACGGCGTCCCTGATTTCCATAAAGAACTTCAAATTTTGATTCGTCTGACCACAGAACAGTTTTCCACTTTGCCACAGTCCATTTTAAATGAGTCTTGGCCCAGAGAAGATGTCTGCGCTTCTGGATCATGTTTAGATATGGCTTCTTCTTTGAACTATAGAGTTTTAGCTGGCAACGGTGGATGACACGGTGAATTGTGTTCACAGATAATGTTCTCTGGAAATATTCCTGAGCCCATTTTGTGATTTCCAATACAGAAGCATGCCTGTATGTGATGCAGTGCCGTCTAAGGGCCTGAAGATCACGGGCACCCAGTATGGTTTTCCGGCCTTGACCCTTACGCACAGAGATTCTTCCAGATTCTCTGAATCTTTTGATGATATTATGCACTGTCGATGATGATATGTTCAAACTCTTTGCAATTTTACACTGTCGAACTCCTTTCTGATATTGCTCCACTATTTGTTGGCGCAGAATTAGGGGGATTGGTGATCCTCTTCCCATCTTTACTTCTGAGAGCCGCTGTCACTCCAAGATGCTCTTTTTATACCCAGTCATGTTAATGACCTATTGCCAATTGACCTAATGAGTTGCAATTTGGTCCTCCAGCTGTTCCTTTTTTGTACCTTTAACTTTTCCAGCCTCTTATTGCCCCTGTCCCAACTTTTTTGAGATGTGTTGTTATCATGAAATTTCAAATGAGCCAATATTTGGCATGAAATTTCAAAATGTCTCACTTTCGATATTTGATATGTTGTCTATGTTCTATTGTGAATACAATATCAGTTTTTGAAATTTGTAAATTATTGCATTCTGTTTTTATTTACAATACTTTGTCCCAACTTTTTTGGAATCGGGGTTGTATATGTCACTGATTAGAAAAGGATATCTCTCTCTCTCTCTCTCTCTCTCTCTCACACACACACACACACACACACACACACACACACACACTTTTCATCATGACTTTTTAAAAATCAAATCTGAATTTTTAAAGAAATTAATTTCATTTTTTGAATTTAATAAAAGACACTAAATCAAACAAGGTATGCTAATGTATTTTCTACATAAATGAACTCATCATATTTAGTGAGCTTTAATTGTGCTTTAATAAATCAAAAGAATAAAATTAAAACAACATGAAATTAAGTGAATTATGTGTAAAAAAATAAAAAATAAAAATTACAGAAGAAAAATTAACAAATCGTGAAAATAATCAAAGAAAATAAACAAATTGTATGTAAAACACACACAAATCATGGAGAGAAAAAAAAGAACACACATGAATGACACATGAAAAATGTGTGAAACGAAATGTGGGTGGTTTCAAACCCACATCAGATGAGAAACCGTTTTTAGCGTTTTTCGAAACCGGAGCAGAACTTAAAGGTGATGAAAACAGACAGGAAGTAAGTGATGACTAGCAGTGAAATGGAGTAACACAGGAGTGTGTGAGGTTTTGGAGACTTTCAGTTCATATAGACAGTTCAGATGCCATAATGAAGAGGAATGGCCTTGGCTGTTTTGAATTGATTTCAGGTCAGAGTGAAGGTTTAATCGAGGTAGACAGCACCGCCTCGCCAATTACTGCAGGTCTGACTGCAGCACTAAATGACTGTAGGCTAATTTCAGAGGAGGTGCGTGCCAATATCCATCGTGATGGAAATTCAATCTTAAAAATCAGAGAAAGTACAGGGGTTACTCAAGGTTGTGTTAAAATCCAGCAGGGTTTAAAGTTCAGTGCATTTGTTGCATTGTGATCGAACCAGTGGGATCCTGATTTTGAAGATCTCACACCACGACTAAACTGAAACTGAAAAAAAAGAAAATCTAATGTGATTTTTTTTTGGGGGGGACATGTTCATTTTTCACCAGTTTCCCTTTTACAGATGTGTTCACTTTAGTGTTGGAGAACTTGAGACTGGTCTTTGTCTCAAGACCACCTTTTGAAGGTTTTGTCTCAGAATCAAGCGCATTTTTACTTGGTCTTGTCTCGGTCTCAGACATAGAGGACTCAGGATTTTCTTTCAAGACTGGTCAAGAACACAACTGTGGGGATTTCACTAAATTTCCTGTGTATTGTCTGATTTATTTGTTAACATTGTTACTGGGATTGGATGTAAAACTTCCTGCTTGAAATGCAACCAATAATGTGACCCATTGCTAATTCTAAAGTTTTCTTCCTGCTAATGGCTGTCACCCCCCTTCACACACACACATTGTTCTGATCCTGGTCTTGACTCGGTCTCACGCTGCCTTGGTCTTGATCTCAAACCCTCAAAGTCTTGGTCTTGTCTCAGTCTCGTCACACTGTGGTCTCAGCCATGACTTGATCTCAGTTTAGGTGGTCTTGACTCCAACACTACTTCACATATCACAGAGGGTGTGATATGTGGCCATGTGAGCACACGGAAAACCTATCATCATATTTGAAATGTAGGATGTTGAATATATGTGCTGTTTATCCATAATAGTAAGCCATTGTAAAGTCTCTGTAGGTTGATGTGAGTTGTAAAGTGCTTATGTGCTTGTGTACGTAGGTATCATGTAGCCTCACAAACAGTGCTACCTGAACTCAAAGGTTTCTATAAACATGATTAGGAGAACCACAGGTTTGGACCATGTGGTCCATCAAACTTTAAAGAATTTGTATGTTTTGGATTTCAACATTATTTAAGAAGACAAAATAAAATGGTAACATTAAAAATTAGGCTTGGCAAATAAAGGCTCGAATGTGAAATTGTGGAATAAACGTACGTCATATGAAGGTAGCTGGCCAGATTTTGTGGATGATCATGCTATGCTACGCAACCAAGGCTATGATCAATCCCTACAAATGAAACATACTCAATTTGATTCATTGGGTATGATTCAAAATGGATGACTTTGTGCAGCAGGAATTGCCTTCCTGTAGTCATGGAAACTGTCATGAGATTTTAACAGCGCCACCTACAGGACTGAAGAAGAAGAAGGCTCATAAAAGTGTTTTCAGTGTAGTCTGCCAAAGCCTTCTGTTCCTTAAATCTCCTGTCTGGGTGACAGAAAAGTAAATCATGTGAAACCTCCATTTAGTAAAAGAAACATCTGCGGCAGGAACACTGTGCCTCCCACTTCAGTTTTAAGCAAGGTCTGGGATCTGAACATCAGGAAAAGGAGTCTGACCAGACAAAAGCCAGCTTGTGCTAAATCAGCAGCTATTGATTCCTATGACAGAGCTGATGTATGGAGGAGAACCGGCAGCTAGAGCCACATCACCATGTCTTTCAGATCTCTGTTCCTGTGCTGAATGATACTGACTGCACTGAAGCTTAGCCAAAGCTCTGACAGAAAGGACGGTAGACACCAGCAGCAAGTTAGATTATTGAAAATAAAGATATATGCGGTGAGGTGTGTCTGATGTCCTTTTATTTGAATTATTAATTTTTTCAAAAAAATTAAAGATACATCCAAATATTTCTCTAAAGTGTCCATTTAGAGAAAAATTGGAAAATATTTGCTTTGGTGCATAAACCACATTAACAACCTGGGCTTTTTTTTTTTAAACAGAAGTTTGCACTAAATTTAAAGGAAGACAGAGATTCAGGAGTTATTTTTTTTAGTTTTACAACTCCAGGTTTTTGTAAGACTATGATGGAAATATCAGTCATGTTCAACATTGTTTTAATAATACATCAAAAATAAATGAATTAAAACCATGAGAATTAACTTTTTTGTAACTTCATAAAAAATAATAAAAACGTAATAGTCATGATTTGAACTCGTTATGGGTCATGACATGTGGTTATTGTTGTTAGCATGTAAGGGTAGTTAATTGTTAACTAGTGAATTCATTCTTCATGGATAAAAAAAAAAAGGTCTTTATGTTTAGAATGCCCCCCCACCAAAAAAAAAGCATAAATTGTCAGTAAAAGAAATTCACAAGCAGAGGGACGTCCATTTCCAAGACTACAAAATGTACAGCAAGGGGAATTTAAAATCTGGATCTACAGTATTGCAAAAGTATTCATCCCCCTTGGTGTTTGTCCTGTTTTGTCGCTTTACAAGCTGGAATTAAAGTGGATTTTTGAAGGGTTAGCACTATTTGATTTACACAACATGCCTACAACTTTGAAGGTGCAAATTGTTGTTTTATTGTGACACAATAATTAAGATGAAAAAGCAGAAATCTGGAGTGTGCATAGGAATTCACCCCCTTTCGTATGAAACCCCTAAATAAGAGCTGGTCCAACCAATTCACTTCATAAGTCACATAATTAATTGATTAAGATCCACCTGTGTGCAATCAAAGTGTCACATGATCTGTCACATGATGTCTGTATAAATCAACCTGTTCTGGAAGGTAGAGGTCTGCGCGGGACAGAATTTTCAGTCCCGCTCCCGCCCGCTCCCACATTGTGCAGTCCCGCTCCCGCCCGCTCCCGCAAAGAATTATGATTTTCAGTCCCGCTCCCGCCCGCGCCTGCCATATTTTGTCCCGCTCCCGCCCGCAAATCCTGCATGATGCAGACGTTCGCGTTATTTCTCACGAAAGTTCTTGTCATTGGCTTGGGGAATTAAACATACTGAGCTTAGCTGAGCTCTCCACTGACTGATCCTTCACCTAGAGCATGTAGCGAGGGTGCGCGTTGCCAGGCACCTCTTTTTAAAGCAGCACTTACTTCTGAAGCACTGTGAGCTTCACTAGAGGGGCTCTGCTCTTCTGCCATGATCGGAGATCTCAAACACGGAACAGCGGAAAGGAATCAGAAACGTACGCGAGATTAGACCACATCCGCAAATTTAGGCATCTTAAAATGTTTTTATTAATGCCAAATAAAATACCCAGCACAAATTATATATGATAGACATAAATTAATAATTAATAATTTTTTTTTAAACACATTTTTAGTTAGCGGGACTGCAGCTTATTGCCTCTCCCGCCCGCTCCCGCATTGTGCACTCCCCCTCCCACCCGCGCCCGCAATGAGCTTTCAAAATTTGTCCTGCACCGCACTGCTTTGCGTCGGGTCCCGTGGGACTCCCGCGGGAGTGCAGGGCTCTACTGGAAGGACCCTGACTCTGCAACACTACTAAGCAAGCAACATGAAAACCAAGGAGCACTCCAAACAGGTCAGAGACAAAGTTGTGAAGATGTATGGATCAGGGTTGGGTTATAAAAAATATCCCAAACTTTGAATATACCAGGGAGCACCATTAAATCCATTACAGCAAAATGGAAAGAATATGTCACCACTACAAACCTGACAAGAGAAGGCCACCCACCAAATCTTACAGACAGGGCAAGAAGGGCATTAATCAGAGATGCAAAAAAAACACACCAAAGATAACACTGAAGGAGCTGCAAAGATCCACAGCGGAGATGGGAGTATCTGTCCATAGGTCCACTTTAAGCCATACACTCCACAGAGCGGGGCTTTATGGAAGAGTGGCCAGAAAAAAGTCACTGATTAAGAAAACATGTTTGGAGTTTGCCCAACAGTATGTGGCAGACTCCCCAAACACATGGAAGAAGATTCTCTGGTCAGATGATCTTTTTGGTCATCATGGGAAATGCCATATGTGGTGCAAACCCAACACCCTGAGAACACCATTCCTACAGTGAAGCATGGTGGTGGCAGCATCATGCTGTGGGGATATTTTGCATCTGCAGGGACTGGAAAACTGGTCAGGATTTAAGGAAAGATGGATGGCACTAAATACATGGCAATTCTGGAGGAAAACCTGTTTGAGTCAGCCAGAGGTTTGAGGCTGGGACGAAGGTTCATATTCCAGCAGGACAATGACCCTAAACATACTGCTAAAGCTACACTGGAGTGGTTTAAAGGGAAGCATTTAACTGTCTTGGAATGGCCTAGTGTAGTGTATGACAACTCACATGGCATGCGTGATGATGTCAGGACTTGTTTGGCTGTGTGTGTTGGAAGCAGAGACATGAATAAAGTAAGGTGATAGCTGTCCGACCAGTGTACTGTCATTAGTATTCATAAGAGGTACAAACACTACAAATGGTGATGAGGACATAAAATGGAATGATGCATTGTGCAAGAGAAACTAATGTTAGTTAATGCGTGAAGTTAAATATGATGATGAGGAGGAAGAGAAGTTAGTGGATTTAGCATGGTGCTAAGTTTACCAGCAGTAGCTCCCTTCGATGTGTTAAGCGACTCAGCTAATGTTGGTATCCGCTGGCAGAAGTGGATAAATAGATTTAAACTCTATTTAGCCACGTCAAGAATCCATGAGAATGCACAGAAAAGGGCCTTACTGCTACACTTTGCAGGAGCTGAAGTCCAGGATATCTTCTTCACTCTAGATGACACTGCAGATGATGCTGACTATGATGGTGCAGTAAACAAGTTGAATAAATATTTTGCACAGCAGAAAAATATCCCCTATGAGAGACGTGTTTAGACAAACTGAACAAGCACAAGGAGAGTCCATGGATAGTTTTGTGAGTAGATTAAAGAAGCTAGCAGCTACATGTGAATTTGGAGATAACAGAGATGATTTCATATGTGATCAAGTGATTGACAAGTGCAATTCAAACACACTGCACAGATGGCTACTGCATGAGAAAGATTTGAAACTCTCAGGGCTCCAGGAAATTGCAAGAGCAATGGAGACAGCAGATCAACAAGCTGCAAGGATGGAGAAAACGTTTAATGCTGTGGAGAAAGAAAAAAAACCATGAAAAAGTAGGGGCAAAACAATAAGATCTAAATTCTCCACAATTCAAAATCAATCACCATGGGAGAAGCACAGCATGAAGTGTTACAGGTGTGGGTGTGCAGGACACATGAGCCAAGAGTGCACAATAACGAAGAATAAAAAGTGCAATAACTGTGGAAAAGAAGGACATTTTGCTAAAATGTGTAAAACAAAGAAAGCACATAAAGTAAACAGAGTCATGACCACAGCCAAGGGCCCAGTGACAGTGAAGATGACCATGTATTTACAGTTAATGATAGTGCTGCACATGGAATACTGACAGTACTAGTAAATGACCAACCAGTAGACATGTTGATAGACTCAGGGGCTTCATGTAATGTTGTGACTGTGTCCAAATTTAAGCATCCATCCATCATCCGTAAACACTTATCCTGTGGAGCCTATCCCAGCTGACTATGGGCAAGAGGCGGGGTACACCCTGGACAAGTCACCAGATCATCACAAGACTGACACACACAGACAAACAACCATTCACACCTACGGCCAATTTAGAGCCACCAATTAGCCTAACCTGCATGTCTTTGGACTGTGGGGGAAACCAGCGCACCCAGAGGAAACCCACGCAGACAGGTGGGGAGAACATGCAAACTCCACACAGAAAGGCCCTCATCAGCTGCTGGGCTCGAACCCAGGACCTTCTTGCTGTGAGGCAACAGTGCTAACTACTACACCACCGTGCCGCCATTCCAAGTTTAAGCAGTCAAAGTCAAAAAGTGACATCAAGCTACAGCGCCCAGAGAAGAAAGTCTATCCATTCGGCGCTACAGTGCCACTCCATGTAAAAGGTATTTTCCCTTTTGATTTCAAAGCAAATAAGAGATCAGAAACTGCCACTGCAAAAATCCAAATGATTGAAGAAGCACAAATCAGTGTGTTGGGCAAAAAGACTGCTGTTAAGTTGGGACTTCTACACACTGGCCCTCTTTAACAGGTGAACACTGTCCAGCCAAAAGACACAACAGCTTTCACAGGCGAGCTAGAGGAGAAATATAAAGACTGTTTTCAGGGCTGAGGAAAACTGAAGGATTTTCAGCTGGAGCTTCATGTAGATAACAGTGTATAGCCAGTGGCGCAGCCTGTTTGCAGAATATCATTCAGTGTGAGAAAACAAGTGGAAGAGAAATTGAAACAACTCAAGGAAATGGATGTCATTGAGAGAGTGAATGGACCAACACCATGGGTATCACCACTAGTTGTGGTGCATGGTAAGAAAGAGCCAAGACTATGCAGAGCAAAAGAGGCCATAGTGCAAGAAAGGCTCCCCATCATAGATGAAATACTGGAGGACATGACAGGAGCTACAGTATTCTCAAAGCTGGATCTGAAGTGGGGATATCATCAAATAGAACTGGAACCAGAGTCCAGGCTGCTCACCACTTTCATCACACACAGGACTATGGCATTATAAGGGACTGATGTTTGCTATCTCATCCACACCTGAGATTTATCAACACATCATTGGACAAGTACTACAAGGCATTCCTGGAGTGCACAACATATCAGATGGCATCATTGTGTCAGGAGAAACCGAACAGCAACATGATGAGAGACTGCACCAAGTCATGCAACAGTTGCAAGAGAAGCATCTGACAGTCAACAGCAAAACGTGCCAATTCTGGATGTCACAACTGGAAATTATTGGACATGTGTTATCCAAAAATGGAATAGGAGCGTCTCAGTCTAAGATTGAAGCAGTAGAACATACACGCCGACCAACAAATGCTGCTGAGGTGAGGAGTTTCTTGGGTCTTGTGAACTATTGTGGCAGGTTCATCCCAAATTTGGCCACAACATCAGAGCCACTTGGGAGGCTCACAAGGCAATCCTACAAATGGACATGGGGATCAGAGCAGGAAACAGCATTTGTGGAGCTAAAGAGACAGCTGGTCAGTTCACCTGTAATGTCACATTTCAAACAGGATGCAGAGACACATGTGATTGTGGATGCTAGTCCAGTGGGATTAGGAATGATACTGAGCCAGAAACAAAGTGATGGAAAATCGCTTTAAGGTTGTGTATAAACCAGGCCCACAGAATGTAGCTGATTCGCTGTCATGCCTCACAGTCAACCAGCCAGTACAGACTGGTACTATAGAGGACCATGTCTACTAGGTATCTCAACATGCAGTGCCACATGCTTTCACATCATGACAAATGGAAGAATTGTCAGCAGAGGACCCCACTCTAGTTACCTTATGAAGCTGTATCAAAACTGGTGACTGGAGTAAATGTGAGCCTGCTTAACAGATTGTCAAAATTGAGCTTTCCACTGTTGGGAAAATAGTGCTGAGAGGTTCCTGGATTGTAATTCCTCAGGTTGCATGATGACAGATGCTGATGTTAGCACACAAAGGGCATCAAGGAATAGTCAAAACAAAATAGAGACTGAGAACAAAAGTGTAGTGGTCTGGAATTGATAGAGAAACAGAGGAGCTGGTGAGGTCATGTCATGCATGTCAAATCAACAGTTTGACTACTTCAGGTAGGTGAGTGTTGATATCCTCCAAAACCCCACCTCTCTGAACATAATTAAATGTCTGAGACACTCTTTTGCAACATATGGAATCCCAGAATGCACAGTGACAGACAATGGCAGTCCATTTCTGTCAAAGGAGTTCAAAACATATCTACAGGAGAGTGGAATTGCACACTGCCGTGTCACACCGTATTGGCCTCAGGCGAATGGCGAAGTTGAAAGACAGAGCAGAAGTCTTTGTAAGGCCATACATGCAGCGCATACTGAAGGGAAGGACTGGTGCACTGAGCTGGACATCTTCCTTCTGGCCTACCACAGCACCCCTCACTGTGTCACAGGCCGCAGTCCGGCTGAACTACTATTCAACCACCAGATCAGAACCAAACTTCCTGAACTGTCAGTGGAATGCCAGCTGCAACCTACAAGACAGGATGCTGCTGTCCGCATGACTGATACTGTGAGGTACGGTAAGAGCATGTATACTTGCATGTAGACATGTAGATGCAGACAGAGTCAGAAGAGCGAAAGAAAGCACAGTGAAACAGGGTGACAAAGTATTATTACGTCAGCAGAAACAAAACAAACTTTCGACACCATTTGAACATGACCCCTATACGGTGGTAAATCGAAAAGGTCAATCAGTCATTCTTGAAAAGGATGGCAAGAAGATGATGTGTCATGTATAATTTGTGAAGCGATGGGTTGAGCCAGAACAAGAGACTGGTGTGCCGATTTGTGTAGCTGGACCTGCTGAGACAGTGTCTGATGAAACCCCTCAGCAGGGAGGTACAGTAGACCTCAAAGAGCTAGGAGGCTGCCAAGTCATCTTACAGACTTTGTCACTTAGACAGACAGTCCCATAAGGGGCAGAATAATCCCTGGTATGTGTCTTAATGGCAGGGTAGTCCATCCCTCTCCATTCAGGTTATGTTATGTGATTGGAAAAAAAGAATGAAGATGCTCTGTCTAAAGAAAAGGTTTTGTAAGAAAAAAAGAAGTTAAAGTTTTCTAAACTAAAGATTGCTTTGATATATTTAGTGTAAATGGAAGAAGTTAAAGTTTTCCTAAAACTGAAGATTGTTTTGATATATATTTTGGTTAAACTGAATAAGTTTGGTGAAACTGAATTTATAGCTACACAGCAAAATCCCCAGTGTTGAATTAACACCCAGAGTGTTAATTTAACACCCTACTGTGTTTATATAGGTCCAATTGGACACAAATGAACTCTGAAAGTGTTAATTCAACACTGAGGAATTTGCTGTGTATGATAATTCTTCTTGTTTGAACTGCAAAGTTTGAGTACATTTCTAGCCTTAACAGAAGGATTTTGGTTACACTTCTAAGCAAGATTGAATTTATGTTTACGATGCAAATGTACTGAACACAGGTATGTAGGAGTTACAGTGAGGTTACACTAAGATTACTTGAAATTAGTATTACCATATTGAAAGTTGAAGATATTATTACAAGTTTGATATGGTGTCTACAATGTAACTAGTGGTCTGAGGTAGTTCATAGTTAATGTTTGTGTTCATGAGTTATTATGATGTAAGTCATCATCTAAGAAGGGGAGGTATGTAGTGTATGGCAACTCACATGGCATGTGTGATGACATCAGGACTTGTGTGGCTGTGTGTGTCGGAAGCAGAGACGTGAGTACAGAGAAATGATAACTGTCCGAGCAGTGTACTGTCGTTAGTGTTAATAAGAGGTACAAACACTACACCTAGTCAAAGCCCAGACCTCAAGCCAATTGAGAATCTGTGGCATAACTTGAAGATTGCTGTACACCAACGCAACCCATCTAACTTGAAGGAGTTGAAGCAGTTTTGCCTTGAGGAGTGGGCAAAAATCTCAGTGGCTAGATGTGCTAAGCTAATAGAGACATATCCCAAGATACTTGCAGCTGTAATTGCAGAAAAGGGTGGCTCTACAAAGTATTGACTCTTATTTATTTATTTATTTATTTATTTATTGGGGGGGATACCTATGCACACTCCAGTTTTCTGTTTTTTCATCTTAATTATTTGTTTGTGTTACAATAAAACAACAATTTTCACCTTTAAAGTGGTAGGCATGTTGTGTAAATCAAATGGTGCTAACCCCCCAAAAATCCATTTTCATTCCAGCTTTTAATATGACAAAACAGGACAAGTACAAAGGGGGATGAATAGTTTTGCAAGACATTGTACATGCATGGCACGGGTGATTGCTCTAAGACAATGAGGGAGATTCAGCCTCCTCTAAAAATGACGAACATCGTGTAGGATGAATTGCGCTAGGCTTATGTTATAGCCGACCTTATAACATTGCTATTTCAGTTCCAGAATCATAGAAATATATGTGCTCAACCCAACTACAGTGCGAAATCATTCCCTTATAACTTTCCCCAGTTCGCCTAATGTGTGCTTGAGTTTTTCCCCCTCGTGACAGTGCGATGCAGCCCAACCTCAGTGGATTGGGAGCTATGTGCTTGTCAATCTCAAAATGCAAGACGATTATTGGACAAATACTGTGAAAGTGCCCGCCCACGGAGTCTCACGGACTCCCAGCCTCAGTGGACTTCAACGGCATTTGGGAGCTATGCGCTTTTCAATCTCAAAATGCAAGACGATTATTGGACAAATACTGCGAAAATGCCCACCTACGGACTCCCAGCCTCCCATGGGAGGGACATGGCAGTTTCCGCGAGGAGACTGGTGATTGGTGAAAGCGGCCGGATATTGTAGCAGGGTAGACTACGCTACCCATAATACATTGTGGTGTTTGGGGGCTGTGGGGGGAGTTCCGGTTACGATCAGTAAAGTATACAGTGTTCGTACCTCGGCGTCCGTCTCATCTTTATTGTACATGGTGTCAGAAGTGGGATCGGACGCATATCTCCTACACGGAGTTAGATAAAGAAATAAGGCGGTTGCGGACACGGCGAAAGAGCGGATATATACCTGCAAGAAACAGATTTTGGCATGCACACGAAAGCGAGGAGAACGCCAGTGAAGCTACACAAGCCGGTGAGCGGGAAACACAGCTAAGCTACAGGGAACCAACTTTTCGGAACGTGAAACACAAAAAGACACTCGTCATGGCGGTTTCATTGCAAATAACACAACCAGAACCGTTCGACTTCTTGAACCCGTCCGACTGGCCGAGATGGATCCGAAGATTTGACAGATTCCACATTGCATCCGGATTACGCGACCAAGACGAGGAATATCAGGTAAATGCTCTCCTATATGCTATGGGCGATGCGGCTGACGACATCCTCAGTATCCTGCCGATCACTACTGCGGAGAAAAAGAAATATGCCTCAGTTAAAGCAGCGATGGAAAACCACTTCATAGGGCAACACAATGTGATTTTCGAAAGGGCACAGTTTAATATGAGATGCCAGCAAGAAGGGGAGAGTTTGGAAGCTTACATCACCGAAGTTCACAAGCTAGCAGAACACTGTAAATTTGGCTTACTGAAGGATGAGCTCATCAGGGATCGAATTGTGGTCGGGATAAGGGACAGAAAACTATCTGAAAAGCTACAAATGGACTCTGAATTGACGCTACAAAAAGCAATAGACCAGGTGAGACAAAGCGAGACTGTTAAGAAACAACAGGCAATACTACACGGTGCGTCAGTCCAGTCAAACATGGATGCAATCAAAACAATGAGAAGAGGAAAGCACTTTCACCAAACAGGCAAACAAAGACCGCAGATGTATGATACACCCAGTGATAAAGAATGTGGATGACGTGGGGGACGAAAACATGCATGGAAGGAGTGCCCAGCCAGAGATGCAGAATGTCGGAAGTGCCACAGGAAAGGACATTATGCTGGAGTCTGTCGCAATGGTCAAGTAGTGCATACTGTCACAGAAGAACTGTCAGACAGCGATTAAGACTATGCATTCTTAGGGGAAGTGTCTACAACAACCACCAGAGCATGGATGGAGAAGGTCACTCTGAATGGAGACGCAGTCAACTTCAAAATCGACACAGGTGCAGATGTGACCTCCATACCAGAAAGCCTGTTCAACCCTGAGAGAGATGGTCAGCTACACAAGCCACTGAAAAGATTAGTGGGCCCAGGACAAAATGTGCTGAAAGTGAGGGGCTGCTTCCAGGGCAAACTGTGTGCAAAAGGCCGACCCACAGAGCAATGGGTGTATGTCGTGGAGGGGCTGACACAACCACTTTTGGGTCTGCCAGCCATACAAGCCATGGGGCTGGTACACAGAGTCAATGAAGTGACACAGTCAGATACTGACTTCAAAGCACTTTACCCAGCAGTGTTCCAAGGGCTAGGAAAGCTGAAAGAACCACACCACATCGAACTGGAAGAAGGCGCCGTACCACATGCACTGTCAACTCCCCGCAGAGTACCACTTCCACTCAGAGACAAGGTACGTGAAGAGCTTGAGAGAATGGAAAGTGTGGGTGTCATATCGAAGGTGACTGAGCCAACAGCCTGGTGTTCGGGCATGGTAGTGGTGCCTAAACCAAAGAAGGACAAACTGAGGATCTGTGTGGATCTCACACACCTGAATGCAGCAGTGAAGCGAGAGCACCACATATTGCCGGCTGTAGACCAAACACTGGCAATGATGTCAGACACCAAAGTTTTCACAAAACTGGATGCAAGATCAGGATTTTGGCAGATTCCATTAACCCCAGAGTCTAGGGCCCTCACAACCTTCATCACTCCATTCGGGAGATACTTTTTCAACAGACTCCCATTTGGAATTGCATCCCCTCCCGAACATTTTCAGAGAAGAATGTCACAGATGTTCGAGGGTTTTGAGGGGGTTCTGTGTCATGCAGATGATGTGTTGGTGTATGGATGAGACAGACAGGAACACGACGAGAGACTACACCGTGTACTGCAGAAGATGCAGGAGGAAGGACTTACACTTAATGAGAAGTGTGAGTTTTCACAAGAGCACATCACATTCATCGGACACAAAGTGTCCTCAAAAGGAACTGAGCCAGACCCAAACAAGGTGAAGGCTATCCTACACATGCCTGAGCCTACATGCGTGGAGGATGGGTATGGCAAACTACCTCTCCAAGTTCATACCTCAGATGGCCACCATCACAATGCCACTCAAAGACCTGCTGAGAGAGAAAAACGAGTGGGTCTGGGATGAACCGCAGCGCACTGCTTTCGAAAAGCTGAAAAGGGGACTTAGTTCACCAAAAGCGCTTGCTCAGTACACACACACAGCAGAGACAAAAGTGGCTGCAGATGCATCACCGTATGGAATAGGGGCTGTCCTTACACAAAAACAAGCAGATGGGTCCTGGCAACCGGTCACATACATCTCAAGGGGATTGACAGACACAGAGAAGCGCTATGTGCAGATTGAAAAAGAGGCGCTGGCTGCGATGTGGGCATGTGAGAGACTGACCTCATACCTGCTAGGACTGCACTTCACTCTGCAGACAGACCATAAGCCCCTGATCCCTCTGTTGAGCAGCAGAGGTTTGGACGACCTCCCCCCCAGAGTCCTGAAATTTCGACTGAGACTCCTCAGGTATGACTACGACATTGTTCATGTGCCAGGCAAAAACCTCATCACTGCTGATACTTTGTCCAGAGCTCCACTGAGTGACCCTCCATCGGCGGACGACCTGCAGCTGGAGAAGGAAGTCCAGGTGTTCGTGGATGCTGTTGTGTCTTCACTGCTGGTTACAGACTCACGGCTGGCAGAAATCAAGCAGGTACAACATACAGATGACACATGCAAGACAGTCACACACTACTGTCAAACAACTTGGCCACAGAAACACAGGGTGAGTTCCACCATCGCACCCTACTGGCAAGTCAGGGCAGAGCTACACGTTGTGGGAGGGCTTCTCATGAGAGGGGAGAGAATAGTCATTCCCCAGATACTCCGAGGTGAAATAATGAGCAAACTCCATGAAGGTCACCAAGGAATATCCAAATGCAGAGCCAGAGCTCAAGTTTCGGTGTGGTGGCCAGGTATCTCCACACAAATCAAAGAGACTGTAGACAGGTGTGAAATGTGCCAGAGATACAGAACACCGCACAGAGAACCCCTCATGCAGTCACGTGTCCCGGATAGGCCCTGGCAAAAAGTTGGAATGGACATGTTTGAGTGGGCAAACAAGACCTACCTTCTCATCGTCGATTACTTCTCACGATACATAGAGGTGGCGGAGCTCAAGACCACATCATCTGAAGCCACTGTTCGTGCTGTGAAGGATGCATTCGCACGTCATGGATACCTGGAGACTGTGGTATCCGACAATGGACCACAGTTTTCTTCAGAGACATTCAGAGCATTTGCAAAAGAGGCCTGCTTTGCACATGCCACAAGCAGCCCTCGCTACCCGCAAGCAAATGGCGAGGCTGAACGTGCTGTGCAGACAATCAAAAGTCTATGGAAAAAGGACACTGACCAAACCAGAGCACTCCTAGCATACAGGGCCACACCATTAGAGCAAGGATACTCACCTGCACAGCTACTCATGGGAAGACACCTGCGCACATCCCTCCCACAGTCTTCAGGTCAGCTCACACCAAAATGGCCTGACTTGGAGGCTTTCCGGAGGGAAGACGAGGAAGGACGGCGTAAACAAGCATCGCACTACAATCTTTGTCACCGGGCCAGACCACTTCAAGAGCTCAACGCAGGACACAAGGTGTGGATCACCACAGAGAAAGCTCCAGGGACTGTGCTTGGGACTGCAAACATGCCAAGATCATACTTGGTGGAAACTGACAAGGAGGTTCTAAGGAGAAACAGACTTCACTTGAGAGCCACGGAGAATCCCTCTGAAACCACCACCAAGTCAGGAAGAGTTTCCAAGGCTCCAGAGAGGCTTGACCTCTGAAGAAAAAAAAAGACAGAAAAGAAAAAAGAAAAGAGAAAGAATGAAAGAAAAAAAAGAAAAGAAAGAATGAAAACAATATATGAAATGTGAATGAGATGTCAATGTTATTTTCTATTACAGGTGTTACAGTGCATGATTTACAAGTTTACAAACAGGTTTATGAATTACATGGTTTAAGAGAGAAATGTAATCTGGATATTTCAGTCTGTTACTTGAGTTAGGAAAGAATGTTTCATAATAGGTGTTTTGATTAAAAAAAAAATGTTTAATATGTTTTATATGTAAAGAAAAGAGTTCCGGAGACAGATACATGTTTGATGTACTTGATGCTTGATGTTTGATGTGCTTAGCTAAAAGGAGGAGATGTAGCGGGGTAGACTACGCTACCCATAATACATTGTGGTGTTTGGGGGCTGTGGGGGGAGTTCCGGTTACGATCAGTAAAGTTTACAGTGTTCGTACCTCGGCGTCCATCTCATCTTTATTGTACAGATATTTTCTTTGATTGACAGCTCGTTTCAAATATAGACAGGCAGTGGTACAGTGTTGCCAGATTGGGCGGTTTCCCGCCCAGTTGGGCGGTTTTAAGTGCATTTTGGCGGGTTTTGAACATATTTTGGGCTGGATAACGTCAGCAGTATCTGGCAACATCGGTTCAGTCCCATGCGGATTCGCAAGTGCTGTGGTGTATTGTAAGAGATCAGCTTATATTTCATTCATTATATACGGTTTCTACCAGCTTTTTTAGTTTGTATATATTTTCATTGTAAATAAAGTGTAGATATAGTGTTGTCAAGTTTGCTATCTTAGTTCCAGAAATTTCATTTATTTGAGTGACTGAACTTGAACTTGAGGGGGCTAGTCAGCTAGCAAGAAAGCTGCGCATGGATGCCAAGCATTGCTGATTTAATTTTGGCAAAGCCATTTGCCAGTCTTCCTTTCGAGGAAAAAATTAAAATTAAAGAGCAGGGTAGACCAACACCTCAAATTGACTTGGTGAAAAAGGTAGGGAATAATACTCGTTCCTTTCAGCTCTCCTGGTACGAGAAAGTGAATTGGCTAACAGCAAGTGACCCACATCAACAACAGTAAATGGCTACTTTAGTAATATGTCATGGATGGACCAAAAATATAGAATCTATTTAAAATGTTTATGCTGAGTATATTATATTGGAATATATGTTTTTCTGGATATGAATTAAACACTGCTACAATTTGGAAAACATTTTTAAACAAAAACACAGCCGAGGTCAATTTTTAAACAACATGCCACAATTTTAAAATATAAAATGTTAAAATATACCCCCCCCCAACACCACCATCATGTATATTGGACAGTAGGCTAATGGGCCAAAAGAACCTGTTATTTCACAGTTTGTGACCCTGCCAACAATCAGCCAGATCAGAGGCAAGAGTATGGGCAAAATTGATGTGTTTTTTCTTTTAAAATCTGGAAATATCGTAACCGACCAGCCTCCCCTGCTTGAAAGACTACCAGCCACCACTGATGCATGGATAGGTCCCTCACCACGTGTGTGATACATTTAAAGTATTTTTGTAATTAAAGCATGAAGCCAGTTTTATTAAAAAGATTAAAAATCTTGCTGATTAAATAATCAATTAAAAGACAAATATTTTATTTTCAACAATGTTGGAAACAAGTCAGATTGTTTTGAAATTAGGCAAAGCACTAGTTTTCGTCTGATTTGTTCAGCTGCACTTTACATTAAGTCTCATATCAACTACAGTTGCAATTCTGCACAGACTCCGTTACAGCTGTCGTATTTATTGGAACTGCAGAAGTAAGAGGGAAACGTATTCTGTGTGTGAGCATGAGGAGCATGCAGCAACACTCAGTAAATCCATTTGCTCATACAATCCATGAAAAATGAATGAAAACGAGTAAAAAAAAAGTTTCAGCCCCTGGCAGAATTCATCTGACAAAAGCAGATAAATAAATACATCTTCTGTGACAGCTCAGGCGTCTGCCACTTACAGGAGATGGCAGGAGATGGAGAAGCACACATCAGAGTAATTAATTGTCCAGTGAACATTGAGGAACATTGGCTCTGAAAGAAGAAGGACATAGGTGTTTAGCAGCATCATTTTTTTTAACATGGATGCACAGAACAGTGTGGGCTGATGCTTTATCATGCACAGACATCCTTTCAATAAAAAGTCATTTACTTCTGCAAAGTCATCTCACTCGATCTGGATGTTTGGCAGCTGAAATGAAAGCTCTTGCAGGTACCAAGGACACAATGCATGATGGGAACATTTTATATCTGGTGTGGAGGTTGGTGTGGTCTCCCTGTTCCCTCCCAAGCAAGATTTGGCCAGACAAACATGCTAACTGTGGGTTAACATTTTGGATACATACTATTACATTTAGGTTACATAGTGTTACACAGGCTTGTAGTACTCGAGTCCAGGATTTGGACTTGAGTCTGACTTGTGCCCTAATTTTAAGGACTCGTGATTTGACTTCGTGACTGACTTAATGCATTAACTGCATTAGGACTCGTAAATTGGAGACGAGGACTCAGATTTTTCTTAATTTTTTGTAACATGCCATAATAATTTGGCATAAGATATTTATATCTACATTAAATTTTATACTAATTTCATGCAAGACCGTCACACCTGCGCGCCTTGGTGCATGCATCAGATAGACTCTTGGGCACGCTTCGGACAGCGCATGCACCAAGAGGACTCTCGCATGCATGCCGTAAATGACTCACACCTGCACAGGATTAAGGTGCAATCAGCGCGCCTGTATAAAAACTGAAAACACATTGCTGACACATTGCCAAATCGTGTTTCCTTGTTTGGTTTCCAGACCCCTGATTTCCTATTTCTCGTCTTTGATTCTGCTGAGTCTATGATCACCTGTTTGTGCCTCGCTCAACCTATTGCCTGTTCCACCATTTTATGATTTTGTCTGCCATTCTGGATTGTTTACCATCTTCACTTGTATTAATAAACACACCTTCTGCCCTTACATTCATCTCCCAACCATCTCTGACAGAATATTTCACACTCCCTGACAAAGAGAATTCACATTCACCTGTTCATATGTCATGTTCGAGAACAAACTAATGTTAATGGCACTAAAACAGCCACCGTCAAGTGGTGCAGTTGGAGTCTTGTTCTCAGACTCGACTCGGATCAACAGTGGACTTGACTCAAACACGACTCAATTTTTTTTAATGACTTGAACTCGAACACTGGGGACTTGAGACTGGACTCGGACTCAAGGTTTAGTGACTTGACTACAGCACTGGTACATTGACATTTAGGATACTGTTATCCTAGTGTTACATTTAGATTACATGGCACCCAGTGTTACATTTAGATTACATGGTGTTGCTGTTTGGATACATAGTGTTACTTTTATGCAACAGCATGACCCAGGGCCGGCCCAAGCCTTTAAGGGGCCCTAAGCAGAATTTGATTTGGGGGCCCCCCACACCACCAAAACTACACTGCTAGCTGCCTTATTATTTCTTAGGCTACACAGTTAATCTAGTTAGTCTAGCCACCCACCATAATCTGCGTTTTTAGTTGGTTTACATTATACTGCAACTTGTGGCTATTGCAATATAAAATATTCAGAGTGTTGTGTGGCATATTTGTAAGTAAAACAACAAATCAGTAGACAAGACACTGTATATGTAAACAAGTTAACCAGTTTATTTTGCACTAATGTGCAAAACAAACTCATAAAGTCATAATGACTTTGTCCACTTGAGCTAATATCGGTCATGACATTTAGGTTGGAGTTTGTAAGTAAAGCGACGGCTCTCAGCTTAGAACTAAAGATGATATCCGAGGCTACATTTTGTTGTGTTGGGTAGCATAACGTTAGCTACTATGACAGACATTCTGTTAGCTAATCCAGCCAACCTAGCCAGAACATAGACAACCTTAATGACACAAAAATAGTAACATTGGACATTCAAATTTACCTTTTTCTTGCTGCTTTTTTTCTTCCTCTTGTCTCTTCCTCTTCCTCTTCTCTGCCCCAGATGGATAATTTCTTTTTTAAGACATGGCTTAGCCATCTAGTCCACCTATCTTCCGAAGTGAATAACTCCTGTCACGTCACGTGCGTCTGGTTGTGCAGGAGCACAGTGGCAGCAACCAGCAGCAAGAATTAGTTAACCTAATGTACCAACTATAAAAATGATACAAAAAACGTTATTTTGTGTCTTATTTTTGTGTCTTTTGTTTCTGCTATATCATGTCATTGATATTCCTTTTTTTAATTAAAAATATTTTCGCAGGTGGGCATTCCAACTGCTTTTGGGGGGCCCCTGGTGGTGTGTGGGGCCCTAAGCAGGCACTTAATTCGCTTATGCCTTGGGCCGGCCATGGCATGACCTTTTAAGATACATGGTGTTACATTGAGGGCCCAGGGTTACATTTAGATTACATAGTGTTACCATTTGGATACATAGTGTTACGTTTATGATACAGCATTACTTTTAAGTTACATGGTGTTACATTGAGAGCCCAGGGCTACATTTAGATTACATGGTGTCACCATTTGGATACATAGTGTTACATTTATGATACAGTGTTACCTTTAGGTTACATGGTGTTATATTGAGGGCCCAGTGTTACATTTAGATTGCATAATATTACATGTTTAGATGCTTATATAGTGTTACATTTAGGACAATTTTATTTTACATTTAGGGTACATGCTGTTACATTTAGCTTAAATAGTGTTACATTTCAGAGAATGTATTACATTTAGGTTGCATAGTGTTACTGAAGGATAAACAGCACTACATTTAGCATAAAAAAGTGTTATATTTAGAACACAGTGTTACATTTAGCTTACATGGTGTTACATTCAGGATAAAAAAGTTTTACATTTAGTATACACAATGCAATGATATATTTAGGTTACATAACATTATTATTATTATTATTATTATTATTATTATTAATTAATTTATTTATTTATTTATTTATTTTTATTGTGCATGTCATGTTCCTATGTACCACAAGAACAATATCATACAGAAGAGATGTGATCATTTTGATGTGCTGAGGGTCACTTTTCTCCATTTTGGGACTGTTTCCTCCCTCTTGCAGTAAACAGTATGGCCCTATGGAAACAGCTGAATGCTAGGACCTTTAACTAATTAGCATAACTATGGAACTGAGTCACACCAAGATGGTACTGTGCAGAAAACATTGTGACTCTGCATTGACCTTGAAGAATTTTGAGTTGCAGGGATGTCATTTGTGATTGACTTTCACGAATAGCTCCATGAAACAAAAGATGAATATATTTTTTCTCTGTTACTGCTTTTGTGTTATCAAGTCTTTCTCTGTAAGATCAAAACATTAGGTGTATTATTCCTTACTCAGACTCACCAATCTAAGATAAGCGCTGCAGGTTCTTCATCAGATTTCGCACCTATTTCATCCTTCAGTCAATTCCAGTGGTCAATCTGTCCCTTCACGACAACCCTTTGGTTTGAAACACTTTTCTGGTACATTTTCTAGCTGATTCACTTTCATATTTTCTTTTTCTTTTCCACTGGCTTTTAGCTGGAGGGAGAGCGGAGTCTGCCATGTTTGCCCATGCTGATTTGTTTGGAATAAAAGTAGGTGAAACACGCCCCATGGTGATCATGTGATATTATTGCTCACTTGCTTCGGCAATCTCTGGAATCATAAAATGCGGGACGCTTTTTACCTCGGCAAAACATTTCCTCACAGGATACATGGTGTGTGCAGCAGTGCAACTCCTCAATTGCAACTTCAAATCAATGCAAAACATCTCAAATCTGCAACAGCAATAGATATACAACATGTTTGCCCAGAATTCAACGTTGCAGTCAGAACCTTTGAATGCTAAAAGGACCTGAATGTAACCCAGAAACCTGAACAAACTATTAGCTTAACCCTCTCAGCACATCAAAACATCAGAAGGTGTTTAAAGGGCATATTCTGGACCAATTTCGTTTTTTTTTATATGAAAGTATGTCCCTTTACACATTCATCCAGAAGGGTAATTTTGCACAAGGCCATCTGTCTACAGCAGAAAAAAAAAATAACAAAGCACATCTGGAAAAATCCCAAGGGAGTCTGGAGCCAGATTCGTGACGTTATCTGCAGAAGCGCGAGTAGGCTGCACGAGCTTTGCACGGTTTCAGTGCACAGCCTGTGTAGACCAAGCGCTCCCATTTCTCTCTCATTGTCCGGTCTTTTGGAAAACGATGAGTACTAATCCCATCAAGATTGGTGTTGCTACACCCTCCTACGATACACCTGTTAACCATTTTAATAATTATGTGATAATGTTGAAGAAATTTGCAGAAAACCACCAGGTCGTTTTCTCATAAACAAACCAGCACTGACATAGGATTCAGAAGGGGGCGTCCCACAGATGACTTCATGAAAATCAGTGTTTGCCAGGAGAGTCAAATGCCAAGTTTTTTCAGAGGTGGACCAACTCGCCTCAAATGGCTTGATTTCAAATGACTTTTTCTGGTATTGCGCAAGGTAAAAAAATTGCAGAGAATGCAGAATGTTACAGATATTTGACCAAAGTTTAATATAAAATAGGAGAATTACATTGATCTTGCTCCTGAATTTACCCGTGATATGCACTTTAATTTATCTCACTAAAATTAGAAGCTAAACATGTTCCATGAGGCACAGGGACGTCACTAGGTTTGAGAGACAGGGGTAGCTTAGCACCCAGAGGAGAAAAGGTATTGTGCGCGCGCAGCGCGCGCCGAACATTTTTCAGAGCACCTACTAAGGCTGTCAATCAATTCATTATTTCAAGAGCATCACACCTTGGGGACACACTTCCCACCATTTCTATTCTATTTTAAAATTGCTTTCATCATTTAATTGCTTGCTGAAGCAACTTCACCAGCTAAACTACAAAAATGTGAAAAAAACAATGGTAGGTGTCATGCATTCCTGCGCAAACTGAAGAGGGCAAGTGCTTCACAAATCATCATGTAAACATTCTACAGAAGACTCAATATAGCCTAGGTAAAGTTAAGGAAATGCAAACCACTGACATCAAATTACAATCTCACCGTGTGTGTCTGCAAATGAAAGCATAGAATTCTGACTCTCTGCAAACCCAACTCAATGGAAGCCCGCACCGCGCCTGCTGCAGAATGCCCGCGTAGTTTTTTAAGTCCTACTAGCCTACCACTCGACGTGACGCTTGACACAGAGCCAATGAGGAGGAATCATAACGATATTAATAATATTGCATTAAACAATAAATAAGCAAGCAGAAACTGTTGTTCGGATTAACTTGCGTTCTTGATGGCTCATGTTCAGTGCTTTACTGCCTTTGTTTTTTTTGGGAAAAAAAATAAAAATATAAATAATTTAAAAAAGGGCAAAAAATATAGGGTGGCTTTGCCATAAGATAGGGTGGCTGGAGCTACCCTAAAATGGGTCTGGCGACGTCTATGATGAGGCAGAACACAAACCCTCATCATTCTGTAACACTCACCACCATTTCTGATTTAGCAGCATCCTCTGTCTGTTCTTGGATTAGTCCCATCCTGCCCTGACAGGCTCACAACATTTATCATCACACTTTGAAATCAATTTGCCTTCAACAGTTAAAACAGGTGGCTGAATTTTTTGTTGGCTTGGGTATTGCTTGATCTGCACTGATGCCTCATTTATATCATCGAGCCAGATGCCTTTCCTATCAGGAGAAATACTTAGTATTGAGTATACTATTGAAATTAGATCTCTGGATAGAAAGCCTGCTACTAAACGCTGTTAATGAAAGAGAGAAGCTTACACATTAATGTGTTTCTTTCATACATATCAATACAGGATGGATTGCTTCAGATATGAAATCAATTCCTTTCTTCTCCTCCATTACCAATAGCACAGCAGTGTGTCATGCTGTCAGTGACATATAGTGAGAGGAAAGGAGGGTTGGTTTGATCAGTCATCCTCATTAAATAATAAATATAAACTTTTTTTTTTATCTGAAAGTCTAAATAATCTGAAAGCAATATAATGGATGATTTTTATTTCAGTTTATCAGAAAGCAATGCAGTGTACTATTACATACTATTCTGAAACAATGCAGACACTGTGCTACATTTAGGATATAGTGTTCCTTGGTGTTGCTTTTAGGATAGGCAGCATTGTATTATGTTGCTTTTAGGATACGCAGTGTTGCATTTGGCATACACAGTGTCCCATGGTGTTGCTTTTAGGATATGCAGCATTGCATTTGGCATACACAGTGTCCCATGGTGTTGGTTTTAGGATACACAGTGTTGCATTTGGCATACACAGTGTCCCATGGTGTTGCTTTTAGGATATGCCATGTCGCATTTGGCATACACAGTGTCCCATGATGTTCTTTTTAGGATATGCAGCATTGCATTTGGCATACACAGTGTCCCATGATGTTGTTTTTAGGATATGCAGCATTGCATTTGGCATACACAGTGTCACATGATGTTGTTTTTAGGATACACAGTGTTGCATTTGGCATACACAGTGCTCCATGATGTTGCTTTTGGGATACACAGCATTGCAGTTGGCATGCACAGTGTTCCATGGTGTCGCTTTTAGGATATGCAGCATTGCATTTGGCATACACAGTGTCCCATGGTGTTGCTTTTAGGATATGCAGCATTGCATTTGGCATACACAGTGTCCCACGGTGTTGGTTTAAGGATACACAGTGTTGCATTTGGCATACACAGTGTCCCATGATGTTGTTTTTAGGATATGCAGCATTGCATTTGGCATACACAGTGTCCCATGATGTTGTTTTTAGGATACACAGTGTTGCATTTGGCATACACAGTGTCCCATGATGTTGTTTTTAGGATATGCAGCATTGCATTTGGCATACACAGTGTCCCATGATGTTGTTTTTAGGATATGCAGCATTGCATTTGGCATACACAGTGTCCCATGATGTTGTTTTTAGGATACACAGTGTTGCATTTGGCATACACAGTGCTCCATGATGTTGCTTTTGGGATACACAGCATTGCAGTTGGCATGCACAGTGTTCCATGGTGTCACTTTTAGGATATGCAACATTGCATTTGGCATACACAGTGTTCCATGGTGTTGCTTTTGGGATATGCAGCACTGTGTTTGGCATATGCAGTGTTCCATGGTGTTGCTTTTGGGATATGCAGCATTGCAGTTGGCGTACACGAGTGATCCATGGTGTTGCTTTAGGGATATGCAGCGTTGCATTTCAGATGCATGGTGTATAGGTGACACAAAAATCCCTTTATGGTCACAAGTAACAGAAATGTTTAAACCCTGTGTGGTATACCAGATCATATTCGATTAATATTTGCCCATCATTTTTGACATCTCTCTTCCTGGATTTCAGAATTCTTTATATCAGGTCTGACTGCTTAAAGTTTCATGAAAAAATAAAACAAATAAAATAAAAAAAAAAATTGTCAAACTATCTTTCTTTAGTTTTTGTCTTATATTTTGGAATATTATCTTGATGCATTGTAAAAAGTTACATCAGTGGGGGCTGAACACTTTTGCATTCATCTGTAGATACATATAGTGAAGCTGTAAGAGCCTGAGGCTGTAGCAAGAATACAAAACATAAAGAAGACCACAGACAGTTGATCCTCACAGGAGATGTGAAGATGTGGTGTTGGTGTGACCGGGGTTTGGGCCTGCTGTCATGTGGTGACTCCACCCCTTGAGCTCGATCTGAGTTACAGCAGAATTCAGCAATGCTGTGGTGGGAGTGGAGTTAATCGTAATCCACTTTTTGTCAGCTAATTCAACTCAGTGAGTTAAAAACTTTGAGAAACAATGACATGCTGTGTGAACCAAGCAGTTCACCAGTTTATAACATGAAGAATTGTATTAATGCTACTTGTTTTAGAGAAATTCAGGATCTGACTTCATCACAGTTGTTATGCTTTTTAGAAAAAATCAAGGTTTTTTACCAAAAATAGGATCAAGCAGTGTCTGCATGAAAAATGACGTGTCTCTAATATGACTGACAGGATGGATGTCAAAACTATGAGCAAAATCAGCAATTTTTGACTTTGTTTATTTGTTTGTTTGTTTTCCCCAGACAAATGATATAGCTCCTTCAGGTACACTGTTCAATAAATCACACCTTATCAATTTGTCCTCAGCATTTGTAACAGTAGTAATATATCTATATCACTAAAGGAAGGCTGGCTGTCTCTCAGTCTGTTCACCTATGCAAATCGACATGGCTGGATGCACATACTACATACTTTGCACATGGATTGGTGACACCCCAAAGGGACCCAAGACAACATTTTCAATTTTCCAAAACATGGGATTAGTGCTAATCCAACACACTATTTATTTCCCATAGGCTACATGCTCATGCTAACACACTGCGCGTAGCCTCAGCAGGGAATCTCCTCCCCGACTTGCCTGAGAGTTTCAATTGTACAGGACCTCACAATCAGCACTCCTCACCAAAGACTTCCATTATGGCCGAGTCTAAGGCCCTGTCCTCACGGCAACGGATTCAGGTGACTCCGATACAATTGCTTATCGTTTTGGCCTGGCGTCCACACGGCACCGGCGTTTTGGGTGCCCAAAACGCAATCTTTTTGAGAACGGGTTCCAGAGTGGAAAGATCTGGCAACGTTGCCGTTGTGAAGTCGTCTGGATGAGTAGAATGGATTTGTTTACGATGACGTCACAACCACATGTGCTTCACACCAGGTAGAAGTGTAACGAACTCGATGCGAGTTGTCAACAAATCCTATAACTTGGTTCATGAAACGTGCTTACAAAATATTTTCACTGTGAATATTTATTGTGTAATGGTGCAAAGTGAGAGAGAGAGAGAGAGAGAGAGAGAGAGAGAGACTCTGCCCTTAGGGCAGAGTCAATCCCGCCAGCAAAAATAGGGAAAAAAAGGAGCGATCTCACCTCTTCAGATGTTGGTTTAAGTCCGAAAATACATTCCTCAAAAAGGGCGTAGAGGAGCAAATTAATCCATCAACGTGTAGCATTCAATTTATTCCGGACCATTAAAGACGCCGCCTTCCGCGTAGAATCATACGTCATCCTCGCCGCCATATTGGATAGGTCAAAGCGGAGAATAAAGATTCATGTGCTGCGTTTAACTGTACCAACAGGTTTACCGTCCAAATGAGATCACATGGGATTACCTTTCACAGGTGAGAAACAACAAATTAATCCATCAACGTGTAGCATTCAATTTATTCCGGACCATTAAAGACGCCGCCTTCCGTGTAGAATCATACGTCATCCTTGCCGCCATATTGGATAGGTCAAAGTGGAGAATAAAGATTAGCTGCATTTAACTGTACCAACAGGTTTGTCGTCCAAACGAGATCACATGGGATTACCTTTCACAGGTGAGACTGGAAAAATACTTTTCATTGTAGTTGGTCATTATAATGTAATTTTACGAACAGATTTTCCTGACGTTGTGGCTAATATGAAGTCTCGTGCATAATAGTTTATGCGCATGCGTCCTTACTTCTTCTATTGTTCTGGTGTCTCCGAAGGGACCGTCTTACAGCGCCCCTAGAGGTGTGGCATGTGTATTGCATCGTTTTCAGTAAGCGTTGTGTTGCCATATGGACCTGATATTTTACTGATTGTTGCCCATTTGGACGCGATATATTTTTAAATAACATCTCGTTGCCGTTGTCGTGTGGATGTAGCCTAAGTCACTGAGGAGACACGGAGAGCAATTTACATCATTTTGACAGAACACAGTGAAAACATATCACATGTGTCCACTCAATCCAATTCCAAGCAGCTGTATGACCAAACCCAAGGACCAACACACCCCTGTGAAGAGCATCATTCAGAGGAAATCAGGTTCATGGACAATAACTACTAGTCCTACATATATATATGACACAAGAGTTTTACTGGGAAATATGCCACTCATATTTTTCATGCAAACTACATCCAGGGCATTGAGTAACGTGTTTTCCAATATCTTCACTCATGAGGAAATTAATTAATTGTTTTGATAAATTTGGGTACTTTTTGTTTGTGAATGTGTCTATATAATACAAAGAAAATCACACATTGGCTTGAAATGTATCTTCTCTTGTTGAAAAACTCACATTTTTTATACGAAATGCATCACAGATCTGGGTGACATATTTAAATAATATTGGCTGGCATTGAGTTGTAGCTCATCTCATTATCTCTAGCTGCTTTATCCTGTTCTACAGGGTCACAGGCAAGCTGGAGTCTATCCCAGCTGACTACGGGCGAAAGGTGGGGTACACCCTGGACAAGTCGCCAGGCCATCACAGGGCTGACACATAGACACAGACAACTATTCACACTCACATTCACACCTACGGTCAATTTAGAGTCACCAGTTAACCTAACCTGCATGTCTTTGGACTGTGGGGGAAACTGGAGCACCAGGAGGAAACCCATGCGGACACGGGGAGAACATGCAAACTCCGCACAGAAAGGCCCTCATCTGCCACGGGGCTCGAACCCAGACCTTCTTGCTGTGAGGTGACAGCGCAAACCACTACACCACCGTGCCACCACATTGAGTTGTATATCAGATATATTCCATTCAGTTAGCATGATACTAAACAAGTCAAAGACAATTTGCTGAATGGAATATATCTGATATACCAGGAAAAAAAAAGCCAGACATTATTATTATTATTATTATCATTATTATACATACATACACATTCCTTTCGGGTGTTCAACATGTCTTTCTGTTTCAAACTTCCCTCAAAATCTTCCATATTTAACAAAGCAAACCTGGTATCCATGTTTGTTTACAAATTATCACAGTAGCGCACTAGCACAGAAGTTTTACGTTTCCGACGTGTGACGTCACGTTGTCTTGACAACCATGCAATATCATAAACCATATTCAGCACTCATTCTCCATTGCGTAGAATGATGTAATACACGTATGATAAGCGATATGCTAGCAATATTGCATGCTATCAAACCGAATGAATGAAATCCGCTAGAAGGGCATAGAACACGTGTTTTTATTCCATCAAAAAAATGTCCTGTATGGATAATAATCACCGATATTTCACTCCGATGATGTCACTCCCACTATTTTCCTGCTGATTAGACACGTGTTGTCAAAATGCTGAACTTCAACATTAAAATTCTTTTGATTAATTTGCTTTTTTTTGTGGATACGATATGTCCATGTAATATACAGAACATTACACGGTGGTGCAAAGACATGAAATTTATCTTCTAGTGTTGAAAAATATTTCACTCATTCACTTTGCTCACTCGTGAATATGTTCACCACTTGAAGATAAACTTCATATCTTCACGCAACCATGTTTTATATATATACACACACCTGTACATTTAATGTTAGTGTTACATGCCCTTCAAATGAAGAGCTTGTCTTTTTATCCCTGTTCTGTGTGGGGAGAAAAACAATCTTTATCTAAAATGTTCTGAAAGATGTTATAAATTGCATTCTGAGAAAAGAAGCTCTCCAAATCCTCCCAAGAACTGTCTCTAATTAGCCAAACAGCACCTCACCACTTAGCCACTTAAACCAGCCTGTTCAGGCACCTACTTTAAAACCCCAAATTAACCTACTTGAATGGAAAACTGATTAGCAGCCTGGCAGTATTACCGGACTCCAGTTTGCCGTCCACCTCATTTGTGCTGCGCAATTACGGATGAAAGAAAGAGACAGGGTTTTCCTGACCGACATTTATTACTGCTGTCATGGGGCTCCATACGTAGATTCACCGTGTTTGTGATGAACTGCAGTGGAAACCAACTCAGCAATCCATCAGGCTGAAACAACAGAGTTCTGACAATAAAATTATTCGATCTTTGATTAAAGGTTTTTGTAGCATCTGTTATTTCATCAAAGTACCAGTGACAGCTTTTCAATACTTTTTATTCATCTGAATGCAGCATTGGACAACAAACTGAGAAGATTGCACAAATTCAACCAAATTATGGTCATGCGGTTCTTTAGGCACACAGGACTCGTGAATGAATTCAGGTCAAAGTTCACCTCGGTAAATTCAATGCAAAGTAAAACTAGCCATCTTTCACATCCCACATCCTTTCACCTTCACTGAAATCAGCTTTTCCACCAGGTGAATTTTATTCAAATGGAACTTATCAAAATAAACATGCCCATTCTTGAGATCCATGTTTCAGTCACTTCCCTGATTAGAAATTATGTGATTAGCACTTTAGTCTACACTGTTATCAAGCTAGCACTGTTAATACCTAAGTTGCTAACGAGTCTTTGTGTAATTATCCGCAGCCAGAAACCATCATAATTGCACTGATTGCTTATAAAATTATCAAGTCTGATTTCAGTAAAACTGGGATTGAAGAATTTGTGCATGTGAAAGATTGACAAGATCAATTTCGTTGTTAGTGAGGTGTCAGTGTTCTGACATTGGTGGAGATAATTAGTTTGTCGCAGTTCATTCAAGTCTTGAAAAATTAAAAAAAAAGATTTGTATTCACAAAGCAGACACTGTTTATTATGATGATTTTTTTTAAATGAAAAGTGGCATGTAATTTTCAGAATGCAGACCCTTCAGATTTCAGAGGTACAGGATTGTTTTGAAATTATGACTGCATCATTTACAGGTGGCTACCATATTGCTGTAGCAATGGGTCAAAAAATATGACTAAACTGTAAACGTTAGCACTTCTGATATTGTGACTCTGAAAGCACGCAAACATCTAAACTCAGCAGTGTGTTTGGAGGCACTGACACTCCATAAAATCCCCATGGAGGTTTGACCTTGGCCTCCAAGCCTCTGAATATTTTCTTCCTGACCTTGGTTGATGAATGACAGACAATTTGAGTGGCTGGATTTGCATGATCTGTCTCGGTGGTGAAACAGCGTGACTCAGCATTACGCTGCTGCCTTGATTAAAGTTAATCAGAAGTCGTGTGTGTCGGATAAAAAGCTCTTCTCCTGTCTGAGTGTCAGATGATTTTTTGGCATGTGCTGCTCAGAAGTAAACGCTTATTACCTCAACAGATGAAAGAGTCTTTGAAGGGGTGCATGGCAAGACTGGACTTTCAGAGAGTGGGTCATTTAGAAGAACATTTAGAAGATGGAAAGTCATCCCACTACATTTGATATTCTGATAATGTGAAAATAACATGTTCATCTGAGTGAAGAGATGGATGAACTGAAACACATATCATGCTAATGCCATCATTGGAAGACTTTTAACGCTGTGATATCGCTTCACAGGGACCCGTATGCTCTGCTTCATCGGTGTTCATTCAGTCAACTTAAAAGTTTAAGGGATAATGTGGCGAAAGTTTTGCTGATGGAACCCTTTTCAGTGGTCCAGACCAAACCAAGCTCATGAGACATGAATCATATGTAAACAAGCAAGTTGTACAAACTTTTATCCTTGTAACCAACCAAATACAAATCAACTTGTGTAAATTAGTAGAAATGCCTCTACATCTAATCAGAGTTTATTGAATAACATGTCCTATGACTGATAATTCAGATATCCTACTGATGTTCTGTTGAATATGGAGATACATTTTAAAATTGTGGATCTGTTTGGGTCGATAAAAAAGACCAGAGGTGAAATTGAGATTTTTAAGAATGACAAGGTGCCAATAATTTAGAGCACAATTTAATTGGGTTAATTTGTAAAGAGTTCTCAAAATTAACTTTGTTAAATTTACATTTCTGCCCTCATGACTCAATGGAGGCCATAGTTTTTAGTATTTTTTTTTTACTTGGTATTGAAAATGCATCTAATAACGACTCCACTCAAATCAAATCTCCAATCGTAATCTTTTTTTTTTCCCTTTGCATCTCACTCCACTCTTTAACACCGGAGGTAGATTTTAGACTAGCTAATCACTTGGTCTCTAGCTAGCTGTATAATATACTGTACAGTGCTCAGCATAAATGAGTGCACCCCCTTTGAAAAGTAACATTTTAAACAATATCTCAATGAACACAAACAATTTCCAAAATGTTGAAAAGACAAAGTTTAATATAACATCTGTTTAACTTATAATGTGAAAATAAGGTTAATAATATAACTTAGATTACATATTTTTCAGTTTTACTCAAATTAGTGGTGCAAAAATGAGTATACCCCACAACAAAAACTACTACATCTAGTACTTTGTATGGCCTCCATGATTTTTAATGACAGCACCAAGTCTTCTAGGCATGGAATGAACAAGTTGACAACATTTTGCAACATCAATCTTTTTCCATTCTTCAACAATGACCTCTTTTAGTGACTGGATGCTGGATGGAGAGTGATGCTCAACTTGTCTCTTCAGAATTCCCCATAGGTGTTCGATTGGGTTCAGATCAGGAGACATACTTGGCCACTGAATCACTTTCACCCTGTTCTTCTTCAGAAATCCAACAGTGGCCTTAGATGTATTTTACAATCATTGTCATGTTGGAAAAGTGCATGACCACCAAGGGCGCGGAGTGATGGTAGCATCTTCTCTTTCAGTATAGAGCAATACGTCTGTGAATTCATGATGCCATCAATGAAATGCAGCTCCCCGACAGCAGCAGCACTCATGCAGCCCCACATAAGGACACTGCCACCACCATGTTTCACTGTAGGCACCATGCATTTTTCTTTGCATTCCTCACCTTTGCGACACCATACAGTTTTGAAGCCATCAGTTCCAAAAACATTTATCTTGGTCTCATCACTTCAGAATATAGAGTCCCAGTAGTCTTCATCTTTGTCAGCATGGGCCCTGGCAAAATCTAGGCGGGCTTTTTTGTGCCTGGGCTTTAGGAGAGGCTTCTTTCGTGGACGGTATCCATGCATGCCATTCCTCTGCAGTGTATGCCGTATTGTGTCATGGGAAATAGTCACCCCAGTTTGGCTTTCTACTTCTTTAGATAACTGCAGTGAACTTGCATGCCGATTTTCTTCAACCCTTCTCATCAGAAGACGCTCCTGTCGAGGTGTTAACTTCCGTGGATGACCTGGACGTCTCTGTGAGATGGTTACAGTTCCATCTTTCTTAAATTTTTGTACCACTTTTGCTACAGTATCCTGACTGATAAGTAAAGGTTTGCTGATCTTCTTGTAGCCTTCACCTTTGTGGTGTAAAGAAATTATTTTCTTTGGGGAATTCTGAAGAGACAAGTTGAGCATCACTCTCCATCCAGCATCTAATCACTAAAAGAAGTAATTGTTGAAGAATGGGAAAAGATTGATGTTGCAAAATGGCGCCAACTTGTTCATTCCATGCCTAGAAGACTTGGTGCTGTCATTAAAAATCATGGAGGCCATACAAAGTACTAGATGTAGTAGTTTTTGTTGTGGGGTGTACTCATTTTTGCACCACCCTAATTTGAGTAAAACTGAATGTGTAATCTAAGTTATATTATTAACCTTACTTTCACGTTATAAGTTAAACAGATGTTATATTAAACTTTGTCTTTTCAACATTTTGGAAATTGTTTGAGTTCATTGAGATATTGTTTAAAATGTTACTTTTCAAAGGGGATGTACTCATTTACGCTGAGCACTGTACAAGGTTGCAAAATGTCTTTTAAGGAAATTTAGCAACAATTATCATCACAACTGCATAAATTGTCAATTAAAAAGTTAACTTAAAAAAATCTTTGAATTTGATACAAAAGGGCAATTTGGAATTTTAGAGAGCATTAAAAACAAAAAACGTGTTCGCGCAAGTGTAAGAATTAGTTAGATCAGAGAAATCGTACTTATAAACTTGAGTGATCACGTGACATGAAAATGGGGGTGGAGTCAGCAATTCACATTTCCGATTCACAAATTATAGCATCAAAGCCAAGCTACAATTTCCACTTGCTTAAGCAAAGGTTTTGGCGCTCCGTCCACTGCATCCCCACCCAATTTAACCCCAGTGTATTACAAATATTATTAGCAGTACTAGTAGTAAGGGGGTGGAGCTACATCACGTGCTGTTATGAAGTCTTGCCCTGTGTCCGAAATCACTCACTCATTCACTCATCCTTACTCACTATATACAGAATTCTATGTAGACGAATGTATAGTGACTTCATTGCTAAAATGAAAAAAAAACCACTTTTAGACACTACTCCATCATGCTGTAATTTATGTCATTACTGTCGCACAATTAAAACATGCCAGATCAGTCTGCTGGTGGGTTTTCAAAATCATAAATACATGCATGTATTTTTGTGATAAATCCATATTATACCGATCGTATTTCCCACATTAATAAACAAAGTATTTTATGTCTGCTGCATCTTTCAGTTCTTTTAAATCAAGGCTGAATACTTTCTTCTTTGCCTTTTATTAAATCAAATTTGAGGCTTTTGATTAATTCTTCACTCTGCACTCTCATACTTGCCAACCCTCCCGATTTCAGCGGGAGGCTCCCGATTTTAGCCTCCGTCTCCCGCCTCCCGATCATATGTTAAAAACTGGATAATCTCCTGGTTTTGGGAAATCCCTACCACCAAGTTAAAAATACTCCCGATTATGTCCAATCAGAATCGTATGAGAAACACTGCTGATGTCAACTGATTTTAACCAATCAACGAACAGAACGACACTCACATCCATAATGTAGGATTCACCCAGGCTGTCCGACATTTTTTACAAGCAGTAATTCATCTTGGCCACTAAACCAAACACCAGGTTGCATGGGAGAATGAATTTCCATGGATAAGCAAATTTTGGACCAGCCAGTTACACATTTTAAGGTAAAGATTATCTTAAATCAGAATATAATGGACATTTGAGTGTGAAATTAAACTAGTCTTCCCTACCATTTCAGAAACAAACTGTACAACTTCTAAAGTGTTTTGTGAAATTTTGCATGACAGAGAATTTGTTTGGTGAGTGTATTTGAATAGTGTGGTAGTGTCTTAGTGCTATTTTTTAAATTTATGTTTGAAAGTTTTAAGGGAAAGTTTACAAGTGAATTATCTGGAAAGTGACTGATTTTGATAGAGTTTTGAGGTTTTAAGTGAAAGATTACTAGTGAGTGTATTTTGGTCGTACTAAAATTCTGCGTTCGAGTGAATTTCTTTGTGGAGTATATTTTGATAGTATGGTAGTATTTATAGTGCCATTTTTAAATTTTGTAAACTTTCAGTCAAAGTTTGCAAATGAGCAAATTCCTTTGATTCATTCCGATAGGATTTTGATAAGATTTCTAGTGCTTTTTAAAAATTCTGTTGGTAGTACTAAGACAGTGCAGTATTTATTTAATTGAGTTGTTATTATTTTGGTTAAATCTTATTAAAATTTTATTTAATTTATATATGATATTAGCCTAGTAAACTAGACCCAACCGCCTAGCGGCCAAAAATATTTTTTGCCTAGCGAATGGGTCTAGCCTCGCACCATATAAACAAAAACACCCCGGGGCATCAAATCGTGCCTGCCAATCACAACGCAAGGTTTTTGTTTGGATTCTTTGGGCGGGCTTTTGCAGGAGTGACGACAAGGCTGCGCGACACTGGAGAAAACACAACAGGAAAGATGGCTTCGGGCTAGTGAACAGCGCGCGTTTGACTCCACTTTGGAATCAGTTTTAGAAGAATTAGACTTGGAGTTTTCGTTGAAACATGAGCAGAAAGAGGCTCTCCGCTCATTCCTTTTCAAGAAGGACGTTTTCGCTGTTTTGCCGACCGGCTATGGCAAAAGTCTGATCTACCAGCTGGCTCCGCTCGTAGCCAAAAGGATGGGCTAGTTTGTGCAGTACGAAGAATTAATAAACAGCTTTGAAACATTACTTTTTGATTGTTTCTTATTTTCCCGTTATTTTAAATTTAAGGGAAATTATTTCACCAAACACCACTAAATAAAAACTCTCAAAAACAGTTTAAGCAAACCCTTGAAAAACACTTGGAAAAAAATGTGTATGTGGTACAGACTCCAAACTTGTGGTCATTATCTCCAAACTTCTTAATATCTAGAACCTGTTTATTAATTAATACGCATTTTGAAAAATTATTTAGTTTCAAGGCCTCCCCCACTGCTTTCTGTCGCTCTGACTACGTCACTGTTGCGCTGATTGGTCAGAGCGTTGGCCTATATGCACAGAGACAGTTTGAAAGACAGCGGTTTGTTCCTCCTACCCGCTTCGGAAATGTCTACGGATCGAGGCCAGACTAAATATTCACATCAGTCTGGCTTGCCAGGCTAATATGATATTATAGTTCTCTGTATTTTTACATGAGCTTACAGAAGGAAAACACATTTGATGCAATCCAATAATACTTTCATTCACTGTGACTATTTTAAGAAATTATAAACATTCTTCTAAAGCATCACTTGTGTTATTTTCTGTGGGTCTCTGTATGTATACAATATTCAGGCATGAGATTTTTAAGCTAAAATTCTGATTTAAGACTTCCCTTTCATTGTTATTCTATTAAAATTCAAGAGTATTATTTCAGATTTTTCACTCTGAGCTCTCTCATGCCTGATACATGAATCCCATAACCTATAGTAATTGATAGAACAATATCAACAATTCAAAAACTCTTTAACTGTATAAATTTCAAATGGTTTGCAATTAATTGGGATCCACTGTTTTTATCATTTCAACCGCGCATCATACCCTCGTCCAATTGAAAATGTCCTTCATGCACTTTTCTCCTCCATGAGAATTTTGAAAAGTTGGCAAGTATGCACTCTAACTTTTATTCTTGTATTTTATCTGTCTTATTCTATTTTAGCTTATTTTCTATTATCTTACTATTTTTAATTGTACTTGAATATCTGTTTATAATGTGTTTCTTCCTCTGTCCGTTCACCCCAACACACTTTTCTTTTCAGTGTGACCACAATGCATGATGGTATATATTGCTTGATTAGTGACCATCGGTTGTACACGACTTTTCATAATGCATTGTGGGAGACTATGAGTCCACTATATCGGGTGTAATAATTCTCACTATGCATTCAGACAGCACTACAAAATGGCGAGTGAGTAGTGAGTGATTTTGGACACATTGTTGTAGATTTTCTTTGCCATCTTCAATATTCCTGAATAAAGCAACAAAAAATACAACTTTTCTAAAACATTTTACTGAAAACATGATCTTTCCTTATGACTCCTTTCCACATGGCAACCGAAATCATCTCCTGATTTTGATTTGGTTTGGCCAGGGAGTTTTAAAAAAAGTTTTCTGTTCTGATCTTTTTTATTATTAATTCCTTCGTCAATCTCCTTTTCTCACGAAGTTGAAGTTGTCAGTGAGTTCCTGCATCCTGAGGCAAATTTGCCTCATTTGAAATCCACTGTCATGATTCAGACATCCTTTCTCTGTGGAAAAGAAATATTTTTCTATATCATTGAGTGACAGAACTGCAATTTGCACATCCGGCTGTTGTCCTTTCTGACAAATTGTCAGACATATTGCTTCCACGCTGCAGAAACCTAGTGATTATTGCAGAACATTTGAATGTATGTAGTTTTGCAGCTGAAAAACATATTTAAACTTCAAATTGTGACCTGTCATTTTTATTATTTCACCCAGTGTGACCCATCTGAGAGTTACAGTAAACCTGCTACCATTTCAGCTTTCATGGATAATTCATGAGTCGTCCGTTTTTCTGGATTTCACCACTCAGAAGTCGATCCAGCTGATGGTACAAGGACACATTTTATTATGTTTTAAGAGAATATTAATCAAATGACAGGGGGTTAATTACGGCCAATTAATTATTTGATTTATCGTCAGTGCAGAGAGAGAGAGAGTTGTGCAACTGGATTCCGACATTGTCCTTTTCATTCAGAAGCAAGAGGCGGAGAAATTGACAGCTAATTAACGGCGAAGCTGATGGATGGAGGTAGAGCTGGAGCTTAAATCCTAAAATTTTCAGAGACGGAAAAGTGCTGCTCTTCTTTTTGACCCTTTTCTTCATATGCTTTAGCTATTTATGAATAAAGGTTGCAGTCGACCTGCAGCCCTGTTCAGACCTCCATTTAAAAATCCATCTGGTGGAAAACAGCCACAGTTGAAATGGTGAGATGTTTAAAATGATGTCAGGTTTCATATTTTTTAGCATCCATATCATTTACATGGTTTAATTAGTTGAAAAGTCTAATAGTGGAATAATTTTTAATTTTATGGAAGTGAGTTCAACAGCGGGTGGCACGGTGGTGTAGTGGTTAGCGCCGTCACCTCACAGCAAGAAGGTCCGGGTTCGAGCCCCGTGGCCGGCGAGGGCCTTTCTGTGCGGAGTTTGCATGTTCTCCCCGTGTCCGCGTGGGTTTCCTCCGGGTGCTCCGGTTTCCCCCACAGTCCAGAGACATGCAGGTTAGGTTAACTGGTGACTCTAAATTGATTGTAGGTGTGAATATTAGTGTGAATGATTGTCTGTGTCTATGTGTCGGCCCTGTGATGACCTGGCGACTTGTCCAGGGTGTACCCCGCCTTTCGCCCGTAGTCAGCTGGGATAGGCTCCAGCTTGCCTGCGACCCTGTAGAACAGGATAAAGTGGCTAGAGATAATGAGATGAGTGCAACAGCACCACCAGGAGGAAGAAAAACACAGGCTGCAGCTGATTTCTTTGTAGCCCAAAGAGTAGATTCTGCGTCTTTATATATATATATATATGTGTGTGTGTGACATGCCCATGAGATTAGATTTTTTTTTCACAATTCACATTTATGTGGATATTTTTCACACACACACACACACACACACACACCCATAACATGGCGAATGACAAGGCGTGTGTGTAATACAAACATAATAATAATCTCATCTTATCTCATTATCTCTAGCCGCTTTATCCTTCTACAGGGTCGCAGGCAAGCTGGAGCCTATCCCAGCTGACTATGGGCGAAAGGCGGGGTACACCCTGGACAAGTCACCAGGTCATCACAGGGCTGACACATAGACACAGACAACCATTCACACTCACATTCACACCTACGGTCAATTTAGAGTCACCAGTTAACCTAACCTGCATGTCTTTGGACTGTGGGGGAAACCGGAGCACCCGGAGGAAACCCACGCGGACACGGGGAGAACATGCAAACTCCACACAGAAAGGCCCTCGCCGGCCCCGGGGCTCGAACCCAGGACCTTCTTGCTGTGAGACAACAGTGCTAACCACTACACCACCGTGCCGCCTAATAATAATAATAATAATAATAATAAGTTCAACTTATATAGCGCCTTTCAAGAAACCCAAGGACGCTTTACAATTATAGACAAAGAAAAAATAACAATAAAAAAATAATAAATAAATGAATAAATAATAAAAAATAAAAGTAAAAAGTCCACCAAGTAGGGGTCAGGATGTAATTCCAGTGGTGTAGCAGCCACAGTCCCACCAAAAGGAGCATGAAAACAAGTCCCACATCTCCAGCACCGCCGCCGTGACGCCGTCAGCCACATCGCTCAAATGCCACGCCATGGATCCACAAAGCGAGCAGAGAAGCTCCGCCACGCAGAGCGCTGGTGTGTCCCAAACCGCCTGCACAGCCGCCGCGACGCCACCGAGCAACATCGCTAGGAACATCACGCCAAGCATTAAAGCGCAGAGCGCTAGACAACCACGAATGTTAAATGAGCAGCGAGCTCACTGCAGTCCACAGCTGGGAGCGCAGGCATCGCCCACGGCGAACCAAGGCCTAGAGGGAACCAACGCCCAAAACTGGGTCCGGAGCTACACCACAACCAGCAGACAAAACACTCAAACAAACATCAAACTACACAAACACACAGAAAAAAATATAAAATGAAAATTGAAAAAGAAAGAAAATAAAAATTAAATTAAAAAAAACATGAAATAGTTGGATTATTTACTCTGTTGTCCTTTATTTTTTCCCAAAAGCCTTTTGAAGAGGAAAAGTAAGGAAAGTCAATAGACTGAGCACACATCTTCCAATCAAAGTACCAATTACACAAAAGGACAGACACCAGACTGAGAATTTTTGTGTATTTTTGTTTGAATGATTTTGTTACAAGATTTTTGTTTATCATGTCTGAAAACTTTACACTGCAAGAAGTGATATCTTCACAGAGATGTCCACAAGTGCTGGCTACTGGTGGTTTTCTTCGCCAACACAGATGGTCTGCACCGGCTACCCGATCCCAGGAAAAAAAAAAAATTAAATGCCTTTCAACCTTCAAGTGATTTATATCATCTCTGCTGCCCATAATTTGCTGCAAATCCAATTATTTCACCATAAAATTGTCTTCGATTCAGGTCTAGCATGGCCGGAAGCGACACTATATTTGTTGATCGATTCTTGTGCTCTGATTGGCTGAGCTGGACCACGTGACCACACCATTGTGTATGTAGTTATGCTACAGAGCCAGGCAGCATACGACAGAGGGTAACTGAGAAAGTCAAGCACACATACATCTGGAGGAAAATTTCATACATATTTTGCAAGTATTTTACAGGGAAATGGTTAGCTGAGAATTCTAGCTGAAATTTATTAGCTGAGAATGCACCAGAACCCACCAGAAGGCATGTAAATTTCAAAGTTTTCTGGGGTGGCATGCCCCCTCCAGCATTAGCACACCTTTGGCATGCTGCTGCGGCACCACAGCAGTTTAGCCGCTGCAAATTCCAGAGCTGCCCACTACTTTTTATAGCCAGCTACTTCAGGTTTTCTGGAGAACCCTGTCTTAGAAAAGTGAAAATATCTTGAAGATGTGGAAATGTATTGAATATTTCTTATTCAGAGATCAAATATCCAGTTATTCTGCCTGGTTTTAGATGATTTCACGTTTTTCTTTCAAGTTAAATTTTCTTCTTCTGTTGGCTGACAGGAATTTCACTTCTTTCTTGAATTAAGAGCTAAAAATTTGACATATTACTAGAAATAGGTTGATAATGATATATTTGGTTTATTATAATCTTATAAAAGGAAATACAAGATAAATCTGATTACATTCATGATATTTTTACTTGATAAGATGTCATATTTTGGTATGTCTGAACACAAAACACTTCACTGAAATCCCCTAAAGCAAAAAAAAAAAAACAGTTTCTGTTTCATGCACTACCTAGGTTTTTATCATTAGAATTTTATTTATTAATTTATTTATTTATTCACAGCATCTTTTAGTTTTACTTGAATCAGCTGAGGCTGATATTAACACCAGATCTGTTGTTGTGTTTGGTCAAATTTCATTTAAGTGTGATTTTATTAGATTTCCTATCAATTAAATAACAAAGCTACAATGTGCAGTCCGAATATTTATTTTTATAGTGTTTCTAACAAATGAGATTGTGTAAATACTATCTATAAATTTATAAAATGCTACAGAATCAAACACTTTAAACTGAACAGAAAAGTAAAGTTGAAACTGGTACCTCCCCCTTATCACCAGAAAATTAATGCCAATGAAGATAAATAATATTTCAAGAAGCTACAGAGAGCCCAGTAAGCAATGAAGCAATAAATTCTGGGACCTCAATAGAAAAGCCATTTGTTACTGGCAAAATGTAAAAGCACCTCAGCAACATGCCAAATGTCCGAAAGTTAACTTTTCTCCAGTTCTTGAAACATTCATCCAATATGGATGACTGCCCCCCCCCCCCCCACACACACACACACACTGAGATCGAAGCTGACACTCTGCGTTTCTCTGCCACAGTCACTGTTGCATTTTAAATCAATCTACTGGAGGATGGAGATAACCAGAATAGAAATGCAATCACTTCAAATCCATTTAAACACTTACAGACTGAAACACAAGGCATAATTTGATCACCCTGAACCTGATGTCATGAAAAATTTGTACAAATTTAAGTCAGTGAGTGCAATAAGGTCACATTTTATTCCATAAAGAAAGATCAGAACGCGGACACAGACTGGATGTTAATCCTAAACTTTATCATTAGCAGTGTGGCTAGTTACAAATTTGTCTTTATATATGATAAAGGTAAGGATATTATATGTTATTTTAATACAATTAGTTAGATATAGATGTGCCCATAGCCCATCTATATCCATTCATGATTGTCAAACTTTATTGCATGTTTACATTTTTTAAAGATTGGTTAATTTGTGTAAATTGTTTTTTTTGTATGAGATGAACCTGATTCACAGCTCCTGACTCAGTGAATCATTTAACAGAGGTTCATTCTCTTGAATTTGAGTGATTCAGTAATTGAAATCAGCGAATCTTTCAGTTATGATATGAGTTTTTGTAAGTTATATCTGTCTCTGCTGGTGTTTCTTCCACATCACCATAGGCAGGACTCATGGGTACACAGGACACAGCCCACCCAATATGTAAAACAGTGATGTTTGTCCCATACAGTTTTCAAGACAGTGGTGTTTGCTTCACCCAGTATTCTAAATCGTGGTGTTTCTCCATCCATCCACCCATCCAGTATCGGTAGCCACTTATCCTGTGCAGGGTCGCAGGCAAGCTGCAGCCTATCCCAGCTGACTCTAGGTGACAGGCAGGGTACACCCTGGACAAGTCACCAAGTCATCACAGGGCTGACACATGCAGACAAACAACCATTCACACTCACACCTACAGTCAATTAAGAGCCATCAATTAACCTAACCTGCATGTCTTTGGACTGTGGAGGAAACCCACACAGACACGGGGAGAACATGCAAACTCCACACAGAAAGGCCCTTGTCAGTTACTGGGCTCGAACCCAGGACCTTCTTGCTGTGAGGCGATAGTGCTAACCACTACACCACCATGCCACCCATTTACCCCACCCAATATTCTAAATAGTGGTGTTTTTTCCCACCCAATATTTAAACCAGTGGTATTTGCCCCAACCAATATTGCAAATAGTGGTCTTTGTCCCACCCAATGTTTTCCATGGTTTTGCTTTTAAAAATATGAATAAATTTGTCGAGAAAATTCTGTTCTTATTTAATCTACTCTTCTGATGGAGGAGGGAAAAAAACATTTAGCTGATGAATTCATGCACATATGCATGTGCATAAATGTCTCTGTTGTTATGGCAACATTTATCAGTGACCCAGCATGCAGCATTGAAAGGGATTGTGAGGATTCCTTTGTGCACTGGTAACTTTCACCCAGGAGCCAGCACTAGCAGAATGGTGAGCACATTTTATCCCCTCCCTGCTTTTACAGTCAGCCTGCATCACGAATTATTAAAGGGTCAGGCTCACCTTTCCCACAATCCAATTCATTTTTTTTGTTTACCTGCAGGCCGCTGCATTTTGAAACCGCTTTGAAACGGTGAGCTCTCTGTACAGTAAAAGCTTCACAAATTCATTGTTCATGAGCCCTTTGAAACCCATCGCAAATTTTTCTTCATCTATGTGGAAGTTTTGAATATAATACGGCTGAGATTTTCTGTTCTTCAGATCTGCTCATGAGACGGCCTGAGGCCGATTCTGGTCAGTTACAACGGAATAACCATATGAAAACAGAATGGATCAAAAATATAACTACTTTGAAAAAATATCTTCAATTTCACATTACAATTTAAGATCTATGGAGAGAGATGTTGATGAATTGTTGTGGACTGTTTTTGGAATATTGCTAGCATTGAAAATGGTGACTCACTACTTAGCACAGAGGATTCTGGGATGGGTAAGCATGCTCCTTTAAACTCCCCTTATCTCTAAAATTCAAGGCTAACAGAATTCTAATCCAATTCAGGTCAAGTTAGTTTTATTTATATAGTGCTTTTAACAATGGACATTGTCACAAAGCGACTTTGTCATCATCATTTGTGTAATTTCCTCGGGAATTACACTGAGTCGTCAGCATTCTCCAGCCAGCTGACTGTGTCCACATCCAGTTTGATGAGACCGTCAGGCCCATGGGTTGGGTTGAAGACTGAGCACTCCTGAAGGATGTTGGGGATTGTCTGCGTGCAACCACACTGGCAGGCATCGTCCTCACTAGCTCCAATTGTCTTGAGGAAGGACTGGGTCCTGCCTCATCCAGTGCGGAGGCAGTTGAGGTGGGTCCACGTCTTGCAGGTGAGATGGTAACTGCAGGGCTTTGCAGAGGGGAAATCAATGAAAGAGTGCAAGGTGATGCGTGAGTGGCTCCATTCCTCCCGCCATCTCTGCTTCATCCAGGAGTCAGAGGCTGGTCCAGCTCTCATGAGCACTGCAGCTTTGATGGCAAAGTGCTGCCTTGATAGCCGTTGGGGGTATTATCATCCTGAGTTGGTGGAACAAGCTATTCTCCTTGAGTGCCTTCTCTGCTAGCTTGAGGACCTGATAGTCTCACCGGATGCTTGCAGGAGGAATTCCTGAGACTACGGGGAGCATCTCAGTCTGTGTAGGTTTCAAGGTCCCAGAGATGAGGTGCATCGTTTCATTGAGAACCACATCGACAGCCTTGGTGTGGATGCTGTGGGACCAGACAGCTGCAGCGTATTCAGCAGCGGAATACACAATAGTGAGGACTGATGTTTGTAAAGTGGTGAAATTGGCTCCCCACTGTAGTCCACTGAGCTTCTTAATGAAGTTAACACATTTGGAGGACTGAGCCTTGCAGCAGACCATTTTGGAGGTGTCGTTTCCTATTTTGCTCGCCACTCAAGTTAACCACATAGAAGGAATGGTTTTGAAGCACGAGCATGATGAACTTCACAAGCTTCATATCGGGTATCAGTTGAAGGAGCTTCAGGTAAAGTCCGTAAAGCCATACGGTGTCGTATGCAGCTGTCAGATCAATGTAGACTACTCCAACCTTTTCTTTTCTCTGGAAGGCGGCTTCAATGTCATTGATAAGATGGGCTATTTGGTCCGTAGTAGATCTACCTTTATGGAAGCCAGCCTGCTCTTGTGGAAGGTGTATTTCAATGATGTCGTTGATGTGTGCCAGGATTATTCTCTCCATCATTTTGTATGTAATACAGAGCAGTGAGAATGGCCTGTAGCTCTTAGGATCATCTGCTGGTTTCTTGGGTTTGAGAATGGCAACCACTTGGGCTTGCCGCCACACAGCAGGGATGGATAGGGTGGCTAAGCAATTGGAGAGGAACTGGTGTAGCCATTCAAGAGCATGGGTTCCCAGGTAACAGAGGAATTCTGCATGAAACAAGTAAATTTTTCAGGCATAGAATGAAATTCATTAGCTGTTCTAGGGTAACTGGTCCAGAGAGATTCGTTGAGGTGGGTTGGCGGGCGGTTGTCTCTTTGATCTTCCTGTTGACTTCATGATTGTGCAGCTTGGATTCTTCGCTCTTGTTCTTCCATTTGCCATTATCCACGAGGACCGACACAATAGAATTGGCGGTAAGGAGGCATGGCTTGGGTTTGCTGCTGTGCCCTGAAAGGCGGTTGATTGTAGCCCACGCCTTTCGGCTTGAACGGGTGAAGTCAATTGTGGTGACAGTTTCCTCCCACCATGCCCGTCGCTTTTTTCCAAGGATATGCATTAGTTGGTCACCCTTGGTAGGCTTCTCATCTATGCTTGCTGCGTTGTGGTCTTGGAAGGCTGCCTCGCAGTCTTCGTCCCAGCAGGGGATCACGTCTGCCTCGGGGAATGGATGCCTTAGCAGCAGAGGAGAGCAGGGATGTGAAGGCCTTGTAGGTGGCTGTGGCTGGCCCTGATGGATCCAGGAGGTTGCAGGATAACAAGTCGGTAAGGCCGGCAAATTTATTCCAGTGAACCTTACGAAAATTCCACCTCTTTTTGCGAAGACTGTTAATCTTCATTCCAACTTTGATGCCAATGACAATGGGACAGTGTCCAGATTGTGAAAACTTGTCCAGTACGTACCATTAGCAGGATTGAGCGATTGAGTTAGAGACAAAGCACAAGTCAAGATTAGTCCATGTCTTGTGGCGGCCTGAAAAGAATGATTTGTTGTCTTTAGTATCATAAAGCAGATGTACCAGTAGGTCAGATATTTCAGCCCACTGGGTGATTATCTCACCATTCTCATTAGTGTGCGGATAGCCCCATAGGGTGTTTCTGCTGTTGAAGTCCCCACAGGCAAAGGTGGTAGTCAAGTCAAGTTTGTTTGTATAGCGCTTTTAACAATAGACATTGTCCCAAAGCAGCTTTACAGAATTTGAATGACCCAAGACATGAACCAATTTTATCCCTAATCTATCCCCAATGAGCAAGCCCGTGGCAACAGTGGCAAGGAAAAACTCCCCCAGACAACACGAGGAAGAAACCTTGAGAGGAACCAGACCCAAAACGGAACCCATCCTCACCTGGACAACAACAAACAACATGATTATAACATTAACAGTTTTAAAATGAAGTCAGTTCTGTTGATGATATAACTTTTCATTAATGGAAACTTGAGTACAAAACTGTTCATGACAACTGCAGTCCTAAAGTTAGCAAGTCAACTGTAGTCCTCAGCCATAAAGGCATTACTGTAAGTGTCCAGAGCATCTTCCAAGTGTGACTTCCAACTGTCCATCTGGGGCCATCCTCCACAGGAGCAATGTGATGAGACTCCAACCAGACATAGGGCATCAGGATGGATCAGGCAGGTCCAAGGAGTAGAAAAGATCAGCACCTCGATCCCAGGATTGACATGTAACATAGAGGGACAGATTTTTTTTTTGGGGGGGAGAGGGGGAAGAGAGAGAAAACACAGGTCGTTAGGTATGCCCAATGTCACCTGAATAAGTAGGTACAGTATACAGTTTGTGCTGAGTACAAGCAGGGACTCTGGCAAAACTAACTATGACAGCATAACTAAAAGGGGAGAGCCAGAAAGTAACACAGGCATGAGGGAGCCCTGGGGCATAAAGCAGCCAGCCACTACATCATCAACAAATTTGAGTGAGCAAGCAAGCGGGGGACTGACAGCATCCATACATCCCAGTTTACCAAAACACTATGTCTGAGGACCCTCCAGATCTACACCTTTACCTCATAAACACCATTAACAAAAGCCTTGACTAAACAGATATGTTTTCAGCCTAGACTTACAGTAAATGCTGAGACTGTGTCTGATTCCCGAACACTACTTGGAAGGCAGTTCCATAACTGTGGGGCTTTGTATCCCCTGGGAGTGCTTACAGGGGGTAAGCTTTGGATGTTGGCTGTGTTTGGTGGGGGCTTGTATATGTTCACTATGGATAGATTCTCGATGGTGGCACAGGTCCACTGGATTTGGCTGCCCTCTGGGGATTTTGGATAGAGATTATGTGGACACTTTCATGCACATAGGTAGTGATACCATGGTACTTGTTGAGTATATAGGCTATAGTACTGTAGCCTTCAATTGTGAGTTTGTCTTCACTGTCAGCATGGGTCTCTTGCAGGAGAATCACACTGGCGTTGTTTTCATCTGCTAGATGGCGGATAAGGTCTCTTTTAGTTCTTGTAAGTCCTTAAACATTCAGCTGGAGGATATAGGTATTGATGCTTGTCATCATCAATGTAACAATCAAAATTGCTTCCTTCTGGAAATTGAGTTGCTGAGATTAGCTGGCCAAGGTCGTTTCTAGGGATCACCACGTAGAGGTTCTCAGCTTGATCCCCCAAACAAAGACAAAGCGACTTTATGGAAATCTATAAATTCCAGATATAAATTTTACACACATGAATGTATAAATTTATATCTGTTATGATCTGGTGTCAACATGTGGACTTAAAATATTCTGCTCAGATGTCATGGTAGCAACACTGTAGAAGCAATTATGTTTATTGAAATGTGTATAATTCTGTCCATACCTGTGCATTCAGCCAATATTTAACATATATACTGTACGTATAAATGTCCATGTAACATGCAGTAACACTCAACCACAAGCAAACTGGATCTGTGCCTCTGTGAATCACTTTGGGTATAACACAGATTCACGCCTCTCATTCAGAGTGAATCAACTCAGTCATGATTAGATTCACTGAATCAGATGTGGTAGAGTGACTCACCCAGCAAACACAAAACGTTTATAAAACGTTTCATTTGGGTTGCATTAAGGTTAGGTTTTATTAAACATTTATGAAAAGTTTATGAAATGTTGGTGAAAATTTAATAAAGTCATATTTGCTGACCCGTGGCACATTTTTTATCATCTCTTGGTATTTTTAGATATTAAGATGTCATAATGATTGTATTACAATTATCAAAATAATCAGTAAATGAGTAACGTTTTATTGACGTTTTATAAACGTTCTCTTTAAAACGTTTCATTCACAACGTTTATGAAACGTTTATAAAATGTTATACATATTCGGAGACTTCTGGCTAAAACAGATAATATTAAAATTTCTCCAATTAATTGTGTGATTATAAACACTACATGATGACGTTTTTAAAAAGTATCAAAAAACATGGGAATAATTTTATGGAAAATAAGTGGTTGTATAAACGTTTAATAAACGTTGAAAAAAAAACCTTCGATCTAGCTAAATATTTTTTAGATGTAGATCTAGATAGATAAATCATTAAATGTGTGGCTCTAGTCTCGTAATTATCAAGTATGGTTTGAATAATTTGGATAGACGACCATTCGTCGTTTTATATTTGCTAAAATACACGCCCTTTTGGCCCTGGCATTTTGTGCGCTGGTTCCCTGCGCCTGCGCGACCTACGTCTTTGCGCAGGCACAGGGACCGGAAGTAGTGCCATTTTGAGCGTGTTGCTGTTGGGACAAGATCGAGAAGGCCGGGTCCACTTAGAAGTTATCTTAGAAAATCTCCTTCATCGAAGGCTCGCAGCTTTGGCCAAACAACTTATTTGATTTAATTTGCTTTTTTATTTCAACTTTTAACTGATTTTGCACATTTGCTATGATTACGTTAACTTTGATGTTTTGGTTCTTAGTAGCAAGGCTTCTTTAATAAATTTAGATAAATTTTTAATACTAGTATCTTTATCATTTTTGCTGTTCATGAGGGCTTTATATGTAAATGTGAATATTGTCTATGTAAAAAAATTCTGTTCTCAAATCGGTTTTGTTGAACTTGCAAAGAGGAATGAAATAAACTTAAGTGCAATAACAAAAATGTGTTGTTATATTATAAGTTTAACAGGTATTAACATGGGCGGCACGGTGGTGTAGTGGTTAGCGCTGTCGCCTCACAGCAAGAAGGTCTTGGGTTCGAGCCCCGGGGCCGGTGAGGGCCTTTCTGTGTGGAGTTTGCATGACCTGGCGACTTGTCCAGGGTGTACCCTGCCTTTCGCCCGTAGTCAGCTGGGATAGACTCCAGCTTGCCTGCGACCCTGTAGAAGGATAAAGTGGCTAGAGATGATGAGATGAGGTATTAACATGTTTCTAATAGTGTTTCTAAAACATTAAAGAAACGTTTTACAATTGTTTTTAAATGGTTTTAAGAAACGTTTATACATTTAAAAAAACGTTTCTGAAACGTTTCCAGAATGTTGTATGATGGTTTCCAGAATGTTTTTCAAACGTTTATATAACGTTTTTTCAAACGTTTATAAAACGAAAAAATTGTCCACAAATTTTCGTTTTATAAACGTTATTTTGTAACTTTTCTGAAACATTAGCCAAACGTTTATACAACGTTATATAAACGTTTTTGTGTTTGCTGGGCAGTTGTCACGCAGTAGTAATGAATCTTCTAAACATTGTCACATAAGCACATTATAAAGTAACACAAAACAACAAAGAATCAGCTATTTTACACATCTCAATACACAACGTCTGTGTGTTTGGTGATAGTCTATGATCAGACTGTGCATTTGCACAAACGAATCAGTGAACAAATCTGAATGAATCGTATTACTGAACAGATTCAAATTACAGTACTTAAATCTCTACAGAGGCTCAATCCCGACTGCTTGTGGATAAAAACGATTAGCCAATCCTAGCAAAAGGCTCTGAACTCACAGCCTTGTGGTTTCATAGAGAACTTTCTGCAGATCTGACACCTTTTTTCATTAGCTCTGCTATTATCTTGAATAATAAAGCCAAAATAATAAACCAGGCATCACTACAGAAAAAAAAAATCAGTATGCTCTCAGAAAAACGAAGTGATCCCCAGGAAAGGATGCTGATCCAGCTCAAAGCACTGCACATTGGCTCGCCACTTCATTTTCTTTACATATATATCACTCTTCGTTTCAGATATTGATCTTCAATTTCCGCGAGACGTCTCGATGTATCTTCAGTAATTACTAAAGATTGTGTAACCTCCAGGTTTGGCAGCTGTGATGGATCATGCCACACATTTTCTGGGCAATTTTCCTTTGTTGCATGTGTCATTAAGTGAGGAAATGTAATGTACTGAATTAATTATGATCTATGGTGCGAACTCCAATGGACAGATTAACGGTGATGGTTTAACGTCATCATTTTTCAGAGTTTTATGAAGACGGGAAACAATGAGGATTGAATATCGAGCTCCTGAAATGATCAATAAATTAATGAATTAGTGAACTTGATAAAAATTTGATTAGAAAAAGGTTTAAATTATGGCTCCACAACAACAAGGAGAGCTTTGGATGTATCAAATAACCATTTTTTTTTAAAGTAAAAGAAAGTCAAATTTGTGGTTTCTACGTGAATTATTTGCACAAAACCTAATAAGATTTGGTAAAACATTTCAAAGTATCGTTCCACAACAAGGACAGTTGATCTATTTATATTAAAATAAATAAAATAAATAGTAAAATAAAATCTAAGCAATTTCTGTGGTTTTGATTTGAATAATGTGCACAACATGGACACTAGAATTAAATGAAAATTAAATTAAAACCATTTTGAGATTTTAATGATAACGATCTCCACAACATCTAATAAGATTTTATAAAATATTTTGATTTATGGTTCTACAAAAAGAAAAAGTACAAGTCCGAGCTGTTTGAGTTAACATGTTCATTACAACACACCAGTGAAATGTAGCATCTGAATGAGCTCATACCTTTTCCACAGCCTCCATGCTCTGTTCCTCTCCTGCTGACACACACTCACAGCTTTACACTCACACTCGTGTTTTATTACAAAAAACAATAACATTTTCCCTCCATGAGTTAAACTGTCGTGTTCACCTAGTCTGATTCTTTACTCGAGTCTGAATTCATTCAACTGATTCATTTCACAGTCATTTATTCATTAGCCTGAAGATGGAGGAAAAGGTCCAGCTTTACATTTGACTGTAACAAAGTGCTGACACTGGAGACTCCTTCTGTACGTGATATATAAATGTCTCCTTACTTTTAGAAAAGTTCTTCATATTAACAAAAATTGTTAAATTTTTTCATAGAAACGATAACATTAGAGCGAGGGCATTCGTATAACCCTGTGATGTGCAGCTGCACGACTGTCAGAACTGCTGTTACTGAGAATTAATCAACACCTTCCGACCAATCAAAAGCCAGAATTTATATACAGAATAACATTTACATTACATTACAGGCATTTAGCAGATACTTTTATCCAGAGCGACGTACAACATACCCAGAGCATCCTGGGGAGCAGTTGGGGATTAGATGCTTTGCTCAAGGGCACTTCAGCCATTCCTGCTGATCCAGGGAATAAAACTGGCTACCGTTTGGTCCCTAATCTGCTTCGCTAACCTTTAAGCCATGGCTTTCCCCATAGTTTAAATGGACGTTAAATCTAAATTTTAGTAACATTTAATACAAATTAATTTATTATTAAGAATTTGAAAACATGAACCTAGTTCATTCATATATATATATATATATATATATATATATATATATATATATTATTACAAGATAAGCAGCTACAAATAATGTGTGTGTATATATATATATATATATATATATATACACACACACACACATTATTTGTAGCTGCTTATCTTGTGCAGGGTACCAGGCAAGCTGGAACCTATCCCAGCTGACTAGGGGCAAGAGGTGGGGTACACCCTGGTCAAGTCACTAGATCATCACAGGGCTGACACGCAACCATTCACACCTACAGTCAATTTGGAGTCACCAATTAGACTAACCTGCATGTCTTTGGATGGAAACCCCTGTAGACATGGGGAGAACATGAAAATTCCACACAGAAAGACCCTCACCGGCCACTGGGTTCGAACCCAGGACCTTCTTGCTGTGAGGTTACAGTGCTAACTACTACACCACCGTGCCACCCCTACTGTATATATATATATATATATATATCTCCTTGGTAGCACGGTGGTGTAGTGGTTAGCACTGTCGCCTCACAGCAAGAAGGTCCTGGGTTCGAGCCCAGCAGCCAGCGAAGGCCTTTCTGTGCGGAGTTTGCATGTTCTCCCCGTGTCCACGTGGGTTTCATCTGGGTGCTCTGGTTTCTCCCACAGTCCAAAGGTATGCAGGTTAAGCTAATTGGTGGCTCTAAATTGACCGTAGGTGTGAATGTGAGCATGAATGGTTGTCTGTGTCTATGTGTTAGCCCTGCAATGACCTGGCGACTTGTCCAGGGTGTACCCCGCCTCTTGCCCATAGTCAGCTGGGATAGGCTCCAGCTTGCCTGCGACCCTGTAGGACAGGATAAGCGGCAACAGATAATGGATGGATGGATATATATCCTTCATAATCCGCCCTGTTTGAGCTCCTACATTAAACATGCAGCTCACATTGAACTCCGAGGGGGAAAAAAGTGAGGAAGAGTAAATTGTTTGCTCAAAAATGCCACGCATTAAATTCCCAGGATGTATTATTCAAGCATCAAAGAGTCATAAAACATCCAGTAAACAGTTCGCGTTAAACAGAGCTAAATGTTTGCAGAACTCTGTCCTACAAGTTCAGTCAAGTCCTGTTAAAGTCCATGATAAAAAACAGTTACATTTTACATCATGAATTAAAACAATGCTTTTCCATCAGATAATAATACACACACAGGAAAATGTTTCTGGCTGCAAATGACTCAGGCATTCCAGAAGAATATAATGAAATCAGAATCTCATTTGCATTTATTTCTTGATCTGCTTTATTAATTAATTAATTTCCTTGTTGGAGCATCAACAAATTTCATAACTCACTGAACCTGGACATATTTTGCTAAAGTGCCTTCTGTTTCTCAAGCTGTCTTTGTCAACAGCACCACAAAGCTGCCATTGTCTCAACACATAGATCCCTCTGAGAGAACAGGATACACACCAAGATGCAATTTCTGCTAAAAAAACAATAATTTGATGAAAAATAACCCAGGATGAGAAATGACTAAGGGAATTTGGCCTCTGTATCACCTCATATTTGTTCCCTGGTTAATCAGGAAGTTATGGATTACAGCTTGAAAGTTCCTACACACTCCAATCAACTCAAACATTTACAGTTTAAATGGGAAACATGCTTCAGTTCATTATACATTGTGTTCATTATCATTCCCAGGGGTGCCAATAATAGTGACACACGTCTTTGTTGAAACTAATTATTTCTGGATGAGGGATTTTTTTTTCTCATTTTTCCAGCATGAGATAGAATTACTTCATGAAAAGGTGGATTTTTTTTCAAATCCTTTTTGCTAATCTTCACAAGGGGTGCCAATAATTGTGGAGGGTACTCTGTAGACGTGTTTCCATGACAATATCTCAGTACATCACTCTTCCTCTATTCCTCAATGGGAAAGTTTTGTTCTTCAACCTGCATATAGCTATTAATATCAGCCCTGAGATTACTGTTACCCCAGTCCCATGCCACTCTCCACTCTGAACCTAAAAAAATATGAAAGATAAAAGCATTCTTGGTGTTAAGATGAACACCACCACTCTGAGGATTCATAGACTGGTGATGCATATGATGTGTTTTTCACCAAACAGTTTGGGAGGTTTGACTCGGTGATGTAGACAAAAACAATACACAAAGGTTCACATATAAATGGCCCAGAACTTGATCATTGTGGGAAGCCATGGCTTAATGGTTAGAGAAGCAGCTTTGGGCCCAAAAGATTGCTGGTTTGATTCCTTGGGCCAGCAAGAATGACTGAAGCTCCCCTGAACAAAGCACTGCACCCCCAACTGCTCCCTAGGCTGCTCTGGGTGTGTTGTATGCTGCTCTGGATAAGAGAGTCTTCTAAATGCCAGTAATGTGATTGGTGAGTTAACTTGCTATAAAATATCTGAATATAAAGCCTATTTTATGGACTTCACTTTAATAATTAGTGTGACCCATGAAATTGTGGCATACAGTAATGTGTGAAAACAACTATTTTGATGCTTTGAATAAAACTCATCTCATCTCCTCTAGCCGCTTTATCCTGTTCTACAGGGTCGCAGGCAAGCTGGAGCCTATCCCAGCTGACTACGGGCGAAAGGCAGGGTACACCCTGGACAAGTCGCCAGATCATCACATAGACAACCATTCACGGTCAATTTAGAGTCACCAGTTAACCTAACCTGCATGTCTTTGGGGGAAACCGGAGCACCCCCACGCGGACACGGGGAGAACATGCAAACTCCGCACAGAAAGACCCTCGCCGGCCACGGGGCTCGAACCCAGAACCTTCTTGCTGTGAGGCAACAGCGCTAACCACTACACCACCTGAATAAAACTCATTTTAAATATATTTTACCCGATTTTTGCCATCATACTCAAGCTGTGGACTAAAAAGAAAGTGATTTTCTTCTATTTTGTCACCGTTAGTCAGTCCATAAAGTTCATGAAAAACATGATGCATGGGATCACATTCTCAGCTTTGAACTGTCAAATATCAGCTGAAACTTCTCATTCTCTCATTATCTCTAGCCACTTTATCCTTCTACAGGGTCGCAGGCAAGCTGGAGCCTATCCCAGCTGACTACGGGCGAAAGGCGGGGTACACCCTGGACAAGTCGCCAGGTCATCACAGGGCTGACACATAGACACAGACAACCATTCACACTCACATTCACACCTACAGTCAATTTAGAGTCACCAGTTAACCTAACCTGCATGTCTTTGGACTGTGGGGGAAACCGGAGCACCCGGAGGAAACCCACGCGGACATGGGGAGAACATGCAAACTCCACACAGAAAGGCCCTCGCCGGCCCCGGGGCTCGAACCCAGGACCTTCTTGCTGTGAGGCGACAGCGCTAACCACTACACCACCGTGCCGCCCCTCAGCTGAAACTTATTATTTTTAATGATAGAAACCTTCCTACTTTTACAGTACCTGTGCTAGCTCATGACAATGAGAAATGCTAACCTAGCATGATTTTTTCATTCAAATTGACTATCATTTTTGATTTGTTGATGATTGATAATATAATACAGTTTTGTCAAAAATATACATCCAATTCTCGTACTGCATTAACATGGTTAATGAATTTCTGATGGTCTATGGGTAGCAGTTTTTCAGTTTTTTTTGTTAACTGTTCATTGTTAAATGAAAGCGCTCCAGCTCAATGTTGCTTCCACGGTGCATTGAAAAGTCTCGTCTCGTCTCGTCTTCTGCCACTTATCCGGGACCGGGTCACAGAGGCAGCAGTCTAAGCATGGAAGCCCAAACTTCCCTTTCCCCAGACACCTCGGCCAGCTCCTCGGGAAGAACACCGAGGCGTTCCCAGGCCAGCCGAGAGACATAGTCCCTCCAGCGTGTCCTGGGTCTTCTCCGGGGCCTCCTCCCGGGGGGACATGCCTGGAACACCTCCCCAGGGAGGCGTCCAGGAGGCATCCGAAAAAGATGCCCGAGCCACCTCAGCTGATTCCTCTCGATGTGGAGGAGCAGCGGCTCTACTCCGAGCTCCTCCTGAGTGACTGTGCTTCTCACCCTATCTCTAAGGGAGCACCCTACCTGCGAAGAAAACTCATTTCGGCTGCTTGTATCCGTGATCTTGTTCTTTCGGTCAATACCCAAAGCTCATGACCATAGGTGAGAGTTGGAACGTAGATCAACCGGTAAATTGAGAGCTTCGCCTTTTGGCTCAGCTCTTTCTTCACCACGACAGACCGGTAAAGCGACCGCATCACTGCGGAGGCTGCACCGATCCGCCTGTCGATCTCACGCTCCATCCTTCCCTCACTCGTGAACAAGATCCCGAGATACTTAAACTCCTCCACTTGAGGCAGGACTTCTCCACCAACCTGGAGAGGGCAAGCCACCCTTTTCCGGTCGAGAACCATGGCCTTGGACTTGGAGGTGCTGATTCTCATCCCAGCCGCTTCACACTCGACTGCAAACCGCCCCAGTGCATGCTGAAGGTCCTGGTTTGAAGAAGCCAACAGGACAACATCATCCGCAAAAAGCAGAGATGAAATCCTGTGGTTCCCAAACAGGATTCCTTCCGGCCCCTGGCTGTGCCTAGAAAAGTCATTATGTGTAATAACAATGAAGCATTAAGCAGTCTCGCAAGGTACTGATGGCAAGAAAATAAGCTTGTGAATGGAAGACGGAGGCACATCAGTCATGCCAGTGTTTATTTTTCATCTACTGTATCAGAGCAAACAAAAAACAAATATGACAACTCCGAGCTCAGCTCTGCATGATGTGTTTGCTTCTTTGCTTTCATCATGGCATCGATGGAGACTAAAAACAGAACAGCTCAATTTGTGTCCCCCATCTGGAAAATGGCAGATGAAATTGGACTCGAATTGCTTCAAATAAAAAGATCTGAATCATCTTCTGCTATTTATACAAATGAATATGAACCAAAAATCTGAATAGTCCTTTAAGTTTTTTGATGTATCATTATTTGTAAGAAGGAGTAGATACGTCAACCACAAATATGCTGAAAATAAGAAGCACCACTCATCACATTGTAATGCTTTTTTTCCCATTAAAGCAATTAAGAAACGAGAATTAAGATTGAATTAAATCTCTAACAAGGTAATCAGGTCTGGCATCTGCCTGCACACATCAGAACCAGACCATAAGTGGAAATGGTCCAGGGGGCATTGCCTGGAGCTTTGTCTACTCATTAAGCTAATTACAGCAATCTGTACCCCAACTGCTACAAACCCAACCCCCATCATTTCAACCACATCATTTGCGAGCATGGCTGCAGTGCTGATAGGTCAGTTGCTTAGCCATTTAGTTCACTGGTTCACATTGAATCACTCATCTGATGGAAATGGGGGTATTTCTGGCTTTCCTGGCTTTCAGTGTGGCACACTGGTGCAAAATTCATCGCCACCTTTTTACAAGTGACCAGAAGTTATTCATTTTCAACATGAAGTGGCAAAGGATTTGGTAAAGACTTTTGAAGTGTCAAAATACTCGACGGGGCCAAAGGATTTCACCATTCTGCATTAGGCTATGGTCACATTACAGCTCGCAATGCTTTGCGATGGATAATCAATGAAAATGAGCCATTTGGTGGTGAAGTTTCCCGGAGCTTCAGGAAGTATTCCCAAACCCATCTGCAAGTATTCGCTGCTTAGTTTGCTGAAGAAAACATTACCACCAAATGTCAGTGCATGCTTGAAATGTTTCGCAATGTTTTTATCCACTCATGAGGCAGAGACACCAAAAAACTAGAGACCTGTGCAGGTCTGAGCTCAGCCTTTTACATCTATGGCAGGATTCAAACCAACATTACAAAATCTGCTCCTTTCCTGGACAGCACACTAGATCACTCAACCACAGAGGATTACATCATAAACTGAGGTTATGTAACATGGTACTTACATAGCCAGGATGCAGTAGCACTGCACCAAAACTGTGGAATTGCTACCTGAGGCTGATATGCCAATTACATTCTTAAATACGCTCAAACTCGTTAAGCATAGACATACAGACAGGTGCCTCTATAGGCTTCAAACAAAAGGCTGAGCCAACAACTCATGAAGCTCAGAGAACATTCACCGTGCATTGCATGATTGGTGGCAATGCTACCAATTTTTCATCACCAAGTATTCACAAACCCATCGCGAGCTGTAGTGTGACCGTCGCCTCAGGGACGTTGTTAATGCTTCAATCATTAACATAAATCTACAGAAGTAAATGTCTCATAAGACAACCACATGCATCTCTAATCTAAATTTCCTGGGTTTTTTATAGATATAGATGCATATACAGTTCCACCAGCAACATTATTTTTTACAAACCAATCCAAATTATTAGATTTTTGAAAAGGTTTGATTGAATGCATTTGGTTGTTGGGATTAGTGAGCAAGACAGAAATATATCTTCCCAAGGTTTTCCATGGGGTATTAACTAATCTCGTGTATGCTCATTAAGTTAATTGTAGCAATCTTTACCCCCTTTTCAGCTTCATCATTAAAAATGGCTGTGGTGTTGACAGATCATTTGGTTAATTGGTTCATGCTTAATTATTCATCCAATAGGAACAGGAGAAGAATCTTGGAGGCACTTCATCAGAGGCTTCAAGGCCTTTCAATGGTATATTAAAGTTTCCTATTCACCATTTCCACTGCGAGTTGGCCTAGTGGTTAGCGTGTCCACCTGTCGATTGGGAGATCGCGAGCTCTATTCATGGTTGGGTCTTACCAAAGACCACCATAAAAATGTCTGGCAAGGCATGCTGCAATATATATGTGAGTGGGATGTCAAACTGTTGTGGTTACCAGAGGACTAGCCCCCCACTGTAACCCTAGCTGTATAGGTGAGAGGGCTATAGAAATGGAGATCAGCACCACCCAATGTGCATTAAGGGCCTGGTTAGTACTGGGATGGGAGGCTGCCTAGGAAGACCAGGTCCTGATATGGGAAGGACTTATGACTTACTCACCATTTCCAACAAAAAACATTGATATTTGGTCAAGGGGTCAGATGCATCAAGAAACTGACCAGGATACAGCCAGATACAATGTCATTATATGGTTTACTGTAATATAACTTGTTCTTTACTGAAGCCTAAACCTAAAGTAATTGATGTATGCAGTTTAAAATCATTCAACTCATCTGTGTTTGTTCAAGATCTACAAAGTCAACTATGGAACACTATCTACCTGTTTGACAGCCCTGATGATGCATGGTTTGGAATGGAGGTTTTTCTTAAAGATGTTGGAAATAGACAAACACCCCCAAAGAAGCTTTGTGTATGAGGGTCTCAGCCACTGTGGATGACAGATGCAATCAAAGACCGTGACACCATGAAATGTAACGTTGACAAATCTGAATCTACTGATGACTGGAACAGTTACAAGAAATTAGAAACACTGTGACTCGTTCTATTGAGTTAGCTAAGCATGACTACTATAACCCCTTACTAAAAGAATATGCTCATAACCCATCCAAGCTGTGGTCTACTTAAAAAAAAAAAAACTCGTACTGAAAAAGAACAAAAAGTTTCTGTACAAGAGATAACATATAATGCAGGGGTACTCAAATAGAAATGATGAGGGGCCACATTTTTTTTTTCATTTACTCAAAGGGCCATTTATTGAGAATGTGTCTGATACATGCCATAATAATGTAACGCATTTATTTTAACGTTTCCTTGTCATTGAACACAACAGTATTAGGGCCTACCTAAAATAAAAATATATTTTTCATTTGGGCATAAATAACTGAATAAAATAAATAAAACAAATAAATAACTGAATAAAACATTACCCTGTTAATAATCCAAAACAAATACCCTTCAAGCTGCCCATTTTCTGTGCTTTGGTTAACAAACTCAAGAACTAACTCACACTCTCAATATTGCTTAATGGGAGAAATGGCCTCGTGTGTCTTTGGCCAATGTTTGGAGCCTTGGTTTGAATGATGTGATAGCCAGGGAGACACACTGATGTGTATGTTCATTAGTGAGCCGGTTGCAATACCGCATTTTTATTTTATTTTTACCTTTTTATTGCCGCGACACTTTCTTGGCAGGTTAAACACAAAGGTCGAGTGCTGGACGGTGGAAGAAAGAACGCAAACCTTTCTGTCCATTCTGGTTGGAATTGGCGGTTCTCGCTGTCCAGTTTTCTTTTTGGTGCAAACTTCGAGCATGCCATTGTGGCTACGGCCGGTAAACTGACTGTCTGGAGTTTTGCGAGGGCTTAGATTAGCCTTGCTATTTGTTTATCGTTGCCATGGAGGCAATCCTCACATCTCGTCGCAGCGCGAGGGGCGCTCTTTCAAAATAAGAGCGGACAGCGCGATTGAAAAAAAAAACGAATTTAAAAAAAACACACACAGAACAGCTCGCGGGCCAGAAATAGACCCCCCGGGGGCCTAAAATGGCCCGGGGGCCGCTATTTGAGTATGGGGGATATAATGGAAAAAGCTTTTCTGACAACTCTGATATAGCCAACTGTTTTAACACTTTCTCTACATCAATTGGCAGCCAACTGTGCAACATCACTGGTTTATCAAGCAATAGTCAAACTCTATTTATTTCTGGTGACCCTGAAGATCCCAATATTCCAATATTTTTGGTTAAAAACATCTCAATTAAATTTGTTCGTAAGGATCTGTCTTTGTTGTGAGTTGACAAATCATCTGGAATGAAATATCCACACCCACTTCGTTAAAGCTGGAGCTGATGTTCTTGCCTTGCCACCAACTTATATCTTTAATCTTTCCCTGCACATTGGTCAAATACCATCATCCTGGAAATGAGCAACTATCACACCATTACATCAGACTGGATCACATTCTGATCCTAACAATTTCTGGCCAATTTCTGTTTTGCCAGCTGTCATGAAAATGTTTGAATGTGCTGTACATAAACAACTCTATGAACACCTAAGAACCTACAAACTACTTTCACCTTGCCAGTCTGGTTTTTGACCTGGCCATTCTACCTACACTGCTCTCCTGGATATCTCTGACTACCGATTAACAGATTTCTAACTGCTGCTGTATTTTTAGATCTAAGTAAGGCATTTGACATGATTAACCATACCATCTTGCTGAATAAACTCACTACTGTTGGTGTTTGTGGTCAAGCACTGGCCTGGTTTAGCAATTTTCTTTCAAATAGATCTCAGTCAGTCACTACAAATGGTACCTCTTCAGATTTGATGGAACTATCCCTTGGAGTATCTCAAGGTTCAGTCCTAGGATCTCTTCTTTTTATCATGTTTATCAATGATCTCCCAAAGTCAATTCATCATTGCAAGGTTGTTCTCTATACAGACAATACAGACCTGTTCTTTGCTGGTAAGGACATCCATTCGATAGAGTTACTTCTCGAGGAAAATCTGCATGCCCTCAATAACTGGTTGTTTTCTCTTAATGAGCTAATTGTAAATTGTACCAAAACAAAAAAGTCATGTTTTTTTGGTTCTAACCAACAACTTAAAAGATCTCCAAAGGCAGTATTGTAATTTGCAGGAACTGACCTAGAAGTTACAGATTATTTCAAGTACCTAGGTCTGACCTTTGATCCTACTATAACCTGGGATAATCATACAGAGACAATCTCTCTGGAAAAAATAGCTATAAGGTTAAACCTTTTGAGGAGGATTAGAAAGTATCTCACTGTGGACATGTGCAAATATCTTCACAGCTCTTTGATTCAGCCTTTTTACGAAAACTGTGATGTGGTCTGGTCTAATGCTGACAAAAGAAGCTTTGACAGATTACTAAGGTTGCAGAAGAAAGGTGCCTGCATTATTCTACAAAAGAAGACCCGAAAAGAATGATCTAAACTTATTTAGAGATTTGGGTTGGATCCCTTTGACTGATCATTGGACTTTCCATAAATGCCTATTTGTATTCAAATTTTTGAAAGGACTTTGCCCATCATATCTCAGGAACATGTTTACCTGTAATTCTGAAGTACATAACCACAACATGAGAAACAAATCTTATGTTCACATGGTCAAAATATTATCCAAGTTTGGTTATAGATCCTTCAAATATTCTGCTGCTAAATTATTCAAAAGTCTGGATTCTATCGTTAGAAACTCTAAGTGTGTTAAATCATTTCGCTCAAACGACTGATTATGTATACAACTAGAAAGCTTCTAGATAAACTCTAAATTGTCCATTGTACTCAAACCTCCAAGTTATGAAAATTTCACACTATTTCATAAAGTTTCCATTGTCAATACAAATTGCCATAAGTTTTAATATTTTCATCCACGGCGGCACGGTGGTGTAGTGGTTAGCGCTGTCGCCTCACAGCAAGAAGGTCCTGGGTTCGAGCCCCGGGGCCGGCGAGGGCCTTTCTGTGTGGAGTTTGCATGTTCTCCCTGTGTCCGCGTGGGTTTCCTCCGGGTGCTCCGGTTTCCCCCACAGTCCAAAGACATGCAGGTTAGGTTAACTGGTGACTCTAAATTGACCGTAGGTGTGAGTGTGAATGGTTGTCTGTGTCTATGTGTCAGCCCTGTGATGACCTGGCGACTTGTCCAGGGTGTACCCCGCCTCTCGCCCGTAGTCAGCTGGGATAGGCTCCAGCTTGCCTGCGACCCTGTAGAAGGATAAAGCGGCTAGAGATAATGAATGAATGAATGATTTTCATCCACATTATTATGTTTTGTTATTTATTCTACGTATTATTATATATATATTTGCCATTCATTTAGATTTGTCATGCACAGCTTTCAGGTAAATTGTTATGGTACAGGCACTTATGGATGTAATCACAGAAGAGCAACGAGGAGTAGGCAGTGTTAGAGCCAAAACATGAGATGAGAATCAGAGTCATAGAACTAGCGAGGGTTGGGTGATCAGCAAACAGCGTTAAAGGGAAAAGACAAAGAGCGTAAACAGAAAACAGGGAAGCAAGAGTCAGAAAACCAAGAGTCAGTCAGAAAATAAGGCTTGGTATGAACTGTAGAAGGCAGAATGATACTTCGCATTGAAGTGGAGTGAGTGAGAGGTTTATATAGGCAGGGGGACTAATTGGAATAATGAGTGACAGCTGATCTCAATAGTCAGGAGACAGAGGGCACTGTAAGTTATGAGAAATGTAGTCCATGGTGTCCATGTTTGTAGTTTGGACAGGTTTAGCAGGCTTACTGACAAAGCACCCCCTGAGGGGAGCTATAGTCTTTCTAGGATGCCCCCTACCTCTGAGTGCAGGTTTGTCTGGGTGTACTGCATGGAATTTTTGCTTGAGGAGTGGATCTAGGATGTCTTTGGCTGGAACCCAACTCTGTTCTTCAGGCCCGTAACTCTCCCAGTCTACCAGGTATTCAATGTGCCCTCTTCTACGTCTAGAGTTGAGGATCTTGTTTACTTGGTATATGGGTTCACCTTCCATGACAAGAGCTGGGTGTTCTTGGTTAGGTGAGTTCTCGGAGAGGGGCCCTGGGATGGCAGGTTTGAGGTATGACACATGAAATGTTGGTGACAGTCTACTGTGAGGAGGAAGTTCTAGCCTGTATGAGACTTCATTGATGCAGTCCAGTACCATGAAAGGTCCGATATAACGTGGCTGGAGCGTCCTACAAGAGTTGGGTTCCCTGATATTTCTGGTTGCTATCCACACTCTGTCACCTGGGTTGTATGTTGGGGTTTCTGCATGATTAGACCCCGAAGCCGCCGCCAGGCGCCGCTAAAACCGCCATTTAGAATTTGAGCCGCCGCCAGCCAATAATTTTGTAAGCCAATTTGAGCCGCTATCTAATAAAATTTGGCTGAGCCACTAAGAATTGTGTACATCAAATAATGGGTTTACCCACATCATGAGCTACAAGAAAAGTGACACAAACATGATCAACTGTACACACTAGTAGTAACACAATAGAGACGTATAGGCATACACTGTAGAGATTTAGAACTGATATCACAGCACAGAGAGCCACCACAAGCTTGCCGTTGTGACTACCTGTCTGGCTTCCCGCCCCTCACACCGTTACCATGATACACTGGGGAACCCGGGAACCCACCCAGAGCATCAATCGACTCCGATATCGACGAGATGGCTGCATTCTTTGCCGCTGCTGAGGGAAAGTGTAAAGGTATTTTTTTTTGTTTGTTTGTTTGTTTGTTTCACATACTTCGAGATTGATAAAAAAAAGTACTCCACCACTCTACTTTCATCATAGTAAGATAGCTGCCAGTCCTTCACTGGTCATTGCTAGTGAGAGTAGATAGCTAGATGCCTTCCTCGAACAATCCAGATTAGCTTATTATTAGCATTGAACTACAATCTTGCTAGATTTATATTTACAATGAAGTAAGAGACCAGGGGACTTGTGGTAATTTGCTATTTATTCCCTCCATTTGTTTGATCCGTTCGCCCGGATATATGCCACACAGTGACGTCCAGTATCAGCCATTTGTAGCCATAAACATTTTGGTGGCTGCAGCAGCCATTAAGGTTTTGGCTGTCAGCTAGCCAGCCAATAATTTCATCAGCCAGCCATTATCCTGAAAACAAATGGCTTCGGGGTCTATGCACGATGCATATCTGCATACTTCTTGTACTTGGCACTGATAGTCTCGATCCATTGGTGAACCTCCTCCCATACAGCCTGGCTGCAAGTGAACCACTCTTTCATGGCTGGAACCTGGCTGGGTGTGTCGTCCCAGGGGAATAAAGGCAGCTGGTAGCCAAGTATGCACTGGAACGGTGTTAGTTGGGTTGCAGAGTGCTTGAGGGAGTTTTGTGCATACTCAGCCCATGGTTGAAAGCATGCCAAATCCCTCTGGTTATGCATGCAAAAGATTTTCAAGAAGCAGCTGATTTGTTGGTTGGCTCTCTCAACTTGTCCATTAGACTGAGGGTGGTAACCGGAAGTGAGACTGAAAGATAGCCCTAGTTTTTCCATGAAGGCCCTCCAGAAGCATGAGATGAACTGAGAGCCTCTGTCACTTACAATGTCTTCAGGGTGACCATAGTATCAAAAGATGTGTTGAAATAATAGTTCTGCTGTTTGGGCTGTGGTGGGAATGCCAGGTAAGGGTATCAGCTTGAGGGCTTTGGAGAAGCAATCAATGGTTACCATAATTGTTGTGTAATTTGGTGAGGGAGGACGGTCTGTGATTATGGCTATGTGGGACCATGGTCTTTGAGGCACCGGGAGGGGACAGAGCTTACTGGCTGGTGGAGTTCTGGGTACTTTGGCTTGTGCACAGCTCGAACGTGATGCAATGGACTGGCTGATCTCAGTGAGCATGTTTTCCAACCAATATTTGTTTCAAAGCATCTGATGGGTGCCATGGCTGCCCGGGTATTCCATGGCAGGTGATGCGTGTGCCCACATGATGAGTCTGCTTCTGAGTTCTGCCATCAGATTAGATGGCAGCGCGAACGGATGCAGCGGCCCCTCTCTCTCCATATTTAGTGTCTAAAACTGTATGTTCTAGTGTATGTCTGTGTGCTTTATGTCTATGGATGTGTGCGAGTAGTGCACCGACAATGTTGCTCACAAGTTATTGTCGCCACTGCCTTCTGGCTATAGGAAACATGACCAAACATCTCGTCTTGGACCAGAAAGTCAGAGAGGACCTTCGAGGCCTGGGTCTTCTCCACCAAACTACTACATCACCGAACTCGCCTGCTGTGTCTCACCCAGAGAGGAGGCGCCGGAAGCAGTGTGAGAGGAAACAGGAGTGTGGCAAGCACGGAGGCATCCGGGCTAGGCTAGCTGCTAGCCCGCACAGACCTGCAATACTTAGACTTTCTTTATTGTCATTCAGATTTGCATCAAACAATACACATCAGAACGAGATTTCATTGCTTTGGCTCAGTGTAGTGCAGAACGAAACAGCAGCAAGTATATTACCTGAAAAAAAATTATACAGTGTGTATATATATATATATATATATATATAATATATATATATATATACACACACACACACACACACACACACACTGTAAATAAATAAATATATATAGAAGAAAACTGTGTATAAAGTCCTACTTTTTTTCCTCTGTGCTCTCACAGAAGGTGATCGCATTTCTCTGCTCTCCTCTCCCTTATTTTCCCTGCTTGTGCTCCTCTGTCTCATCTCATCTGTCTATACTTTTGAGAGACTCTCTCCGCACTGCTCTCCAAACTAAAAAAATCATGGAATTATTAAACTGGTCTTTTAATGAAATTGACACAGTTTTCTCAACGAGAAGCCTGGGTTCAGGGGAACCTGCCTGTCCTGCTGGAATGTTCGCAGCTGGCTACACGATGGATGCGTGGGAGCAGGTCGTGTGCCTGGCGATTCTTTCTGTGGAGGACATTGAAGACATCTACTTATTCGGAACCATGATTACAGGACTTTTGCTGATTGGATTAGGCATTGGCCTGGTTTATCGAGGAAATCAGAAAACGGTGACAGCTGTTCAAAGCCCCATAAAGCTGCCCGACATGATTGAAGCAGTGGGCAGAGCTGTCAGCACTCAGACTGTGGCTATTCAGAACTTGAACCGTAACATGGATAACATCATGGAGAAGATTTCGGCTTTGCAAAGGAAATGGATTGATTCAGAGACCAGAATGGACAATCAGAGTGGTCATGTAAAAGAATGCATCTACTCGCCCCAAGACCAAACAATCCCAATCTTATCTGCTTTCAGCTCCCTCAGACAGCACTGGCCTCAGCCAAGGCTGTTGCTGGGACAACATCTCCCCCTGAAGGTCACTGCTGTGAGATGCTCTCGCATTCCTTCCCCCACTTCCTGCGGTCACTGCTTTTACCCCCAGTGTGACAAGTGGGTGCGTGACCAGCACCATCATGGCTGCAGGAACGGACGGCTGCTTGCTTGCGCTGGGCTACCTCTACCTCCTCCCCTCCCCCTCTTTACCCCCCACCCCTGATCGCCCCTCCCTCCCCCCCAAGTCCCGAGTTTTCATGTTGTAAAGTGTACTTGTGCTATTTTGTGCTTATGTGCTGAGGTGTTTTTTTAATGTTTCCACACTGTACTCCTCTAGGAGCATAGTGTGGGGGTTGCTTTTTTCTCCTCCCATCTCCTCATGTTACTGTTTTTTTCTTTTTCATCCCTGTCTTCCTGTCCTGTCTACTCCCCCTATGTCAATTGTATGTGTGTATGTAAGGACAGGTTGATGGTCAATTTCACTGGTACTTGTGACTAGTGATAATAAAGGGTTCATTCTATATACAATATAAAGTGTATTGCCTGAATATAAAGTATATTGCCTAGGTGGTGGGGGGGGGATTAATTAGGTTCAACAGTCTTATGGCAAAAAGCTATTGTAGAACCTGGCTCTTCTACTCCAGAGGCTGCATAGCCTCTTTCCAGAAACCAGCAGCAAGAACAGCCCATAGTGGGGGTGGGAGGTGTCTCTGCTGATGTTGCAAGCCCTGGTCAGGCAGCGTTTTTCTGCAATATCCTGTATCGGAGGAAGTGAAGTCCTGATGATTTTCTCCGCTGTCTTCACCACCTTCTGCAGGGATTTTCAGTCAGAGGCCCTGCAGGCTCCTGACCAGACAGAGATGCAGCAAGTCAGTATGATCTCTATAATGCCTCTGTAGAAGGTGGTGAGAATTGGAGGGGGAAGATGTGCCTTTTTCATCCAGCGCAGAAAGTGCATGCACTTCTTAGCCCTCTTTACAAGGGCCCCAGTGTGATGGGACCAGGTCAGAGTGTCCGTTATCTGCACCCCCAGGAACTTTGTGCTGCTGACTCTCTCCACTGCTGTATCATTGTTGATGAGTGGTGTGTGAGTGGGCCAGCTCCTCCTGAAGTCGACGATGATCTTTTTGGTTTTGGCAACATTCAGGACCAGGTTGTTGGTTTTGCACCAGTCCACTAGGTGTATCACCTCCTTTCTGTAGGCTGTCATTGTCTCCCTGAATACCAGCCCTCATTCTGGCCAATGTATGCTCACTAGACAACAAAATAGAACATATAGAACTCATGAGATCTGTGCTACGTGATGTACGGGATTGCTGTGTTTTCATCTTTACGGAATCCTGGCTGAATGACAACATCCTGGACTCTGCTATCCAGCTAGCTGGGCTAATATGCTACAGCACCGACTGAGCCTTTATGGAAGGAGGCAAGGCCCGTGGCAGGGGAGTGTGTGTTTACATCAGCAATGCTTGGTGCTGGAATGCTACTATTGTGCACAAACACTCTTCTCCGCTGGTGGAGTTTATCATCATCAAGTGCTGACCCTTCTACCTACTGAGGGAGCTTACATCGATTCTGCTCGTCGCTGTTTACATCCCTCCCACCGCTAACATCAACGTTAGGAGTGAGGCACTCAATGAACTCTACCAGGCCATCAGTGAACAACAGACAGCACACCCAGATGGATTCCTCATCACAGCAGGAGACTTCAATCATGCAACTTTAAAGGTTTTACTGCCTAAACTACATCAACATGTGGACTTTCCAACAAGAGGTGACAACTTACTGGACTTGGTGTACACAACCCACAAAGGAGTTTACAAGGCCTCCCCCCCTCAGGTCTCTCTGATCATATCACCATCATGCTGAGAGCTGCATACAGACCCAGAGTGAGAGCCATTAGACCAACACAAAACCAGGTACATGTGTGGCCAGAGGGGGCCTCCTATGCTTTGAAGGACTGTTTTAGCACTACGCACTGGGACATTTTCAAAGAAGCAGCCACTTACAATAACCACATAGACATAGAGGAATACACAGAGGCTGTCACAGCATATATTGCAAAATGCACTGATGATATCACTGACTGCAAAACCATCACTGTTCATGCTAACCAGAAGCCTTGGCTGACAGGAGAGGTTCACAGGCTCCTGAGGGCTTGGGATGCAGCCTTTAGGGCCAGTGACACCACAGGACTAGCAACAGCCAGAGCCAACCTGTCCCTCCCGGCATCAGGGAGGCAAAACGTCAGTACAGCAAGAAAATATCTAGATGCTTCAGCAACACTAGAGATGCACAGTCTCTCTGGTGTGGCATTCAAACCCTCACAAACTACAAACCCCCACCATGGGCCTGTAAGCATGACAACACATTGCTAAACTGCCTCAATGCCTTCTTTGGACACTTTAAAACACAAAACAACACACCAGCACAGAAGACCACTCTTCCCCTGGATGAGCAGACCATATGTCTGGCTCTAGCCAGCATGGAGAGGACCCTCTCCAGGATCAACCCACATAAGGCAGCTGGACCAAACAACATACCTGGTCGTGTTTTGAAGGACTGTGCCATGGAGTTCAAGGATGTCCTTGCTGACACCTTTAGCATCTCTTTGAACCAAACTGTTGTCCCCACATGTTTCAAAGTCACAATCATAATACCAGTGCCAAAGAAGCCCCTCCCATCCAGCTATAATGAATATCAGCCCATAGCACTGACTTCTATCGTCATGAAGTGCTTTGAGCGGCTGGACATTCAGAACATCAAGTCCATCCTCCCTCCCTCTCATGACCCATTCCAGTTTGGATATAGGTCAAACAGGTCCACAGAGGATGCTATCTCTGCTGCTCTACACCCAGCCCTCACTCACCTGGACTCAAAGAACACCTTTGTGCAAACGCTGTTCTTGGATTACAGTTCAGCATTCAGCACAATCATTCCCCAGCAGCTAATACAAAAACTCAGACATTTGGGACTCAACACCAATCTTTGTAACTGGGTGCTGGACTTTCTTTCAGGGAGGCCACAGAATGTGCGGGTCGGCAGTAACACCTCCAGGACCATCATGCTGAGCACAGAGCCCCACAAGGGTGTGTGCTCAGCCCGCTGCTCTTCACCCTGCTGACCCATGACTGTGTATCAACCTACAGCACCAACCACATCATCAAGTTTGCGGACAACACAACTGTGGTGGGCCTCATCACTAACAACGATGAAGCCAACTACAGGAATGAGATGAGCCAATGGGTCCAGTGGAGCAAAGACAACAATCTCTTCCTGAACATGGGGAAGACCAAAGAGATTGTGGTTGACTTCAGGAGAGGTCACTCACAGCATCCCCCTCTGACCATCAACAGTACTGCAGTGGAGATGGTGAGCAGCACCAAATTCCTGGGGGTGCACATAGCTGAGGACCTCTCCTGGTCCAACAACACCGCATCACTGGACAAGAAGGTTCAAACTCGCCTCTCCTTCCTCCGCAAACTGAGGAGTGCATGAGTCCCACCCCTCATCATGTGCTCATTCTACAGAGGCACCATTAAGAATGTCCTCACTGGCTGCATCACTGTGTGGTACGGAGGCTGCAATGCCTCCTTCCAGAAGACTCTGCAATACATGGTGAACATGACCAGCAAGATCATTGGTACCCCTCAGCCCTCCCTTACGGACATCTACCACTTCCGTCTCACCTGCAGAGCCATCAGCATTGCTGATGACACCTCCCAACCTTCACACTCACTCTTCAGCCTCCTGCCCTCAGGAAAAAGGTACCAGAGCCTTCGGGCCCGCGCCACATGACTGCTGAACAGCTTCATCCACCAGGGTGTCAGGATGCTGAACTCTGTCCATGACCTACCCCCTACCCCTGGTCTGGACCACATTCATTTACACAAGAACTCTATCTCATCCGTTTGCACATCACACCACAATCATTTGCATTACTGTTGTACCTGCTGCTATTGGTCATTTGCACTACTGTTCATGTACACCTCATAAGCTGCTCTTCTAAGCACCTTCTCTGTTATGGTTATTGTACTGTGTTTGCACTACTGCTATTTTGTACATTGTTTGTTTGATTTTAGATTGTATTTTTACCTATATTATCTATATTTTATTTTTTTTTATATTTTTATTTGATTTTACAAGGTGAGAGAGAAACGGCATTTTGATTCTCCTATATGTCCTGGATATATAGTGAATTGACAATAAAAATCTTTGAATTTGAATTTTGAGTTCCTTGGGTACATATAGTAGACCAGGTGGAAGATTCTCAGGGAGTTGTTGAGGTTGAGAGTCTCTGATTTCTCTGTCTAAGTCCCAAGTGATGGACTGGAGGAAGCATTGAGAAGGGAGAATGGGATGGGCAGTGGAGTCCTGATGAGGGGGAGCAAAGATATCCGAGAGAGCATCAGTCTTAGTATTCTTGGAGCCAGGGCGGAATGAGATGGTGAAGTTGAATCTAGTGAAGAAGAGGGCCCATCTGGCTTGATGGGGGTTTAACCGCTCAGCCTTCTGGAGATATTCTAAGTTCTTATGGTCTGTTAGGATTATGAATGGGTAATTGGCACCTTCCAACCAGTGGTGCCACTCTTCAAGGGCCAGCTTAATTGCGAGTAGCTCCCGATTTCCTACGTCATAATTTCTTTCTACTGGTGAGAGTTTCCTCGAAAAGAAGGCCACTGGATTAAGTTTCTGTTTCTTCCCAAAGCATTGGGAGAGAACCGCCCCCACCCCCATGTCAGAGGCATCAACTTCCAGTGTGAACGGCTTGGAAAGGTCAGGATGCTGTAGGATGGGGGCCAAGGTGAACGCTTTCTTGAGATGGCAGAAAGCCTCCTCTGCTGTGGGGTTCCATTGAAGGTGCTTGAGTCCTTTCTTGAGGAGTGCCATTAAGGGGGTGGTGATAGAACTGAACCCTCTGATAAACCAGTGATAGAAGTTTGCAAAACTTAGAAAGTGTTGAAGTTCATTGACAAATGTGGGAATGGGCCAAGACATAACTGCAGAGACCTTTGAGTCCATACAAACCTCCTCAGCACTGATGACATACCCAAGGAAGGAAATACATGTTTGATGGAACTTGCATTTTCTGCTTTCACATAGAGATGATTCTGGAGCAAGCATTGTAGAACTGTTCTCACATGCACTTGATAGCTCTCTTTGTCTGGGGAATATATTAGGATGTCATCAATATATGCAATAGCATACCGACCCAGCATGTCCCATAGCACGTCAATGATGAAGCACTAGAACATGCTGGGCACCAAAGAAAGGCCATACAGCATTACCCGGCACTCAAAGTGACCAGCAGTGGTGGTGAACACAGTTTTCCATTCATCTCCCTTCTTGATTTTGATAAGCTTGTATGCACTGTGTCGATCTAGTTTTGCTAAGATCCTTGCTAATTGAAGTTGTTCCAGGGCTGCAGGAACCAGAGGAAGTGGATAAGGGTATTTCACTGAGACTTGGTTCAATCCCTGGTAGTCAATACAAGGGTGAAGACCCCGCCTTGCTTTTCCACAATAAAGAAGCTCACCGAGGCTGGAGACCTAGAAGGGCGGATGTAACCCTGCTTGAGAGCCTCCTGAATGTACTCCTCCATAGCTGCTTGTTCCTTCTGAGGATATATATATATATATATATATATATATATATATATATATATATATATATCCCTGAGGTAGTAACATGCCTGGCAGGAGGTCAATAGCACAGTCATATGGTCTGTGAGGCAGTAGACCACAGACCTTTCCTTTGCTGAAAACCTCCTTGAGGTCGAGATAACATTCAGGAATGTTGTCAAGGGTGTCAGGCTGGGCGCTCTCCACAGAGGTGGATGTGAGTGTGAATTGAGGCCGAGTAATGCAGCCCTGAAAGCATGCAGGAGACCACTGTAGAATATCCTTGTTCTGCCATGAGATGAGAGGGTTGTGAAGCTGGAGCCAAGGGTAATCAAGGATAAGATCATGACTTACGGTGGTAGTGACAGAGTGAAATGAGTTCTGAGTGAATTGCACCCACTTGGATGCAGAGAGGAGCTGTGCGTAGAGTGACAAAACCTGCTCCTATCGGTCTTCCATCGATGGCCCAAATGCTGAGCGGATCATTCCATCTGCTAGTGGCCACCAGTGTTCTGAATTTCAGAGCATACTCAGCCACACTTTTGGAGTCCTGTGATATGGTAAGTAAACTTTTACCTACTTCAATCCCCTCGGGTTCATGGTCAAAAACTCTTTTGAACAGAGTGAGAAATTGTTCATAAGATTTTGTCAGCTTGCCACCCTTACTCCAAACCACACTGGCCCATTGCAGCACTTTTCCCATAAGGAAGGAGAGAAATTTGGCAATCTTGTGCTCATCAGATATGCTAGGTAGAGCCATGAAATACATGGAGCATTGGAGAAGGAAGCCTTTATAGGTGAGCAGATCTCTGGCAAACTTCTCCGGAGCTGGAAGTTGCAGCGCTGGGCTCGGAGCTGACTCAGGATGCATTATGAGGGCCTGCAACATCACAGTTGCTAGTTGGGACATTCTGGTGTTGAGGTCAGCTAGCATCTGCTGATGCTCTCCTAATAAGCGTCCTTGGGCGTTGAGAGCAGTTTGCTTCACTTCTTCCACTATACCCATGGCAGCGTAGTATCCTGTCACGGTGCAGGCACTTACAGATGTAATCGCAGAAGAGCGACAAGGAGTAGACAGTGTCAGAGCCAAAATGCGAGACAAGAATCAGAGTCATAGAACTAGTGAGGGTCGGGCGATCGGCAAACAGCATTAAAGGGAATAGACAAAAACTACAAACAGAAAACAGGGAAGCAAGAGTCAGAAGACCAAGAGTCAGTCAGAAAATAACAAGGCTTGTTATGAACTGTAGAAGGCAGAACAATACTTTGCATTGAAGTGGAGTGAGTGAGAAGTTTATATAGGCAGGGGGACTAATTTGAATAATGAGTGACAGCTGATTTCAATAGTCAGGAGACAGAGGGCACTGTAAGTTGTGGGAAGTGTAGTCCATGGTGTCCATGTTTGTAGTTTGGACAGGTTAAGTGGTTTTACTGACATAAGTGTCAGCATTTGAAACCCTGTGCCTAATAAAGTTTATTATTATTATTATTATTATTATTATTATTGTTGTTGTTGTTGTTGTTGAGATGTTTCTCAAAAATATGCCAGAAGTGAATTAACAGTTTTGTATGCAGGCTGCAGACTTTAGCACCTTTACAAACATCACTGTGGCAGCGGGGGCGTGGTCGAGCACCGGTCTGTGACAGGAGGGCGGAGTCAGGGAAGGTAAGTGGCAGATTCACTTCACCTGAGAGCAATTAACCTGTGTTTGTGTGTCTTCCCAGGGACCGCGCCCTATTTAGGGAGGGAGAGCGAGAGAAGAGGAGATCTCTCCCGAACCAGACACCTGATGTGTGTGTGTGCGTGTGTCTGCGTAAACCCTATTGTGTCCCCTGAAAAGTGGAACAATAAAACTGTTTGTTGAACCTGATCTCTGTCCTGCCATCCTCTGTGCTCCACCCACACCTAGGGAAAGCTACAGTGGTGCCGAAACCCGGGATATGGAGCACCAACCCAGCAGCCCCATGGAATCCTCCCCGTTCACCGACCTGGTCCACGCCCTCGCCACGGCTCAGCAAAGCCAGCACCAGGCGCTCGTCACACTCCGAAAGGAACAAGAGCGGCGCTTCGATGCCCTGGTGCTGGCCCAGCAAGAAGATCGCAAGGCGTTCCGGCGTCTCCTCGCGTCGGCGGGGCCCACCAGCGCTCCGGCCGCGGGCCCGTCTCCCCTCACCTTAACTAAGATGGGCCCGCAGGATGACCCCGAGGCTTTCTTCACGTTATTCGAGCAGGTCGCTGAAGCCTCGGGGTGGCCGATGGAGCAGCGCGCGGCGCGCCTCCTCCCCCTCCTGACGGGAGAGGCGCAGCTGGCTGCACTACAGCTCCCCGCCGATCGCCGGCTGGCCTACGCCGACCTTCGCCGGGCTGTCCTTCAGCGCGTGGGGCGCACGCCGGAGCAGCAGCGCCAGCGCTTCCGCGCGCTGCGGATGGAGGTAGTCGGCAGCCCGTTCGCGTTCGGCCAGCAGCTCCGGGACGCCTGCTGGCGGTGGCTGAGGGCCGAAGATCGCGACGCCGAGGGAATCGTCGATCAGGTGGTACTGGAACAGTTCATCGCCCGCTTACCAGCAGGAGCCGCGGAGTGGGTCCAGTGCCACCGCCCGGCGTCGCTGGATCAGGCAGTCAAGCTGGCGGAGGATCATCTGGCGGCTGTCTCGGCGACAGGACAGCGGATGTCGACATCTCTTCTCTCCTCTTCTCTTTCTCTCTCTCTCTCCCCTCCTTCTGTGTCCCGTCCTCGCCCCATTCCCCCACCGCGGAGGCGGGGGCCAGCACCACCCCTGCCGGCCCGCCGCACCCGCGGTGCCCTCCCGTTTCTCCCTTCTGTGTCTGTCTCTCCCCCACCTCAGGTGAGTGAGCCCCAGAGCACCGGTGCAGAGGGGAAGCCCGGGCCGGTTTGCTGGCGCTGCGGGGAACCGGACCACCTTCAACAGCAGTGCACAGCAATGGAAGTGGGCGCGGTGGTTCGGATCCCCGACGCGCCAGAGGCCGCCCTCGATCGGGCCGGAGCGTATCGCATACCGGTGAGTATCCAAGGGGCTACATATCAGGCATTGGTGGATTCTGGTTGTAATCAGACCTCAATTCGCCAAAGCCTGGTTCAAAACGAGGCATTGGGGGGAGCACAAGGGGTGAAGGTTTTGTGTGTGCACGGGGATGTTCACAGCTACCCTTTGGTGTCGGTCCATATTATTTTCAGAGGGGAAAAATTTATAGTGAAGGCGGCGGTTAATCCTCGCCTTACCCACTCGTTAATTTTGGGGACTGATTGGCCGGGATTTCGGGGTTTAATGACGCGCCTAGTAGAGAGTGGGTCCTGCCAGTTGACAAGGGGAGGTCCCTGTGTCGTTTTGGCGGGAGCAGCTGTCGCGGAGCCGTCTACGTCATCTCCGCGTCAGGGTGAGGAGCCACCGGCTCCTCCTCTCTCTATTGGGGAATCCCTCGCGGATTTCCCATTAGAGCAGTCGCGAGACGAGACTCTGCGGCATGCGTTTGACCAAGTGAGAGTAATCGATGGTCAAACGCTCCAGCCGAACGCCACCCCGTCCTTCCCCTACTTCGCGATTATGAAGGATAGGTTATACCGAGTGATGCAGGACACTCAAACTAAAGAGCGAGTCACGCAGCTTTTGATTCCAAAGAGCCGCCGGGAATTGGTATTCCAGGCGGCTCACTTTAATCCCATGGCTGGACACTTAGGGCAGGATAAAACACTAGCCCGAATAATGGCCCGATTCTATTGGCCGGGGATTCGCGGCGATGTCCGTAGGTGGTGTACGGCATGCCGCGAATGCCAGTTAGTAAATCCAGCGGCCATTCCAAAAGCGCCATTGCGCCCTCTACCGTTAATCGAGACCCCGTTTGAAAGAATTGGGATGGATCTCGTCGGGCCATTAGATCGGTCAGCACGAGGGTACCGCTTTATATTAGTTCTAGTGGACTATGCAACGCGATACCCAGAAGCAGTGCCTCTGCGCAATATCTCAGCACGCAGTATTGCAGAGGCACTCTTCCGCGTCATCTCCCGAGTTGGAATCCCGAAAGAGATTCTGACTGATCAAGGCACTACGTTTATGTCACGAACACTACGCGAACTGTATGGGTTATTGGGGATTAAGCCGATCCGCACCAGTGTATATCACCCACAAACGGACGGTTTAGTAGAACGGTTCAACCGCACCCTCAAAAATATCATTAAAAAATTCGTAAGTGAGGACGCACGTAATTGGGATAAGTGGCTCGAACCCTTGCTGTTCTCAGTGCGAGAGGTCCCTCAAGCCTCCACGGGGTTCTCCCCGTTCGAATTATTATATGGGCGTAAGCCGCGCGGCATCCTAGACGTGCTGCGGGAAAATTGGGAGGAGGGACCTTCACAAAGTAAGAATGAAATTCAGTACGTTATGGACCTGCGCGCAAAACTCCACACGCTCACCCACCTAACTCAGGAGAATTTGCGGCAGGCCCAGGAACGGCAAGCCCACCTGTACAACAAGGGTACGCGCCTTAGAGAGTTCACACCGGGAGATAAAGTACTCGTACTCTTGCCCACGTCGAGCTCCAAGTTAATCGCCAAGTGGCAAGGACCCTTTGAGGTCACACGGCGAGTCGGGGATGTCGACTATGAGGTGAGGCGAACAGACAGGGGTGGGGCGCTACAGATTTACCACCTCAATCTGCTCAAACTCTGGAACGAGGAGGTCCCCGTGGCGTTGGTGTCGGTAGTTCCGGAGAAGGCGGAGCTGGGGCCGGAGGTTCAAAAAGGGAATTTGGCATCACATACCTCTCCGGTCCCCTGTGGAGACCACCTCTCCCCGACCCAACTCACGGAGGTCGCCCAGTTGCAGGCCGAGTTTTCGGATGTGTTCTCGCCCCTGCCCGGTCGCACTAACCTCATAGAACACCACATAGAGACACCCCCGGGGGTGGTAGTGCGTAGCCGCCCTTATAGACTACCCGAACACAAAAAAAAGGTGGTTCGGGAAGAACTTCAGGCCATGCTCGAAATGGGCATCATCGAGGAGTCCCACAGCGACTGGAGCAGCCCGGTGGTCTTGGTTCCCAAGGCCGACGGCTCGGTCCGGTTCTGTGTGGACTATAGAAAAGTCAACGCGGTGTCTAAATTCGACGCGTACCCAATGCCTCGTATTGATGAGCTGCTCGATCGACTAGGCACGGCTCGCTTTTACTCGACACTGGATTTAACGAAGGGATATTGGCAGATCCCCTTGACTCCATTATCCCGGGAGAAAACGGCCTTTTCCACACCGTTCGGCTTACACCAGTTCGTCACACTTCCGTTTGGGCTGTTTGGGGCGCCCGCTACGTTTCAGCGGCTGATGGACCGGGTCCTCCGGCCCCACGCCACCTATGCGGCCGCCTACCTGGACGACATTATCGTTTATAGTAACGACTGGCAGCGGCACCTGCAACACCTGAGGGCCGTCCTTAGGTCGCTGAGACGGGCGGGACTCACGGCCAACCCAAAGAAGTGTGCGATTGGGCGGGTGGAAGTACGGTATCTGGGCTTCCACTTGGGCAACGGGCAGGTGCGTCCCCAAATTAATAAGACAGCAGCGATTGCGGCCTGCCCGAGGCCCAAGACCAAAAAGGGGGTGAGACAGTTCCTGGGGCTGGCTGGCTACTATCGTAGGTTTATACCTAATTATTCGGACGTCACCAGCCCGCTGACTGACCTCACTAAAAAGGGGGCGCCAGATCCGGTCCAGTGGACGGAGCAGTGCCAGCGGGCTTTCTCTGAGGTAAAGGCTGCACTGTGTGGGGGGCCACTTTTACACTCCCCTGACTTCTCTCTCCCTTTTATGTTACAGACGGATGCGTCGGACAGAGGGCTGGGGGCCGTTTTGTCCCAGCAGGTGGAGGGGGAGGATCGCCCGGTCCTATACATCAGCCGGAAGCTGTCAGTGCGTGAGGGGCGCTACAGCATGATTGAGAAGGAGTGCCTGGCGATCAAATGGGCGGTCCTCGCCCTCCGGTACTACCTGCTGGGGCGCTCTTTCACCCTCTGTTCGGACCACGCGCCCCTCCAGTGGCTCCACCGCATGAAAGATGCCAACGCGCGGATCACCCGTTGGTATCTGGCGCTCCAACCCTTTAATTTCAAGGTGGTCCACAGGCCGGGGGCGCAGATGGTCGTGGCGGACTTCCTCTCCCGTCAAGGGGGGGGGGGGGAGTCGGCTGCGGGCCGGACGGCTGCCCGGCCTGAGTCGGGCGGTGGGGGTATGTGGCAGCGGGGGCGTGGTCGAGCACCGGTCTGTGACAGGAGGGCGGAGTCAGGGAAGGTAAGTGGCAGATTCACTTCACCTGAGAGCAATTAACCTGTGTTTGTGTGTCTTCCCAGGGACCGCGCCCTATTTAGGGAGGGAGAGCGAGAGCAGAGGAGATCTCTCCCGAACCAGACACCTGATGTGTGTGTGTGCGTGTGTCTGCGTAAACCCTATTGTGTCCCCTGAAAAGTGGAACAATAAAACTGTTTGTTGAACCTGATCTCTGTCCTGCCGTCCTCTGTGCTCCACCCACACCTAGGGAAAGCTACAATCACTAACAATTAATTAAAGCTAATTAAGGAAACATGCGACACACTTGATGAAAACAGTCATGATTATGCAAACATCATCATATATATAAATTAGGGATAAATTATGTTTAAAGACTTTATTTTTTTGTAAAGCTGCTTTGTGACAATGTTTATTGTTAAAAGCACTATACAAATAAACTTGACATATTTATCAGTTCCCTCATAATAACGAAAGCTTTTTTTATCACTTTAATACATTTGGATGTTTTGTGAGTTGCTAAGCCCCACTTGCACTTTCATTAGATGGATAGACAGATAGATGGATGGATGACCCTGATTCATGCATCTCTTCAGCTGCATTTTCCAGCCACAAGATCATGGATTGAGTCTTGAGGAAAATACCAGGCAAAATGTAGAATTTTATCATGTGATTCCAGGTCATAGTTCACAAAGTTAGTCTTTTAACTGAAAAATGTGTTGATTAGGACTCTGACTGTGCATTTTCATAGATTTTTTTAAAAGGTTTAATGCTAAGTCAGTGCTAGCTAGCTATTATTTCCAGCAACAAGGTTGTGTGTTGAGTATTAAAGTAAAATTCGGAGACAAATGTCAAATGTAGCATGTGATACCAGGTCAAGGCTCTCACACTCAGTGAAAATGTGAATTTAATTGGATTTAATCTAAACCTTTAATACACGACTAAATTTAAAGACCCACTGACAGTCATTTCGTATTAATTTTTAAACAAACAATATATGACTCCAAAGATAAATTCTGGTTTTAATTCTTGGTTTAACTGTCCGTTTTAAACATCAGAAGTAATTTTAAATTTCGCACAGGGAGACTGACCTGGGCTCATTCAGAGATGCCGGAAGTGACGTCACATCAGTGTGTCGTTTTTGTTTACAAGTCACTATGTTGGTTCAGTTCTCACAAGTCTTGTGATATTGAGCTGTGGTTTTGTTGTGATTTCCTTGCGTGAAAAAGTTAAATGGCGTCTAACCGAAAAGGGATTATATGTGTGGCTTACGGGTGTTCTAACACCACGTCGGAAGGAGTGAAACGCCATTCCTTTCCTTGGAAAAAACACCCTGAAATAGCAAAAGAGTGGGAAAGAAAACGTTTCCAAAACGCGTGCGAACTGGAAGTCAACAAAATGGTCACGTCTCTGTTCATCACATTTCGAGGAGCACTGTTTCACTTTGTCGTCCAGAACTCGAAGAACGTTTGATCCAACTTATCCACTGGTGTTGGAGTCAGCTGTGCCGACGTTGTTTGACAGGCCCGGGCCGAATCAATCTGTCAAAAGAGAAACCATAGTTCGAATTACGTGGGAGCCAATGGGAGCTGAGCTCCCATTCCCTCAGGCTCCCATGAAAGAAGCAAACTTAATTTTCTGTGGAAGTCTCTCAAATACGTCATATATCACCATAATAAGCTTGAATAGCCTATATCACCATATAAAAATAAATAAAACTCGTTTCATTTCCGATCACCATGCAGCCATAACTTTGTATTGAACGTGTTATTAAACCACAACATGTACGGCTGTACTTCACCACCACACCATTATGCGCGCAAACTGAAATTTGCAGCCTGCGAAATCGAATGTGAAGTTAAGTCCGAAGAAGAATTGTCCTCTATCTCACAACGATCTTCCTTTGTTTAACTATATATATATATATATATATATATATATATATATATATATATATATACACACACACACACAATATATATATAATTTGTTTAACAATATATATGCAACACCGTGTGTGTGTGTGTGCGCGCGTGCGTGCATGCGCGCGCCTGTGTGTGAAAGCTGTGCACTGCAGTGCACAAAAGTGCGCTGGTCCAGGAGAGCGAGTATGCATTTTTTTTTTTTTTAATAGAGACCCCCATAGGGTCAAATTTATAATTCAAACCCTGATATACACACACAATATATATATATATATATATATATATATATATATATATATATATATATATATATATAATTTGTTTAACAATATATATGCAACACCGTGTGTGTGTGTGTGTGTGCGTGCGTGCATGCGCGCGCCTGTGTGTGAAAGCTGTGCACTGCAGTGCACAAAAGTGCGCTGGTCCAGGAGAGCGAGTATGCATTTTTTTTTTTTTTAAATAGAGACCCCCATAGGGTCAAATTTATAATTCGAACCCTGAGAGAAACAGATGACAGCAGACCCCCCGAAGGGGCGGTCAAAAAGCGAAAGTCCGGTGGTGCCTTTGCCAAAAGAGAACGAGCCATGGTACGTGGCTGTGTGTTGTTATTCAATACATGTATGTTGTTTAAAATTTGTTGTAACGCACAAATGCGTCTTATACCATTGCATATTACTTATCAATAGGCCAAAGCAGCTAATACCAGTAATGTACAACAACTGAAAGGCCAATACCTTGTTTCATATATTTAGTTAGGATAATATACATGATATATGTGTGGAGTGATAGATATAAGATGTCATCCGGCATGTTTTTTCCTATACCATAAAAGAAAAAAAATTACAACAAATTCCTTTCATCACCCCCTCCTCTGTGTCTTATTACAGAAATCGAAATACTGACAGACTATAATATAATGCAACTTTCTTCAAATTAGACGCTCCAAGAAATAGAAGACTCAGAACCCAATTTACATGTGCCAGATCATGCAGAGGAGGTTATACCAAATATTGAATCTGAGGTTTGTCACAGACCATGCAGACATTGTTTTCAACTTCTACATGCCATGAAATTGTTCAAATGTTCTTTTGTCCCTTTATGTTATTCTTATTTTTGTATTAATATTTTGTTGTTAACATGTATTTTGTACATGAAAGTCTCATCTCATCTCATTATCTCTAGCCGCTTTATCCTTCTACAGGGTCGCAGGCAAGCTGGAGCCTATCCCAGCTGACTATGGGCGAAAGGCGGGGTACACCCTGGACAAGTCGCCAGGTCATCACAGGGCTGACACATAGACACAGACAACCATTCACACTCACATTCACACCTACGGTCAATTTAGAGTCACCAGTTAACCTAACCTGCATGTCTTTGGACTGTGGGGGAAACCGGAGCACCCGGAGGAAACCCACGCGGACACGGGGAGAACATGCAAACTCCGCACAGAAAGGCCCTCGCCGGCCCCGGGGCTCGAACCCAGGACCTTCTTGCTGTGAGGCGACAGCGCTAACCACTACACCACCGTGCCGCCTGTACATGAAAGTGTTAAATAAAATTGAATTGAATTGTTGTTTTGTGGCATCTCTATTGCCTCATCAAAATACTTTTGAATTATTTCACATGCATGTAGCTTGTGAATTATTTTGATATATTGGCTGTTATATTTCAGAATTGTAGAGACTTTTTCACAGAAACTGCAAGCCAAACAGACCCCAAAATTGGACGAAGAAATAAGAAGACCAGAGTCCATCTATCTGGAAAATCAAAATGTAAATTTAAATTCATGAATCTAAATTATATGGTTGTGATGTCATACCAAAAATATTTCTAAAAAGAATTACTTTGTGATTTAGATTACTTGTGATTTGTTTTCATGCAATCCAGAACGACATACACTGATGTGGCGTCACTCGTCCTAGCGGCAAAAACAGGTAAATGGCTCATGGCGCTTGTAGAAGCCGGGGCAAAAAACACAAAATCGGCTCTGAAATTCTTGATTTTCTACAAAGACGACCCTTTATTCAAGTTGAGTTTTGGATATTTTATTTCACAATACAGCAATAAAACAATAAATATACATATTACGTGGTGTAAAAAGTTGTGTCAGTGGGTCTTTAAGGTTCCTTTAAGTTACCTTTACTGAACTTTTTAAATTCATAAAATATACTCGTAACTTTAAGAATCCTTATTGGTATTCTTAAAAGTCATAGTGATTCTTTTTAACCACACTTAAATGTTAAATTTAGTAACTTTAAGTGACATCTTAAACATTTTTAACAGCATTTTGTTATCTTTAAGGAGTCATGGAAAGTCACTTGAAGTTATACTATAAGAATGCTTAAAGTTATAAGTAAATACACTGAAATTTTGCATTTTGTAAACTTTTAGGATGCTTTAAGAAGATCTTAAAGCTGTTAATTTGTCTAGTGTCAATTTTGGCGTTTGTATGTAGCTGGAAAAGGAATCAAGCTAGGAACCCTACTCTGAAACTTTACAGATTTCTATAGACTTTTATGAATAATAAAGTAAGTGCTAGCTTTGTCCTCCAGTCCTACACTGAATATTTAAGGAAAGTTCTGTGCAAAAATGCAGACTGTAACGTGTGATTGTAGGTCTTGGTAGCTAATACATTTTTTTTTTTAGCAAAAAAGAAAGTTTGAAGACACTTTTATACTAATTCTGTGCTAGTTCTATTTTCCAGGTACAAAGACCAAGTTTCAGAACCTTCAACTAAAAATGTGTTAAATTCTAGCTAGATTTTTATTTTCATACTCAGTGAATGACTTTGTTGCTCCAAGCATGGGCGTAGCGGACGCAGGGTACGCGGGGGACATGCCCCCCGCACTTCCTGTATTTGTGCCCTCTGTCCCCCGCACTTTTTACAGCCATTACAACCACTCAATTCATTTTTAACACGTGGAAATGTGTTTTTCCGAGCTGCTTCTAAACGCATCATGAGCAGGCGGAGCTCAGGCGGCAAACAAACACCGCTGTGGTGTGTGATCAGAGACACTTTAGAAAATATTGTATGAGTATCTTTGGTGTGATTCAGATCTGGGCAGCGCTTCTGTATGTTCAGCAAACCAGCCAAGAGGCTAAAGACTTTAGACAGTTTTTTTACAAACAAACCGTGTAAGTTGAGTAATGCTGTTGAATGTAGATAATGTTTAGCTAAAAGATGACAAATAGATGTCAATTTAGTTAGTTAAGCTAGCTAGCTAACTTAGAGGCGGTAGTAACTAGTTACATTTACTCATTACATTTACTTGAGTAACTTTTTGGATAAATTGTACTCTTAAGAGTTGTTTTGTTGCGAAATACATTTTACTTTTACTTGAGTAATATTATTCTAAAGTAACAATACTCTAACGTTACTATTTTGGCTACTCTAATATTACTCACTTCTGGGTAGAAAATAAGAATATAAATGTATTTGTGTTCCTTTGACTGTTATTTTTGTAAAGATTTAATTTATTTTTGTGGTAGTTAAAGTTTAAAGTACATGAATTTGCTGATTATTATTACTGTATTCCAGTGGCGGCTGGTAGTCTTTCAAACAGTGGAGGCTGGTCGGTTATGATATTTCCAGGTTTTAAAAGAAAAAAGATAAAACACATCAATTTTGCCCATACGCTTGCCTCTGATCTGGCTGATTGTTGGCAGGGTCACAAACTGTGAAATAACAGGTTCTTTTGGCCCATTAGCCTACTGTCCAATATACATGATGGTGGTGTTGGGGGGTATATTTTAACATTTTATATTTTAAAATTGTGGCATGTTGTTTAAAAATTGATCATTATTGAAAGCAGCTCTTTGTCAGGAACCTCAGCAGTAACAGCAGAGTGTTCTGGAATAGGCACAAGCACTGACCTTGGGGAGCCAAACATAGAGCTGGGTGCCACACATTTCATTCAGTGACACTTTCCCTATATTTTACTTATTTTGACTGAGAAATGTTTTATTGACAATTTTGATAACCCTTCACTTTTAATCCAGGTCTATAGTGTGAAATGTTCTCAGCTGTGTTTTTGTTTAAAAATGTTTTCCAAATTGTAGCTGTGTTTAATTCATATCCAGAAAAATATATATCCCAGTATAATATCTCATCTCATTATCTCTAGCCGCTTTATCCTGTTCTACAGGGTCGCAGGCAAGCTGGAGCCTATCCCAGCTGACTACAGGCGAAAGGCGGGGTACACCCTGGACAAGTCGCCAGGTCATCACAGGGCTGACACATAGACACAGACAACCATTCACACTCACATTCACACCTACAGTCAATTTAGAGTCACCAGTTAACCTAACCTGCATGTCTTTGGACTGTGGGGGAAACTGGAGCACCCGGAGGAAACCCACGCGGATAACATGCAAACTCCGCACAGAAAGGCCCTCACCGGCCACGGGGCTCGAACCCGGACCTTCTTGCTGTGAGGCGACAGCGCTAACCACTACATCACCGTGCCGCCCCAGTATAATATACTCAGCATAAACATTTTAAATAGATTCTATATTTTTGGACCATCCATGACATATTACTAAAGTAGCCTATTTACTGTTGTTTATGTGGGTCACTTGCTGTTAGCCAATTCACTTTCTTGTACCAGGAGAGCCAAAAGGAACGAGTATTATTCCCTACCTTTTTCACCAATTCAATTTGAGGCGTTGGTCTACCCTGCTCTTTAATTTTAATTTTTTCCTCGAAAGGAAGACTGGCAAATGGCTTCGCCAAAATTAAATCAGCAATGCTTGGCATCCGTGCGCAGCTTTCTTGCTAGCAGACTAGCCCCCTCAAGTTCAAGTTCAGTCACTCAAATAAACGACATTTCTGGAACTAAGATAGCGAACTTGACAACACTATATTTACACTTTATTTACAATGAAAATATATACAAACTAAAAAAGCTGGTAGAAACCGTATGTAATGAATGAAATCGAAATGTAAGCTGATCTCTTACAATACACCACAGCACTTGCGAATCCGCATGGGACTGAACTGAAATTCACCGCTGCCTGTCAATATTTGAAATGAGCTGTCAATCAAAGAAAATATCCGGCTGCTTTCACCAATCACCAGTCTCCTCGCGGAAATTGCCATGTCCCTCCCACTGTGAGGCTCGGAGTCCGTGGGCGGGCATTTTCGCAGTATTTGTCCAATAACCATCTTGCATTTTGAGATTGAAAAGCGCATAGCTCCCAAATGCCATTGAAGTCCACTGAGGCTGGGAGTCCGTGGGGCGGGCGTTTTCGCAGTATTTGTCCAATAACCATCTTGCATTTTGATATTGAAAAGCGCATAGCTCCCAAATGCCATTGAAGTCCACTGAGGCTGGGCTGCATCGCGCTGTCACGAGGGGGAAAAACTCACGCACACATTAGGCGAACTGGGGAAAGTTATAGGAGAATTCGACCGATAGTCGAACCTCGGATCCAGGAGGAACAATGCGGTTTTCGTCCTGGTCGCGGAACACTGGACCAGCTCTATACCCTTCATAGGGTGCTCGAGGGTTCATGGGAGTTTGCCCAACCAGTCCACATGTGCTTTGTGGATCTGGAGAAGGCATTCGACCGTGTCCCCCGTAGTATTCTGTGGGGGGTGCTTCGGGAGTATGGGGTTCGGGGCTCTTTGCTAAGGGCTGTCCGGTCCCTGTACGAACGGAGCAGGAGTCTGGTTCGCATTGCCGGCAGTAAGTCAGACCTGTTCCCAGTGCATGTTGGACTCCGGCAGGGCTGCCCTTTGTCACTGGTTCTGTTCATAATTTTTATGGACAGAATTTCTAGGTGCAGCCAGGGGCCAGAAGGAATTCTGTTTGGGAACCACAGGATTTCATCTCTGCTTTTTGCGGATGATGTTGTCCTGTTGGCTTCTTCAAACCAGGACCTTCAGCATGCACTGGGGCGGTTTGCAGTCGAGTGTGAAGTGGCTGGGATGAGAATCAGCACCTCCAAGTCCGAGGCCATGGTTCTCGACCGGAAAAGGGTGGCTTGCCCTCTCCAGGTTGGTGGAGAAGTCCTGCCTCAAGTGGAGGAGTTTAAGTATCTCGGGATCTTGTTCACGAGTGAGGGAAGGATGGAGTGTGAGATCGACAGGCGGATCGGTGCAGCCTCCGCAGTGATGCGGTCGCTTTACCGGTCCGTCGTGGTGAAGAAGGAGCTGAGCCAAAAGGCGAAGCTCTCAATTTACCGGTCGATCTACGTTCCGACTCTCACCTATGGTCATGAGCTTTGGGTAATGACCGAAAGGACAAGATCGCGGATACAAGCGGCCGAAATGAGTTTCCTTCGCAGGGTGGCTGGGCGCTCCCTTAGAGATAGGGTGAGAAGCACAGTCACTCGGGAGGAGCTCGGAGTAGAGCCGCTGCTGCTCCACATCGAGAGGAATCAGCTGAGGTGGCTCGGGCATCTTTTTCGGATGCCTCCTGGATGCCTCCCTCGGGAGGTGTTCCAGGCATGTCCCCCCGGGAGGAGGCCCCGGGGAAGACCCAGGACACGCTGGAGGGACTATGTCTCTCGGCTGGCCTGGGAATGCCTCAGTGTTCTTCCCGAGGAGCTGGCTGAGGTGTCTGGGGAAAGGGAAGTTTGGGCTTCCCTGCTTAGACTGCTGCCTCCGCGACCCGGTCCCGGATAAAGCGGAAGAAGATGAGACGAGACGAGGGGAAAGTTATAACGGAATGATTTCACACTGTAGTTGGGTTGAGCACATATATTTCTATGATTCTGGATCTAAAATAGCAATGTTATAAGGTCGGCTGTAACATAAGCCTAGCGCAATTAATCCTACACGATGTTCGTCATTTTTAGAGGAGGCTGAGCCTCCCTCGTTGTCTTAGAGCAATCACCCGTGCTGTATTCCTAATTCTATTTCAAAATGTTGCTTTCCACATATTTTTTAATTTTTATTACCACAATAGAAAGAGCAGGGTGAGAGAGGAGGCAGTGGACCAGAGGCCAACAGGGATGATTATGCAGGGTCACAGGTGAGAAGAGAATATAACTAGCTATGTCACTGCTACTATTCTTAATTCTATTTATGAATTTTACTTTATAGATTTATAGATTTTGACTTTAGATTTTGATAGTATATCATTTTAAAGAACTAAAGTCAGTTCCCTGGTGCTGTGCTGTTTGTGGTTATGTGGTTCTTTAGCTGCTAAGGAGAGGTGCAATTGAATGCGAGAGGATGATAAATCACTCAACAGACCTCTGAACAATTTGTCCCCCTCACTTCTAAAATGATGGCTACGCCCCTGGCTCCAAGTAATAGTTTAAATCATACCTGCCAACACTCCCGTATTTCCCCGGAAATTTAACTCATTTAAACTTTAAATGAGTTAAACAACACAAAAACCATCCACAGGTTTGTGTGATGTCGAGCATGTTGGCATGATACAAAGGACATGACCTGATCACTGTTTACCAAATGAGAGTAAAGTTGCAAACAAGAATTAGCAAGGTTTCGTTTAAGGAGCTCGGTCTGGAAGGACAAGGATGCAAATGATACGACATGCCGATGCTAACTGCATAACATAAATCAAGAAAAAGGCTTGAGAGAGAGAGAAAGAGAGAGGGAGACATCATATGCACATGAGTGTTCATTTATCAGGACAGAGGCAGTAAATGACTCCCCCAGTGCCAGCCATTCAGACTGGAAAGAAAAGTTAATTGGCTTCCTGCTGGTCGGTTGGGATTTGTTTCAATTACCATGCAAAACAGCAGTTCATTTTGTGACAAAGGCGTTTGATGTCTAATTTCGTGTGGCGTGGGTCAGAAGGCGTAGCGCTTCCTATTTAACACGGAAATATGCAGGGATCCAAGTTAAGTGCATGATCCTTTTCTCTTTCCATTTTTCCCCCTGAGAGACTCGCAGACGAGGTCGCACTGTTACACACTCCGCAAGCGAAATTAATCTCCGTCTCTCGCCGATTCAAAACTGACTGTTGACTGAACAGAAAGATCAATGACTGAAACTATTTGCAATTCATACGCTGTGGACCTTTAAAAGCACTCATTTGTTTTTCTTCGTGAACAACATGAGCAAGTGTGCAAGCGAAGTAATGGAGGAATAAAGTAAATGCATTAGACCAGGGCTTTTCAAAGTGTGGGGCGCACCCCCCCTGGGGGGCGCCAGAGTTCTTCAGGGGGGGCGCAACGTGAGGAGCCTTTACCAGAGACAAAATGGATCGATTTTTAGTACCTAAAGCTACAGTGAGTGAGGAGACAGAGTTTGGGCCAAGCAAAAAAACCCAGAGCCTCCAGGATGTTGCGATTTGCAACTTCAGCGCAAATTCAACCAATCCCCGTGAATTCAGGGCGGTGTTACAATTATATCCAATCACCGCAACTTTCCCGCAAATTTGACCAACCGTTGGCGTCGTCTTGAGGTGACGTCGACAAACTACCTTCCGCCTTACTTCCGTGTATACATTCAAGAGAAGCAGCATGCGCGCAGTGTTGCCAGATTGGTTTTAAGTGCATTTTGGCGGGTTTTGAACATATTTTGGGCTGGAAAACGTCAGCAGTATCTGGCAACATTGCATGATGTGCGAGTCAGTGTTTATGTAGGCTTAAATTTTGTTACTGAAAGTGTGTGATGTTTACAGTGAAGCACTGTGTGCACTTTTTTTTTTGCTTAATACAAGAAAGTAATGGATGACAACATTTTTGCCAAAATGGTATTTTATTTTCCATTGTTTAGGCAGCTTCAGCATCATACTGTGAGATTCTGTTCAAATTGTTGTTTTTTTCCTTCTATGAAGCCTGAGCCATTTATTTTATTAGTTTATGATTATTGTTTAATTTAGTCTTCAGGAGAGACTGCCTGCACACAGTACTAGTATTAATAGGTTTTTTTCTTACATGAAAGCTGAGGCATTTATATTATATTTTAAGGTAACTTCATGTTGTGCTGTGAGGTTCTCTGCACTTTAACTTTTGAACCAACAGGTGCATTTGGATAAGTAAAGCCTATTTTTCTGCATTTTTGTAGTCCTGGTAATCTTTTATATTGGTAAAGTTGTTTATAGGACCATTTCTCAGTGTCTTTGTTTTTTAATCAATAGTTTTTCAGTAATAACTTAATATTTAACATATCACTCAATTTTAATCACAAAAAGAGAAAATTGCAACAATTTCTCGCAACTTTCACTTCCTCCCGCAATGTAATCACAACAAAAACCTAAAAAACACCGCAACTTTCATCACAATTTTTTTGGAAAACCCCCGCAACATCAGACATTTTAGCCCGCAACAATCACAAAAAAGGCCCGCAGAATCCTGGGGGACTGGAAAAAGAAGTTAGTATGACCACGATTATTTAAAGTTTGGATTTTCATGGACTGAATCTGAAGATGCTCCACTGCCACAGTGTGTTGTCTGCCAAGAGGTGCTAGCTAATGATGCTATGAGATGTTTAAAATGTGTAAAACAAGATGTTTTAAAAAGCACAGATGTTTAAAATGTGAAAAAGAAAAGTGTACAACAACCATTTTTTAAAAATACGAATGGAACATTAAGTATAGCAACAACAAAAATTGGGGGGGGGGGGGGGGGCTGTTGTTTATTTGCTCTCTGAGGGGGGGCTGACTCTCCCACACTTTGAAAACCCCTGCATTAGACAAACATATGCAAATAATAATAATAATCCAACAATGATCCATAAGAAAAGGCATTTTGTCTAATTATTCAGTTTAATTTGAAAAGAATCAAATAAAACGAGTCGAAATCTCAAAAGTCATAGATCAGAAACAGCTGCCTGCATGTGTCACATGCTATTTTTATGCTAATTGACCTAAGCACAGGCATTTTTGATTGGCTGTCTGTTAATTTCTGATATTATCTTAAAGACCTTCTGTAAATATTTAATCACAGTTCTAAATCAATTCTTCTGCTATGTCGTAACCATGAGCACGATCAGAAACAGCATGAATGTTGGGCTTGTGTTTGGTTTTCCCTTCAAATTTTGATGTAGAATCCAATAACAAAGTTCTCTTCCAGGCAGGATCAGGAACTCAGGCAGTACGGTGTTAAGAATTGAAGAACCCTCTGCTGTCTGAAGAAAAGGCTAAAATAATCAATGACTCTGACTGTTATTACTCTAAATCTGGTTATTTTCCTCAAACAGCAGATTTCCTTTATTCCTCTTACACCACAGCAATTCACTTCACTTCAGTTAATTTAATTTAAGAATGTTGCATCATGATTTTTATCCAATTATTGCTACATTTATTGTGGTGGAATAAATTTATTCTCTGTCTTGAAATTAACACAACTTTTCCAAAGAGCCAACACTGGACACTCCTTCCATAAATTTTAAAGAAACGTATCGTAACGTCATGAAAATGTCACCGTCAATAACAAGTCCCTGTTACTATGGAAACCAATCAGAATCCAGAATCAGCATCTGCATAAACAATTTAGTGATCAGCGCATCAAGAAAAAAGTTTTAAAATTCTACAGTTTATAGGCCACACACACACACATACGCACGCGCACACACACATCCCACGCGCACACACACATCCCTCGCCAAAATAATTCATCAATTAGCTCCACATACTAGACATTTCATGTTCGTGAAAGACGAAGGTGAAGAGCAGCAAGGTCTGAGATGAAATGAAACACCAAGACAAAGACAAACAGGAGAAAAGAAATGTTTTAGAGACACGGAATGGCCTTTTGTGTGTGTGTGTGTGTGTGTGTGTGTGTGTGTGTGTGTGTGTGTGTGTGTGTGTGTGTGTGTGAAAAGGGTTAAAGTCATGTTTACTTCTACATTGTTCATGTTTCTGCAAATAAAATGGCACTATAATGCCTCAACTTTGGCTTTTTTAGAAGATCAAGGCTACCGTATGCCAAAGCCCTGAATCAGATCAAAGACTTTTGGAAAACACGGAAGGCTGAAATGAGCCCTTGATCTTTAAGAGAATTAGTCGGTAAATAATTTTCTGCTTTGCATGAAAGCAGGCCACCTGGAAACAAACAGGAGTTCATGAAGCATGTTACAGTTCATTAGCGAATTTCAAAGCAAGTGCAAATCAATTCTGATACAATGTATGATGTTTGTATTTACCTGTTTATTTGCTTGTTTACTAATTCACCTTTAGAGCTTCTGAAAATCTTTCATGAATTCTTTTAAACTATACACTACATGTGAAGTGAAGGAACTTTTGTTACTTATTCTTTGATTTTTTTTTTATTTTAATTTGCTGTCATTTTTAAAAGCACTATTCAGAAAAAAGCTGTAGCTTTTTCAGTTATTTTTATGTGATTTTTTTTCTTTTTTAAAAAGTCCTTATTTTTTTTTTATTATTAAAAAAAATAATTTTAATTATCCCCCACCCAAACAAAGTTTGGCAGGGGATATAGAAACAGATTCCGTCTGTCCGGCTCTCCATCTGGTCACATTTTCGTTTCCGGGCCATATCTTTAAAACTACTGAAGATATCTTCATGAATCTTTGTATACATATCAAGCAACATGTGACCTGGTACCTTTTGTTATTTTGGATTTTTGAAAAAAAAAAAGTACTTTTCAGATTTTTACATAAAAAATAGATTTTGACTTAGTTTCTAAGAGCAGTGTTCATTTCCGGAGCATTATCCAAAATTATTCATGATACGGATTTGAAACTTGATATACATGTTAACATGCATATCAAGTTAATGTAGATGTGCCTTTTCATACTAAGAAATTTGAGAAGTTTTAATTTTTCATGTTTCCATGGAAACAATCTCAGACTTCGTCTCTCAGGTTAGTCTTAGGGGTAGGTTTTGTTTCCGGAGGAGAACTTGAAAACTATGAGTGGTATGGTCTTGAAAGTTGGTATATGTGTTGATTAAGTAATATATATGTGCCTTCTGATACTAAGAAATGTGAGAAATTAAAACTTTTAGCTCACCTGGACAAAAGATCTGGTGGGTTTATGCTATGGGCTGCTGAGGTCAGTGTAAAGAGGTAGGGTTGGTTTCCTGCAGCAGAACTTGAAAAATGTAACAAATAATATCTTGAAACTTGGTATACAGTTGGTATATAGGGTGGGGAATATAGATGACTCTGTCTTCTTGTTTTTTGTGTGTTTTTGAGTTTGGTCTATTTCATACTGATTTCTCAACTTTTTTTTACTTTCTTTATCTCACAAAACACCTTATTATCAAAATGCAGATAAATGTATAAATATTCATTCATTCTTCTTTTCTTTTTTCCCCAGGAAATACTTTTGCTGGAAATGTTTTGCATGCTAACTATGTTACACCAAATTTTACATTTTTACATCACCAGAACATCCTGCACCACTCCCGATTTTTTTTTTCCCCAGCCTGTTTAAATCTCACAGAGAAAATTTTTGCTTACATAAATGTCAGGAAACCGGTGGGACGGCAGGCTTAAGTGTGATGAAAAGCAACGTGCAGGAAAAGCAGCAGCTAACCTTTAAAAAACTCATTCTACTCTCTGAAGGACGTGTATGAGAACTTTCTGGGTTTTTCTCTGTAGCTTGTTTTAAATGCCACAGGACTCTGATGAACAAAACAGCTTGTGTCATTGGGTTATTGATAGATCTGTGAATTACACTCAGGTCCTGCAGATGCTGTTTATATTTTTCCTGTGAAATAAAAGACAGAGAGATGTGCATTGATTAAGGAGCTCCAAGGAACCTCATTATGGGTCTGCGTGGTTGTCAAGGACTCCAGGGACGATCATAAACACTCTGTGTGTGTGTGTGTTGCTGAGCAGCCATCTTGTCCATCTTTGTGATCACCCACCTCTAACAGATAGACTCAGTGATGCAGCGAGAGACTCATCAGAGAGATCAATCGCAGAACATCGATGCCAGCAGGACTGCACCAGTCCTCTGTGTCTTCACAAAAAAGTGTCTGAGCAGCAAGAGTATATGTCTATATGTGTGTGTGTGTGTGTGTGTGTGTGTGTGTGTGTGTGTGTGTGTGTGTACACAAAAACAGGGCTCTGAGCTTATCGATTCCATCCCCATGGAACACTTGAGCAGATAATGGGCTCAACCTCCAAGGTCTGAAGTAGTAACCAGAACGAAGAGCATAAAAACATCAGGAATTGGCACGTCACTGAGATTTTATTTTCTGTTATGCCTCTGCTTTTAACCAGTCACAGCTGCTGATGCATAAACCTTCATTTGCATATAGGAACATGATTGGCTCTTTGGATTTATTATGTAATACTTTTATTTCACACATTCTGTTCAATGCTCAGGTATACGAACACGGTAAGCATAACAAATGACTGGGCTTGTTTTATTGGTGGGCAGAGCCGGCCCGTGGCATAGGCAATATAGGCAAATGCTAAGGGCGCTGCGTCCATCCAGGGGCGCAGAAACGGGGGGAGAAAAATTATGACTTCCACTATTCTGAAAACGAGTCAGCATTATAATGCCTTAGCCTAATTTAGTTGTACAGCAAAGCATGTAGTCAGGGTGCGATTTGTCAAAAAAAGCGGGGTGGGGTGTGGTGGTTGTTAATCATGAAACAATAAGCGCTCAACAGTGGTTCGCCCTGTCTATAGTGTGTCTTCGGGCGCGCAAGTGCGCATCCGTGGCTATTCTCTGTTTTGGCCATGTAATAGCCTAAGTGTTGTTGGCTAAAGAGTGTTTTTGCATAACGTAGATAACTGACATAGATCTGTTGCTTGTTTTGAATATGGCTGCACTTGGAGCAGTCTGTCGGTGTCGTTGAGCAGTCTTGGCTGAAGTAAAGGTCTTTTATGCACCAAACACATTTCGCAGCGAGATATTCCAATGGTGCCTGGCACTTTTATTTTTTAATAAAACAAAGTTGCTTTGTTGATCTGTGTTCTCATTAAAATGACAGTTTAGCAGCTCATTCAAGCAACCATGTTGCGAAGAGCTTCCTAGAGGAAAATATAATAAACGCGTTGAAAACAAGAAACAATCTCAGTGCATCAAGACTGCAGGGAAACGAAACAAGCACTCAGGCGTGTTCTCTTTACAAATAGCATAAATGGCATACTTTCTCTCCTGTAAAGGAAGAAGACACAAGAGCAATTCACCGAGCAGGTGGTGAGGAATTCAGTAAATAATAATAATAATTATTATTATTGCCTGTTACTTTCCCAAGGCGCCCCCTCTCGTCCGACTTATCTGAGATCTACTTATCTGAGATCTACTATGATGCAAGACCGCCTCAGTGGACTTGCCATTATAAGCATCAACCATGTGGTCTCAAATCAGTTATCATATGATGATGTTGTAGATGACTTTGCTGCAAGAAAGACTAGGAGGGTAAAGCTGTAGCAGGTTATGTGAGATTGAGGACGCGCTGGTGTTGTTCAAGTTCAACTTTTATTGTCAATTTCCTCACATGCACCAGTCATACAAAGGAGCTGAAATTACGTTTTTCACTCTCCCATACGTGGACAGAGACAGGACAGACATCAAAGTGCTGAGAAAAAAAATAGGAAAGCAGCACAACATAACATATAGTAAACTAGTATTTCCCTTGTACTATATTCAATATCAACATATACACATATAGTTACATATCAACAGTTTTTTCCCCCCTGTTCTACATTTAGTTTTTCAATAGTTGAAGTTGAAGGCAGTACCAAAAAACACCACTAGAGGTCTTTTTAATATCACAATTTTATATATTTTTTTATTTTTATTTAAATCCTTGTATTTTTCATGCACACTGGTTTCTTTAATATCTTATTTTGTGCAATGCCTTATTTATATTGCATTTACGAATTACAACACTTGTTTACATTTTTTATTTTGGGAGTACTGTAAATGTAATACTTTATGTAAGCCATTTATATTATGTTTCATATATTCAGTTCATATTTTGTATTTGTTTCTTTAATTTAGTATTAAATATTTTGAATGTGCAATTTCTTTATTTAATGCCTTTAATTAAGTATTTTGAACGTGCAATTTTTTTGTTTAAATAAAAGAATGTTTTAAGACAAAGCTATTCCATTTCTTGTTAGTATAGATACACTATCAGTGGCTTTAACTGGTGTTGGGGAGGGGGCGCCACCTAAAATCTTGCCTAGGGTGTCAAATTGGTAAGGGCCGGGCCTGTTGGTGGGTGGGCTTATCATCACAGATTTTCATTCATGTAGAATTCATTCCAAATTTGTGGATCAGTTGCACAACTCCATACGTGTCTGTCAGGGATGGGTTGGAGTCGGATGTGAGTGCAGAATATATAGTTTACTAATAAAAGTGAAAACAGATAAACAATCAAAAAACGGCAGGCAAAATCATAAACGGGAAAACAGGCAATAGGTTGAGGGAGGCACAGACTATCAGAGACTAGGCAGGAATCAAACACGAGAAACAGGGATCAGGAAACCAGGAGAGCAATCAAGGAACAAGGCTTGGTAAAGTGTCAGCAACTCAACTCGATACTTCGTGAACTGCAAGTGTTTTCCAAGTCCTTATATAGGCACACTGATTGCACCTTAATCCCGTGCAGGTGCAAGTCGTTAATGGCATGCACACGAGAGTCTGTCTGTTGCACACGCCAAAGTGCACAGGTGTGACATTACGCCACACAGGTTTGAGCAAATGTTCGGCTCTGACGTAATTAATGGAGTTAAGCTGAAAAATACTGAATGATTTCAAAAGTTAAAAATGTGAGTGATTCATTTGTGTTTTCTGTTCTTTCTTTTTTTATTTGCATGCTTGTTTCCTTACTCTTCCTTTTCTTTCCTTCTCTTTTTTCCTCTGGCATTAATTGGCCATAAATATAAAGCTGGGGGGAAAATCATATGTGATTAGATTAGAATAACTTTTATGTTATTTTATAATAATGCTATGAAATGATGTTTAACTTTCTCTCATATTTTTCCATTAATCAATCTATCTATCTATCTATCTATCTATCTATCTATCTATCTATCTATCTATCTATCTATCTATCTATCTATCTATCTATCTATGTTCTTTCCTTCTCCTCTATATTTTACAACTTTATATATTTCGTCCCCCAAAGATAGAAGTTAGTAGAAAAAATGAAAATAAATAAAAGAACAATCTTCCATTTCCTACACACTTTCTTTTTTTTCCTCAGTGTTTATTCAGTGGTAAACTTCTCACAAAATTTAAGCAACGTCTGTTTCCTAACCCCTTCACATCAGCAGTTAAATCCTCTTTATGCTGCACTCTGTCACTTCAGCTAACTGTTAAGCAATGTGGCATAAACAGGAAGCTGCAAACTCCAGCCTCATGTAGATTAAACTCTGCCCGCATTCAGAGCTTTGTTCTGAACTTACCGATCAGCTTGGCATCGCTACCATCCTGAGTGATGGCATGCAAAAGTTTGGGCACCCTTACTGAAAATGTCTGTTACTGTGAATAGTTAAGTGAGCAGAAGATGAACTGATCACCAAAAGGCATAAATGTAAAGACGACACATTTCTTTTCAGCATTTTCTGCAAGATTTGTGTATTAATTTTGTTTTGTACAATTGGAGAGTGAAAAAAGAAAAGAAACACCATGCGAAAGTTTGGACACCCCAATACATTTGAGTTCTCAGGTAACTTTTACCAAGGTTCCAGACCTTAATTAGCTTATTGAGCTGTGGCTTGTTCAAATTCTTCGTTAGGAAAGGTCAGATGATGCAGATTTCAAAGCTGTATAAATTCTCTGACTCCTCAGACTTGTCCCTAAAATCAACAGCCATGGGCTCCTCTAAGCAACTCCCTCGCATTCTGAATAATAAAATAATTGATGCTCACAAAGCAGGAGAAGGCGACAAGAACATAGCAAACTGTTTTCAGGCAGCTGTTTCCTCAGATTGTAATGTTATTAAGAAATGGCAGTTCACAGAAACAGTGGAGATCAAAGTGAGGTCTGGAAGATGAAGAAAACTTTCTGAAATAACTGCTCGTTGGATTGCTAGAAAGGCAAATAAAAAACTCTGTTTGACTGCAAAAGACCTTCAGAAAGATTTAGCAGACCCTGGAGTGGTGGTGCACTGTTCTACTATGCAGCGATACCTGAACAAATATGACCTTCATGGAAGAGTCATCAGAAGAAAACCATTCCTGTATCCTAGCCACAAAATTCAGCATCTGAAGTTTGCAAATGAACATCTAAATAAGCCTTATGCATTTTGGAAACAAGTCCTGTGGACTGATGAAATCAAAATAGAACTTTTTGGCCACAATGTGCAAAGGTATGTTTGGAGAAAGAAGGGTGCCAAATTCCAGGAAAAGAACACCTCTCCAACTCTGAAGCGTGGGTGTGGATCAATCATGCTTTGGGGTTGTGTTGCAGCCAGTGGCACAGGGCACATTTCATTGGTCGAGGGAAGCATGGATTCAAATAAATACCAGCAAATTCTGGAAGCAAACATCACACCATCTGTAAAAAAAGTTGAAGTTAAAAAGAGGATGGGTCCTACAATAAGACAATGATCCAAAACACACCTCAAAATCTACAATGGAATACCTCAAGCGGCACAAGCTGAAGGTTTTGCCCTGGCCCTCACAGTCCCCTGACCTAAACATCATTGAAAATCTGTGGGTAGATCTCAAAAGAGCAGTGCATGCAAGACAGCCCAAGAAACTTGTAGAACTAGAAGCCTTTTGCAAGGACAAATGTGTGAAAATCCCCCAGGTAAGAACTGAAAGATTATTAGCTGGCTACAAAAAGTGTTTACTAGCTGTGATATTTGCCAAAGGGGGTGTTACTAGGTACTAACCATGCAGGGTGCCCAAACTTTTGCTTCGGGCCCTTTCCCTTTTTTGTCATTTTGAAAATGTAAAAGATGAAAATAAAAAAATTGTTTTTGCTTAAAATATTAAGGGAATGAGTCATCTTTAACTTTATGCCTTTTGGAGATCATTTCATCTTCAGCTTGCTTAACTGTTCACAGTAACAGCAATTTTGACCAGGGATGCCCAAACTTTTGCATACCACTGTACGCCTGGGCATCAACTGCACCGTGTCCTGCATGACAGACACACGTCGAGAAAATTGGTGACAAGAGCCGGAGAGCCATCAGTGTCACGTCACAGGAGATGTGTGAGTTCAAATGAACCTGCAGTCAGTGGTGTCAACGTATCGACGACTGTGCATCTGAGGAGCTGATGCCTGTGTTAAATATATCACAGCAATGCTAAAAAAGAAGTTAGCATGATAATAATAACATGGAAACAACAGCTTTCTAACATGGGCAAAAATCTACACTTTTAAATATCCTTTGTTTGCAACCACGTGACCAAAACTGCTTGTGTCATTGACTCCTATCATGTTGGAGGATATATATATATATATATATATATATATATATATATATATATATATATATATATATATACAGTGGTAAGAGTACAGACTGGAAGGTAAAGAGGAGTTACATTTAGAAGCTTGTAATCATCTCTCAAATCTATTTTAAAAACAATCATTTTGACTGCTTCAAAAGGTCGGTATCTAACACACTATATAACATATTTAGTTATAAAAGAGCCCTCACCAGGCAAGGAGGCTGCAGTATTTGAGGTAGTGGATTGACATGAATCTTGTTTGATTGACTCTGTGATCGTTTAGGAAGATTCTTCAATCATTTTGCATTTCTTTCCATGCTCTGTAAGCCTAGCATTTCGAGCTACTGCTTTAGTACCATCTTTGATTTTGTTGTGGCCCATATTTTGTGTTGGAGCCCAGTCTGGATCCATAAAATTGTAGAGATCAGCAACTTTCCCTAATGGAAAGAAAAAGCAAACTAAAAGCAGATCATCAAAAATTACATACATCTCTTTTTAAAATGAAATAATCGTAGAAGCCTTTGATTGTCGGCTGAGACACTTGATGATCACAGCTTTGTCACATTTGACAGCAGCGAGTTTCTGCACAACCAGCCTATTAAATGATCCAATATTTCTTATATATTGCGATCTGGCGGCACGGTGGTGTAGTGGTTAGCGCTGTCGCCTCACAGGAAGAAGGTCCTGGGTTCGAGCCCCGGGGCTGGCAAGGGCCTTTCTGTGCAGAGTTTGCATGTTCTCCCCGTGTCCGCGTGGGTTTCCTCCAGGTGCTCCGGTTTCCCCCACAGTCCAAAGACATGCAGGTTAGGTTAACTGGTGACTCTAAATTGACCGTAGGTGTGAATGTGAGTGTGAATGGTTGTCTGTGTCTATGTGTCAGCCCTGTGATGAACTGGCGACTTGTCCAGGGTGTACCCCACCTTTCGCCCGTAGTCAGCTGGGATAGGCTCCAGCTTGCCTGCGACCCTGTAGAAGGATAAAGCGCCTAGAGATAATGAGATGAGAGATGAGATATTGCGATCTTTCATTACTGCAGACTCACATGGTTTTTGCTTTCTCATTGCTTAGATCAACCCGGTTTATGTTGAAAAGCCATTGATGTCTACGCTCCATGAACAACTCTCTTGTTTTCTTTTCTCCTTGATTATTTATAATTGTTGGAATGCTAAAGAACTTATAAGTCCCCTTGTCTCGAATAGAGTTGTGTCTGCATCCAATTACAGCACAAGGAGTAGGCATAGCGAAGAAACAAAAGGAATTCTTGAGTGTAACAACCTCTCAAGCATTTCTGTGTGGAGTTTGCATATTGTCTGCGTGGGTTTCCTCCAGGTGCTCCAGTTTCTCCCAAAGACATGCAGTTAGGTTAACATGGGACAGCCTTCGGCTGAAGTGCCCAAGAGTGGCAGTGTGCATGCACGCAGCGGCTTTGCTCTCCTATGATGAACTAAATTTTGTTGTACATTGTGCAATGACAATAAAAAGGCATTCTATTCCATTAAAGTAGACATGGTTCTCCCCAAGTCCATAAACCATCCAAAGAGTTTACCAAGAGAGAGATTAAAGCAAAAACTTTACATGGATAAAGAATTCTAACCTCTGGTTTATAACAAGGTGTTTTTTCAGTAGAATCTGTTAGGACTAGGACTGTTTTGGCCTCTAGAGGCCGCTGTTATTTCCTTTTCATGTCGTGTTTATTTTGGCCTCTAGAGGCCGCCACTGTTCCTGTGTTTTGTGTTTGTGTTAATTGCCTAATTATCTTCACCTGTGTCCTTAATTAGTTTGTCTATTTATACCCCTGAGTTCAGTCCTCTTGTCACGGAGTCTTTGTGCTGTTATGTTTATCTCCAGTTTCCTTTGTACTGTGTTTTTTTGATCTTCTTAGCTTTTGAATTTTTGCACTTTGCTTTTCTTTTGGATTATACTCTTTGGGTTTTTTTTGTCTTTTGTTTTGCCCTGTATATAGTGTATATAGTTTAAATAAACCTTTTGATTCTTTTTCTACTTCCGCCTCACGCCTCTGCATTTGAGTCATCCCCCTGGTGGCCTAGTGGGGGTTTGCTGGATTATCACACCAACGAACCAGGTTCGAATCCCAGCAAAACCCTAACAGAAAGACTCCGTCATGACCGACTCAGCAGAGGCTGCTTCAACTGTCTACCCGGCCAACCTTCAGGGAATTATGGCAGCTTTGACACGCTTCGGAGCGACCATGGACGCTCATGGACGTACGCTCACCAGCCAACGTGAGGCCCTCGCTCGCCACGAGGAACTGCTTCAGCAAATTGGGAAAACCCTGGCACAGCTGACATCTCTGCCTGCATCTCCTGCTCCTGATCCAGTTCCTGCTCCTGATCCAGCTCCCACTCCTGCTCCAGTGCCTCCTGCAATGCTGCCTTCTTCACCTCGCGAACCCAGCCTTCCTGCACCACAGAGGTATGACGGCAAGCACAGTGAGTGCCGAGAGTTCCTTACCCAGTGTCAACTCACCTTTGAGCTTCAGCCTACCACCTACACTACGGATCGCCGCAAGATTGCCTTTGTGATCACCTTATTAGCTGGTAAGGCGCGAGCCTGGGCTACTGCTATCTGGCAAAGACAGGGACCTGAGTGCTTTGATTTCCAGCTGTTTTCTGAAGAGATGCTTCGGGTCTTCGATCAGGCAGACATCAGTACCGACGCAGCCCGAAAGCTCATGTCCATCCGGCAAGGAGGAAGCGTCGCAGATTACGCCATCTCGTTCCGAACACTCGCAGCAGTAAGTGGATGGAACGAGACTGCCCTGGTGTCAGCCTTCCACCATGGTCTGTCTGACCCCATCAAGGACGGTCTGGCCTCTATTGGATGCCCAAGTGACCTCGAAACCCTCATCTCACATGCTATTCGTCTGGACAACAGGATGAGAGAACGCCACCAAGCCTTGAGCCCCCCCAGCCTCCCTACCTCTACCTGGAGACCGTCTACCTCCTTCAGTGACTGTCCAGAACCCATGCAAGTGGGTCGTACTCGCCGCTCCGCATCTGAGAGGGAGCGCAGAAGGAGGGACAAGTGCTGCATCTACTGTGGCAAGCCTGGTCACTTCCGAGCATCATGTCCCGAACTCTTGGGAAAAGGACCGCCCCGTCCAGCCGAGGGAGGGTTGTGACGGGGCCTACCCTCTCTCCCGGACTCCCTGGCCAAGGAATCTACATCCCGGTCTCCATCTCCTGGGGTGAGTCTGTCCACTCTTGTCAAGCTTTGATAGACTCAGGGGCGGCTGGGAACTTTATGGATATTCACTTCGCCCAAAGCATCAATATTCCGACTGCACCTCTTGAAGTCCCACTGTCTGTGTCTGCCCTCGATGGCCAAGCGTTAGGTGATGGAAGAGTCACCCAAGTTACTTCTCCAGTTTTCCTCCAGTCTCAAGGTCACAAGGAAGAAATATCCCTGCACCTGATTCCTTCACCTGAGTTCCCAGTTATTCTAGGCCTTCCTTGGCTTACTCGCCACAACCCTCGCATAGACTGGGTAACAAGCCAGGTTGTGGAATGGGGCCCTGCATGCCATGCCTCTTGTCTGCTCTCTAGCTCTCCTGTGTCTCCTGCCGAGCCCCCTGATCTCACCGAGTTATCTCAAGTTCCCACAGAGTACTGGGATCTCAAGGAGGTATTCAGCAAGAGCAGGGCCGCCGTTCTTCCTCCGCACCGGGCCTACGACTGTGCCATCGACTTGCTCCCTGGGACTACCCCTCCTCGTGGCAGACTGTTTTCACTCTCTCAGCCAGAACGCAAGGCCATGGAGGAATACCTCAAAGATGCCCTGGTCTCTGGGTTTATTCGACCCTCCACTTCACCTGCTGGAGCCGGCTTCTTCTTTGTCGGCAAGAAGGATGGGGGGCTCCGACCATGTATTGATTACAGGGGCCTGAATAAGATCACTGTGCGCAACCGATATCCCCTTCCGCTGATGTCCACAGCTTTCGACCTGCTCCAAGGCGCCACCGTCTTCACCAAGTTGGACCTACGGAACGCATACCACCTCATCCGTATCCGACAGGGAGACGAGTGGAAGACTGCCTTTAACACCCCGTCTGGGCACTACGAATACCAGGTGATGCCCTTCGGACTCACCAACGCACCAGCTGTTTTTCAGGCCCTAATCAACGACGTCTTAAGGGACATGATTAACCTATACGTTTTTGTCTACCTCGACGACATCCTTATCTTTTCCAAGACCGTGCAGGAGCACCGCCACCATGTCCGCCAGGTTCTCCAGAGGCTGCTACAGAACAATCTGTTCGCCAAGGCCCAGAAATGCGAATTTCATGTTCCCGAGGTCTCCTTTCTGGGATTTATTGTACGGACAGGCCAACTCCAAATGGACCCTGCCAAGACCCTGGCCGTCCGGGACTGGCCTACTCCCAAGTCCGTTAAGGAGGTTCAGCGGTTCTTAGGATTCGCTAACTTCTACCGCAAGTTCATCAGGAACTTCAGTTCTGTGGCAGCACCCATGTCAGACCTCACCAAAGGGACAGGTGGATCTTATGGCTGGTCTCCTCAGGCAGAAAAGGCGTTCAAAGACCTCAAGGACCGCTTCTGCACGGCACCCATTCTGGTCCTCCCGGACACCTCCCAACCATTCATCGTGGAGGTGGACGCCTCGGACAGTGGTGTCGGCGCGGTGCTCTCTCAACGTTCGGAAGGAAAGCTGCACCCCTGCGCTTACTTCTCCCACCGCCTGAGTCCTGCTGAGTCCCGGTACGATGTGGGGGATCGAGAACTGCTAGCGGTCAAACTGGCCCTTGAGGAGTGGAGGCACTGGCTGGAGGGAGCACAACATCCATTCCTGGTTTGGACTGACCACAAGAACCTGGAGTACCTCCAGCAAGCCAAGAGACTGAACCCTCGACAGGCTAGGTGGGCCCTGTTTTTCAGTCGGTTTGACTTCACCCTCTCATACCGCCCCGGCTCCAAGAACACCAAACCTGACGCACTGTCCAGACTGTTCTCTGCCACTAACAGGGAGAATGAAGTCGGGCCTATTATCCCTGTGTCCCGGATTGTGGCCCCTGTCCGCTGGGGTATTGAGGAGGCTGTCCGACGAGCCCAACGCCAGGACCCCGGTCCTGGGACGGGGCCACCAGGCCTCTTGTACGTCCCACATCAAGCCCGGGCCAAGGTTCTCCAGTGGGGTCACTCTTCCCCTCTCACCGCCCACCCGGGAGCTCGGAGGACCCTGGACTTCCTGAAAAGACGCTTCTGGTGGCCTAACATGGAGAAGGAAGTAAGGTCATTTGTCCTGTCCTGTGAGGTTTGCACCAGAACCAAGAACCCACGACAGCGTCCCCAGGGTCTCCTGCATCCTCTGACCATTCCCCGGCGTCCCTGGTCCCACGTGGCAGTCGACTTTATCACGGGTCTCCCTGAGTCACAAGGTAACACGGTCATTTTGGTCTTAGTTGACAGATTCTCCAAGGCCTGCCGCTTCATACCACTGTGCAAACTCCCCTCTGCTCTTGAAACTGCGAAACTTTTGTTTAATCATGTCTTCCGAGTCTTTGGTCTTCCACAGGACATTGTCTCAGACCGAGGGCCCCAGTTCTCCTCCCGAGTGTGGCACGGGTTCTGCAAGGTCATCGGAGCCACTGCCAGCCTCTCCTCTGGGTTTCACCCACAGTCCAATGGTCAGACGGAGAGGCTCAACCAGGACCTGGAAACCACCCTGCGAGGCCTGGCTATGGATAACCCGACATCGTGGAGCACCTGGCTGCCATGGGCGGAGTACGCCCACAACACCCTGCAGTCATCGGCCACCAAGCTGTCGCCATTCCAGTGCCAATTCAGGTTCCAGCCACCTCTGTTCCCGGACCAGGAGGAGGACGCGGGGGTGCCCTCGGTCAACCAATATGTGAGACGGTGTCGCAAGACCTGGAGCAAGGTCAGGAAGACCCTCATACAGACCTCCAGAACCAACCAGACTCAGGCCAACCGCCATAGAAGACCTGCACACGCTTTCCGCCCTGGGCAGCGTGTTTGGCTGTCCACTAAGGACCTTCCACTGCGGGTGGAGAACCGCAAGCTTGCTCCTCGCTACATTGGCCCCTTCAAGGTGGTGCGCAGGGTGAACCCTGTCTCCTACCGGCTCCAGTTGCCCCGGACTCTGAGGATCAACCCCACTTTCCATGTTTCCCTGTTACGGCCCGTACTGACATCTACGTATGCCCCTGCCCCTAGGAACCCCCCACCCCCCCGCATCTTCCAGGGGCAGACTGTGTTCACTGTGAATCGCCTGCTTGACTCCCGCCGGGTCCGCGGCGGGTTGCAATATCTGGTGGACTGGGAGGGCTATGGTCCTGAGGAGCGCTGCTGGGTTCCTGCTCGGGATGTCCTTGATAAAGAACTATGTCGGGACTTCCATTCGGCCCATCCGGATCGCCCTGGGAACGTCAGGAGACGCTCCTAGAGGGGGGGGTCCTGTTAGGACTAGGACTGTTTTGGCCTCTAGAGGCCGCTGTTATTTCCTTTTCATGTCGTGTTTATTTTGGCCTCTAGAGGCCGCCACTGTTCCTGTGTTTTGTGTTTGTGTTAATTGCCTAATTATCTTCACCTGTGTCCTTAATTAGTTTGTCTATTTATACCCCTGAGTTCAGTCCTCTTGTCACGGAGTCTTTGTGCTGTTATGTTTATCTCCAGTTTCCTTTGTACTGTGTTTTTTTGATCTTCTTAGCTTTTGAATTTTTGCACTTTGCTTTTCTTTTGGATTATACTCTTTGGTTTTTTTTTTGTCTTTTGTTTTGCCCTGTATATAGTGTATATAGTTTAAATAAACCTTTTGATTCTTTTTCTACTTCCGCCTCACGCCTCTGCATTTGAGTCATCCCCCTGGTGGCCTAGTGGGGGTTTGCTGGATTATCACACCAACGAACCAGGTTTGAATCCCAGCAAAACCCTAACAGAATCAGATCCAAGTAGAATTCCCTTTCAGGAATCCTTACACTGTGCAAAGTTCCCCAGGATCCAGAGCTGGTTCCTCCTGCTCATTGTCAAAAATATCCAGATATGAACCAGAATCTTGCAATAAGTTAAAAAGACATCTCCAGATTCTTGGCACCGTGTGAATTATCTAATGAAGCCTTCAAAAACTAAAGCCCTGATGTGTTCTAGTTATCAGGAATAAAATAATAAAAGACTTCTTTAAAGGGACATTGGAGAATTAAGGGTTCTTACGTAGCTTTCTAAAAAGAGAACCTCTGCTCCCTGAAACCCTTGAAGAACTCTACAAAGTTTCAAAATAGTAGAACCTTTATCGGAAAATGAGAACCTTTAATTATAGGGCTTGCAAAGCACTGTGTTGTTATTTGTATGCATTATTATTATTATTATTATAAACCATTTCTGTGACTAATTCAGCTCGAACTGTATAACATGGAAACTTCATTCAAACTTTGTTGCCATACTTATGTGATATTATTTTCTTTTTTGATATTCCACCTACATCCTTCTTTTTTATTCCTCTATCCATCCCATTGTTCTCATAGACTCTGAATGGGAAATTTTTCAAACTGCTCCCATGTGGTTGAAATGATACCTCCAGACATACTACAACCCCTGGCAAAAAATATGGAATCACTACTCTTGGAGGATGTTCATTCAGCTGTTTTACTTTGTAGCAAAAAAAAACAAACAAATCAGAGACATGACAGAAAATTGTTTTATTTAACAGCTGAACATTCTGGCTTTGTAAAATATACCTCAAAAAATTATATGAAATTGTTGTAATTAATGGCACATTTTTTTAAAGATCAAGTAGAAGAAAAAATTATGGAATCACTCAATGATGAGGAAAAAAATATGGAATCAAGCTATAACTTGCATTTCTAAAACAAATATCTGCACAAGCCTAAATGTGCAAATTAGTCTGCAGTTAAAAGAGACTGCTTGTAGACCTGAATGAGCTGTTGCACCTGGCTGATTGACAGAAAACATGGCCCCAACAAGAGAGCTGTCAGTTGAAACAATGGAAAGGATTATAAAACTCCTTAAAGAAGGTAATTCAACACGGAGTGTGGTAAAAGATGTTGGTTGTTTCCAGTCAGCTGTGTCTAAAATTTGGAGCAAGTACAAACAAAATGGGAAGGTTGTAAAAGGGAAACATACAGGTAGATCAAAGCATCAGGACAGGAAACTCAAAGCAAGATGCCTTGAAAATAGACAATGCACAAGAAAAGAAATGAAAAACAAATGGGCAGAAACAGGAGTCAATGTTTGTGACCAAAATTTAAGAAATCGGCTGAAGGAAATGGGATTTACATACAGAAAAGCCAAACGTTAACCATCATTAACACCTAAACAGAAGAAAACAAGGTTACAAAGGGGTTAAAGAGAAGGAGTCGTGGACTGTGGGTGATTGGATGAAAGTTATATTCAGTGATGAATCATGAATCTGCATTGGCCAAGGAGATGATGCTGGAATTTTTGTTTGGTGCTGTTCCAATGAAACATATAAAGATGACTGCCTGAAGACAACAAGCAAATTTCCACAGTCATTGATGATATGGGGTTGGATGTCAGGTAAAGGACCTGGGCAGATGGCAGTCATTACCTCCACAGTAAATGCACAGGTGTACATTGAAATTTTGGACACTTTTCTCATTCCATCAATCAAAAGTACTTTTGGTGGTGATGAAGTCATTTTTCAGGATGATAATGCATCTTGCTACAGAGCAAAGAGCATTAAAACTTTTCTTCAGGAAAGGCAGATCAACTCAATGGCATGGCCAGCAAACAGTCTGGATCTCAATCCAATTGAAAATATATGGTGGAAATTGGGGGGGAAAAAAAAGTCCATGACAAGGCTCCATCCTGCAAAGCTGATCTGTCAACTGCTATACGAGAAAGTTGGAACCTGACTGATAAAGAATATTGTTTTTCATTAGTGAAGTACACGCCTCAAAGAATTCAAGCTGTCATAAAAGCCAGAGGAGGTACAGCAAAGTACTAATTGTGATTTTTTTATTTATGATTCCATAATTTTTTCCTCATCATTGAGTGATTCCATAATTTTTTCTTCTACTTGATCTTGAAAAAAATGTGCCATTAATTAGAAAAAATTAATTAAATTTTTTGAGGTATATTTTACAAAGCCAGAATGTTAAGCTATTAAATTAAATAATTTTGTGTCATATCTGTGATTTTTTTTTTTTTTTTTTTTTGTGTGTGTGTGTGTGTGTGTGTGTGCTACAAAGTAAAACAGCTGAATTAACATCCTCCAGGAGTAGTGATTCCATATTTTTTGCCAGGGGCTGTAGACCTGTTCTGGGCAATACTATTAATTATTCTCTCTCTTTATAATCATCTATCACTCCTGGTTTCTGGGTTTTTTTCATCCTTCACTTTTCTTCCTATTGGCTTCAATTCATTTTTTGAGGATGAACTGCTCCTTGAGATTAAAAGCTAGAAGTACCATAGTTGGTGGATGTTGTTAGGTCATCATATGTTACATAAATAAGGCATAACTTTTTCTCTGCTCCTCTTCCTTTTTCTTTCCTGCATCCTCCCATTGGAGCCAATCAATCTATTTCATTCTTTTGATGTTAATATCTAACTTTATTATTTGTTTCATTTCTTTCTCCATTTCCCTCTCACACTCATTTTCAATCAATTTTGATATTTTTGTATTTTTTGCTTTGTAAGCACTTGTTTTTTTCTTTCATAATACAAACTGAGTTCTCCAATAAACCCTTGAAGAACTCCAGAACCTTTTATTTTCTTCTAAGAATGTACCCGATATGGAGTGAGTGGTACAAACTGTTCTAGTTCACAAGAAAAAAAAAAGATAAAATAGTTCTTCAATTCATAGATGATAATAAAGGGTTCTTAGCGCTCTAAAAATCACCCTGCTATAAGGCTCTACTTAGAAACATTAATAGTTCCCCAAGATGAACAACTACAGTAGCATTTCACTCTTGGTCCAGTCTTTCAAAAAATGGTTCTCCAAGGCTTGTGTAAGGGTTCAATTCTGTTATAGGGTTCTGTAGAATGTTTAAGGTTCTCTGAAAGGGACAACCTAACAACTCTGAAGTGTTAGCTTGATTTGTTGTCACTTTTTAATGGAATTATTTTCTCAGACCAGACTATGTCCTTACTTATGCTTGTCATCATGGCGACATAGTATCAGGAGCACTAATTTAAAATGGCAATGGCATTTTGAGATTTCGTATCCCCATATAAATACAAGAACGTAACACACACCTGTCAGTCAATCAGCATCAGTCATGAAGCATGCTAATTAGATGCTAATTAGAAAACATATGCAAATTGGAGCACAAAGAGCAAAACTTAGCATGTTTTAGCAGCAGCCGTCACGACAATTAGCAGTAATTGTAACACGATACATTTATGACAGTGTGATGACACACGTTTAAGTCATTTGTTGCTATTTAAAGATAAACCTAATTAAAAGTCACACTTGGCATTTAACCAGAGAACAGATATACATTTCAAGTTCTATATAAATCTATAGATACATATTTATGCTCATATTATAAAGGTGCAATGCTTCTCTCTCCTTTACAGCTCAGCTCAAAGCACGAGTGTGTGTGTGTGTGTGTTGTCCCTGTACATCCTTTTGTTATTACATTTCTGACATGTCCTTGGGTGGGCGCTATTATACTCCTCACATAAACATTTTCTAACCCCTTAGCTTTTCATTTTCTTTTTTAAAGCTGTGTTTGGATGTTCATGACCCAAAACACGCCTTGAAATCTTTTAAGATAAATCTGGATTGAATGGAAGAGAAAATCTGATCTTAGCCAATTTGAGAAGGTCAGAGTGCTGTGACCAACCAGTTCCACAGTTGTCTGAGCTGCAAGAAAATATGTAAAGAACGCCTAGAGGAATTGGTATCAGGTGACCTCTAAAATCCATCTAAACACTGGAAAGTGAGGCCATTATCCAGCACTAGAACTTTCTCAGAAGATCTTCAGGTGGAGGAAAATTGGATGTTTGTTTCACGTTAACATTCTTTAAAGCAGGGGTTCTCAACCTTTTCTACTTTAAGGCCCACCTATTCATACTTGTAACAAGTCAGGGCCCATTAAAAAAGATCCCCAATTATTTTGGCTCATCTATTCAAATAGAATCTCATAATCTATTGTAATGTGTATTCATGGGATGCAATGTCACTCCCTGTTACAGATGGGAGCCCAGGAATTAAATAAATGCAGTAAAACCAAACTGTTTTTAATTGTAGGTATCATATTTAAAACTGGGCGGCACGGTGGTGTAGTGGTTAGCGCTGTCGCCTCACAGCAAGAAGGTCCTGGGTTTGAGCCCCGTGGCCGGCGAGGGCCTTTGTGTGGAGTTTGCATGTTCTCCCCGTGTCCGCGTGGGTTTCCTCCGGGTGCTCCGGTTTCCCCCACAGTCCAAAGACATGCAGGTTAGGTTAACTGGTGACTCTAAATTGACCGTAGGTGTGAATGTGAGTGTGAATGGTTGTCTGTGTCTATGTGTCAGCCCTGTGATGAACTGGCGACTTGTCCAGGGTGTACCCCGCCTTTCGCCCGTAGTCAGCTGGGATAGGCTCCAGCTTGCCTGCGACCCTGTAGAAGGATAAAGCGGCTAGAGATAATGAGATGAGATGAGATATTTAAAACTGTATGGGTGTGCCAGAAGCCAACATAAAGCCATGCATGCAGGGCATTCTCAGTCAAAAGGGATTAATGATCCAAAAGTGGAGTCTGGTTGATTAACACAAGAACTTATTGCCATGTTTGTGTACAGCAAACAAGCAAGTTATTAAAACCAAGAAGTACACTCAAAAGAAGTGGATACAGGAACCACTCAATGGGATTAGATTCTTACATGCTAACAAAGAAGGATTTTTCCTATGAGTTGGAAAATTATCCATCCGTTGAATTCCCTGACATATCAAACTACCTGGTGCTGCAGACATTCAACACAGACAAACAGATAAAAACCTGGAAGAGCATGGAGGAGTACAACTTTTATATATGTGGTTGGGTTAAAGATCTGGAGATCAGGATACTACAAGACAGACGGCGGTAGATGGATCTAAGTGCAGGAAGAGTGTTTATTAGCAGGCATGATCTTTATAAAAACAAAAGCAAAACAGAAAGCAGAATCATAAAGCAGAGTATTTAAACAGCATTAAAACATGTCTAGAAACAAATGTAACAGTGATAATGATAATTCTTTGCAAAGCCTCTGTGAAAACAGCATCCATACCTGCATGTGTTGATTGCACTCAAATCAGTATCAGGTGTTTCCCATAACGACCGGGTCCCAAGTGTGCACACAACGTGCTCTATGAACGCATGCAGCCGCTCGAGTCATGCCAGACTCAAGCACACAAAGGCGTGACAGTCTAGTGTTCGCATGCTGTCTGACCACAACTTTTAGCTCACATGTACATCGCCATGCCTCACTGCCAAAATGCCTCATCTTCATCAATAACCCATCACAAAGCATTGTGAGCTGTAGTGTGACCATAGCTTAATGAGGTGGTTGTGATGTTAATGGCCCACGGCCCAGTGGTTGAAAAACACTGCCTTAAAGAACCCATATGAAGAATCTAAATGTGCAATTAGTGTCTGGCTTTAGCATCAACACGTGTCTTAGTAAAGGTTACTTATTTGCAAAATGTTTGTAAATTGTCCAGGAGATCGCACTCACTTCGACGATCACATTCTTTACTTATTTTTTAATGTCTTATTTAACAGGAACTTGTGCTGTCATTAGCAGGCTGTAACTGAAGGTGTTACTGAACCCTTTTGTACAGTGGACATCCCTTAATTATCTAATGAGCACTTAAAGAACCTTAATGAACTTTTTTTCTGTCTGATGAGTGTGTGTATTAAGTGGGTAAGTGTGCAGTGTAAAGTCTCACGCAGCTGGAGTACTGTGAATGAATGAATGAATGAATGAATGACCAATCAGAATCCAAAAATCAACAGCACTATGAAATAAATGACCCAGTGAACATCTTTCCTCACTGTTTTATTGATACGAAATCCAACTAGAATTCCTGCACATTGTGTTTTCTCATTGCTGCTTTCTCCAAAACCTGGTTGTTGCCCCCCCCCCCCCCCCCAGTTCTGTGCCAATTAGTGAGTGCCAGGCTGTTGGTCTAGTGTCTTTGACCTGACGCCTCGTCTCCATCACCTGTAGAGCAGCCAGCAGTGTCAGACCCGGACTCCTCTCGCTGCCAAATAACAGCCCGGCAATGTTTCAGCCGCATACAAATGTCAGCTATTCAGCAGCTCATAAAGGCAGGGAGGAGCTAAATGTCAAGTAATGCCTTTTAAACTAATTGCCATCGGTGTCTATCCACAAGCCTGGGGCTCTTGATTAACGACAAAGGCGGGATGCTCATTAGCAGATGCAGCTTTTAGCCTTGGACGCTCGTGTGTTGTTATGAAAAGGGGAGATGAAGAAAAGAAAGAGATGGGTAGAGATTAGAAGAGTTAGATTAGACAGAGTTTGAATGCACAGTTGTGCCATGGCAGAGATGTGCTGATGCAAAAAAAAAAGACAAAAAGGTCAACGAAGGACTGTAGAGATGTCTGTGTGTGGGGGGTGGGGGGGGGGTACTTTTTAAGCATGAGATGAAATTAAAGGGTCTAAAGGTCCAAAGGGTCTAAAGGTCCACTGTAGCACACTAAAGGCAATACTAAAGTAAAATGTTGGTTCTTGTGGGCATGGCTAATTCTGTAAATTCTTTGGATTTTCAGGATCCTTCCCACAGTTGTAAATAGGGGCAGAGTTACAATGAATACATGTTACAGTATAGCTACTCTTGAGATGTCCAATCAAACAACTCTTCCAGAAAAATTAAAAACACTTCACGTGGTGAGTAACACGTGTAAAGGACTTGAAGGTTCATGTCAAAATATTATGCTTTGAAATTACACGTGACCTCATGTGTTAGCATGTGAATAAAGAATTATTCATATGAGAGCTGAAAATTTAAATCAAATATGGAAAAAAATCACAAACAGAAGAATTATCAATATAACAATATACCCTATTTATGTAACATGAAAATATGATGTATTAAAATAATTAAATGAACCGGGGGGAATGATGTGCAATAAAATTAATCATTAATCAGTCAATTAATCACATGAAATTCACATGAAATCACATGAATTCATATGAAAATAAATTGTGTCAAAAAATTACATGAAAATAAATTTTACAAAATTAAAAAAAAAGAGTTGTAAAACAATTAGGAAATAAATCACGTTAAAAAATAAATTAATTGTGTAAAAATAACACTGTAATAATCCCTGATGTGGGTGGAGCACAGAAGCATGGCAGGCGAGAGTTGACGTTCACACAGACACTTTATTTTACTTTTTATCATCAGCTTTTCAGCTTCTCTTGCTCACACCGTCACACACGCAACACACACGTGCTCTGGCCGGGGCCGTTCTTCTCTGCCCTCCACCTCCTTTTATACTCCATCCCTGCACCAAACAAACACACACACACATTAATTGACACCAGGTGTAATGACTTAGCCACTTACAGTACCTTCCCCGACCCCACCCTCCATTCACAGACTGCTGCTTGGCCAAGCCCCCGCTGCCACATACCCCCACCGCCCGACTCAGGCCGGGGAGCCGTCCGGCCGGAAGCTGACTCCCCCCCGATGGGACAGGAAGTCCGCCACCACCATCTGTGCCCCCGGCCTGTGGATCACCTCAAACTTAAATGGCTGGAGAGCGAGATACCAACGGGTGATCTGCGCATTGGCATCCTTCATGCGGTGGAGCCACTGGAGGGGCGCGTGGTCTGAACAGAGAGTGAAAGGGCACCCCAGCAGGTAGTATCAGAGGACGAGGACCGCTCACTTGATGGCAAGACACTCCTTTTCAATTGTGCTGTACTTGTGTGGGAATTTCCCTGTGGGTGGGTGGAGCACAGAGGACGGCAGGACAGAGATCAGGTGAAACAAGGCTTTTATTGCCACACTTTTCAGTTTTAGCAATATGTGTCGGACGCACAGAGACACACACATCAGCGTCTCGTCCAGGGGTGAGCTCCTTCCACTCTCGCTCTCCCTCCTGATATAGGGCGTGGTCACTGGGAAGACACACAAACACAGGTTAATTGCTCTCAGGTGTCGTGATTCTGCCACTTACCTTCCCTGACTCTGCCCTCCTGTCACAGACCGGCGCTTGACCACGCCCCCGCTGCAACATACCCCCACCGCCCGAATCAGGCCCGGCGGCTGTCCGGCCTGCAGCTGACTCCCCCCCCCTTGACGGGAGAGGAAGTCCGCCATGACCATCTGCGCCCCCGGCCTGTGGACCACCTTGAAATTAAAGGGTTGGAGCGCCAGATATCAACGGGTGATCCGCGCGTTGGCATCTTTCATGCGGTGGAGCCACTGGAGGGGCGTGTGGTCCGAACAGAGGGTGAAAGGGCGCCCCAGCAGGTAGTACTGGAGGGCGAGAACTGCCCACTTGATGGCGAGACACTCTTTCTCTATGGTGCTGTAGCGCCCCTCACGCCCCTCACGCCCCGACAGCTTCCTGCTGATATACAGGACAGGGCGGTCCTCCCCCTCCACCTCCTGGGACAAAACCGCTCCCAGCCCTCTGTCCGACGCATCGGTCTGCAACATAAAGGGGAGAGAAAAGTCAGGGGAGTGTAGAAGTGGCCCCCCACACAGTGCAGCCTTTACCTCTGAGAAAGCCCGCTGGCACTGCTCCGTCCACTGGACCGGATGTGGTGCCCCCTTTTTAGTGAGATCAGTCAGCGGGCTGGTGACGTCCGAATAATTAGGTATAAACCTACGATAATAGCCAGCCAGCCCCAGGAACTGTCTCACCCCCTTTTTGGTCTTGGGCCTCGGGCAGGCCGCAATTGCTGCTGTCTTATTAATTTGGGGATGCACCTGCCCGTTGCCCAAGTGGAAGCCCAGGTACCATACTTCCACCACCCAATTGCACACTTCTTTGGGTTGGCTGTGAGCCCCGCTCGCCTCAACGACCTAAGGACGGCCCTCAGATGTTCGAGGTGCCGCTGCCAGTCATTGCTATAGATGATTATGTCATCTAAATACGCTGCCGCATACGTGGCGTGAGGGCGGAGGACTCTGTCCATCAGCCGCTGAAACGTCACGGGCTCCCCAAACAGCCCAAACGGAAGGGTGACGAATTGGTGTAAACCAAACGGTGTGGAAAAGGCCGTTTTTTCTCGGGATAGTGGAGTCAAGGGGATCTGCCAATATCCCTTCGTCAAATCCAGTGTCGAATAAAAGCGAGCAGTGCCGAGTCGATCGAGCAACTCATCAATACGAGGCATTGGGTACGCGTCGAATTTAGACACCGCGTTGACTTTCCTATAGTCCACACAGAACCGGACCGACCCGTCGGCCTTGGGTACCAAGACCACCGGGCTGCTCCAGTAACTGTGGGACCCCTCGACGATGCCCATTTCGAGCATGGTCTGAAGTTCTTCCCGAACCACCTTTTTTTGTGTTCGGGCAGCCTGTAAGGGCGGCTACGCACTACCACCCCCGGGGGCGTCTCTATGTGGTGCTCTATGAGGTTAGTGCGACCGGGCAGGGGCGAGAACACATCCGAAAACTCGGTCTGCAACTGGGCGACCTCCGTGAGTTGGGTCAGGGAGAGGTGGTCTCCACAGGGGACCGGAGAGGTACGTGATGCCAATGTTCCTTTTTGAACCTCCGGCCCCAGCTCCGCCTTCTCCGGAACTACCGACACCAATGCCATGGGGACCTCCTCGTTCCAGAGTTTAAGCAGATTGAGGTGGTAAATCTGTAGTGCCCCACCCCTGTCCGTTCGCCTCACCTCATAGTCGACATCCCCGACTCGCCATGTGACCTCAAAGGGTCCTTGCCACTTGGCGATCAATTTGGAGCTCGACGTGGGCAACAGTACGAGTACCTTATCTCCCGGAGTGAACTCTCTAAGGCGCGTACCCTTGTTGTACAGGCGGGCTTGCCATTCCTGGGCCTGCCGCAAATTCTCCTGAGTTAGGTGGGTGAGCGTGTGGAGTTTTGCGCGCAGGTCCATAACGTACTGAATTTCATTCTTACTTTGTGAAGGTCCCTCCTCCCAATTTTCCCGCAGCACGTACAGGATGCCGCGCGGCTTATGCCCATATAATAATTCGAACGGGGAGAACCCCATGGAGGCTTGGGGGACCTTTCGCACTGAGAACAGCAAGGGTTCGAGCCACTTATCCCAATTACGTGCGTCCTCACTTACGAAATTCTTAATAATATTTTTGAGGGTGCGGTTGAATCGTTCTACTAAACCGTCCGTTTGTGGGTGATACACGCTGGTGCGGATGGGTTTAATCCCCAATAACCCATACAGTTCGCGCAGTGTTCATGACATAAACGTAGTGCCTTGATCAGTCAGAATCTCTTTCGGGATTCCAACTCGGGAGATGACGCGGAAGAGTGCCTCTGCAATACTGCGTGCTGAGATATTGCGCAGAGGCACGGCTTCTGGGTATCGCGTTGCATAGTCCACCAGAACTAATATAAAGCGGTACCCTCGTGCTGACCGATCTAATGGCCCGACGAGATCCATCCCAATTCTCTCAAACGGGGTCTCGATTAACGGTAGAGGGCGCAAAGGCGCTTTTGGAATGGCCGCTGGGTTTACTAACTGGCATTCGCGGCATGCTGTACACCACCTACGGACATCGCCGCGAATCCCCGGCCAATAGAATCGGGCCATTATTCGGGCTAGTGTTTTATCCTGCCCCAAGTGTCCAGCCATGGGATTAAAGTGAGCCGCCTGGAATGCCAATTTCTGGCGGCTTTTCGGAATTAAAAGCTGCATGACTCGCTCTTTAGTTTGAGTGTCCTGCATCACTCGGTATAATCTATCCTTCATAATCGCGAAGTAGGGGAAGGACAGGGTGGCGTTCGGCTGGAGCGTTTGACCATCGATTACTCTCACTTGGTCAAACGCATGCCGCAGAGTCTCATCTCGCGACTGCTCTAATGGGAAATCCACGAGGGATTCCCCAATAGAGAGAGGAGGAGCTGGCGGCTCCTCACTCTGACACGGAGATGACGTAGACAGCTCTGTGACAGCTGCTCCTGCCAAAGCGACACCAGGACCTCCCCCTGTCAAATGGCAGGACCCACTCTCTACTAGGCGTGTCATTAAACCCTGAAATCCCAGCCAATCAGTCCCCAAAATTAATGAGTGGGTAAGGCGAGGATTAACCGCCGACTTCACTATAAATTTTTCCCCTCTGAAAATAATGTGGACCGACACCAAAGGGTAGCTGTGAACATCCCCGTGCACACACAACACCTTCACCCCTTGTGCTCCCCCCAATGCCTCGTTTTGAACCAGGCTTTGGCGAATTGAGGTCTGATTACAACCAGAATCCACCAACGCCTGACATGTAGCCCCTTGGATACTCACCGGTATGCGATACGCTCCGGCCCGATCGAGGGCGGCCTCTGGCGCATCGGGGATCTGAACCACCGCGCCCACTTCCATTGCTGTGCACTGCTGTTGAAGGTGGCCCGGCTCCCCGCAGCGCCAGCAAACTGGCCCGGGCTTTCCCTCTGCACCGGTGATCTGGGGCTCACTCACCTGAGGTGGGGGAGAGACAGACACAGAAGGGAGAAATGGGAAGGCACCGCGGGTGCGGCGAGTCGGCTGGGGTGGTGCCGGCCCCTGCCTCCACGGTGGGGGAATGGGGCGAGGACGGGACACAGGAGGAGAGGGAGAGAGAGAGAGAGAGAGAAGAGACGATGCCATCTGCTGTCCTGCCGCCGGGACAGCCGCCAGATGATCCTCCGCCAGCTCGACTGCCTGATCCAGCGACGCCGGGCGGTGGCACTGGACCCACTCCGCGGTTCCGGCTGGTAAGCGGGCGATGAACTGTTCCAGTACCACCTGGTCGACAACTCCCTCGGCGTCGCGATTGTTGGCCCTCAGCCACCGCCAGCAGGAGTCCCGGAGCTGCTGGCCGAACGCGAACGGCCGGCCGACTTCCTCCAGTCGCAGCGCGCGGAAGCACTGGCGCTGTTGCTCCGGTGTGCATCCCACGCGCTGGAGGACGGCCCGGCGGAGGTCTGCGTAGGCCAGCCGGCGGTTGGTGGGGAGCTGTAGCGCGGCCAGCTGTGCCTCTCCCATGAGCAGGGGGAGGAGGCGCGCTGCGCGCTGCTCCATCGGCCACCCCAGGGCTTCGGCGAACTGTTCAAACAACGTGATGAACGCCTCGGGGTCATCCTGCGGGCCCATCTTGGTGACAATGAGGGGAGACGGGCCCGCGGCCGGAGCGCTGGTGGACCCCGCCGACACGAGGAGATGCCGGAACGCCTCGCAATCTTCCTGCTGGGCCAGCACCAGGGCTTCGAAGCGCCGCTCCTGCTCCTTTTGGAGCGTGACGAGCGCCTGGTGCTGGCTTTGCTGAGCCGTGGCGAGGGCGTGGACCAGATCGACGAACGGGGAGGATTCCATGGGGCTGCTGGTTTGGTGCTCCACTGTTCCGGGTTTCGGCACCACTGTGGGAATTTCCCTGTGGGTGGGTGGAGCACAGAGGACGGCAGGACAGAGATCAGGTGAAACAAGGCTTTTATTGCCACACTTTTCAGTTTTAGCAATATGTGTCGGACGCACAGAGACACACACATCAGCGTCTCATCCAGGGGTGAGCTCCTTCCGCTCTCGCTCTCCCTCCTGATATAGGGCGTGGTCACTGGGAAGACACACAAACACAGGTTAATTGCTCTCAGGTGTTGTGATTCTGCCACTTACCTTCCCTGACTCCGCCCTCCTGTCACAGACCGGCGCTTGACCACGCCCCCGCTGCCACAACTTGCTTTTGCGTATCGATAGCTTTCGGCTAATGTACAGCACCGGGCGCTCCTCACCCTCCACCTCCTGGGACAAAACGGCCCCCTGTCCGATGCATCAGTCTGCAAAATAAAGGGGAGAGAGAAGTCAGGGGAGCATTAAAGTGGCCCACCACACAGTGCAGCTTTTACCTCAGAGAAGGCCTGTTGGCACTGTTCCGTCCACTGGACCGGATCTGGAGCCCCCTTTTTAGTGAAGTCAGTTAGCAGGCTGGTGACGTCCGAATAATTAAGTAGAAACCTACAATAATAGCCAGCCAGCCCCAAGAACTGCCTCACCTCCTTTTTAGTCTTGGGCCTCAGGCAGGCCGCAATCGGTGCAGTCTTGTTAATTTGGGGATGCACCTGCCCATGACCCAAGTGGAACCCCAGATACTGTACTTCCACCCACCCAATCACACACTTTTTCGGGTTAGCTGTGAGGCCCGCCCACCTCAGCAACTTTAGAATGGCCCTCAGGTGTTCCAAGTGCTGCGGCCAATCATGACTGTAGATTATTATGTCATCTAGATAGGCAGCTGTGTAGGCAGCATGAGGGCGGAGGACCCTGTCCATAAGCCGCTGGAACATAGCGGGCGCCCCAAACAACCCAAAAGAGAGCATGACAAATAGGTGTAAACCAAACGGTGTGGAAAAGGCCGGTTTCTCTCAGGATAGAGGAGTCAAGTGGATCTGCCAATATCCCTTTGTTAGATCCAGTGTTGAATAAAAGTGAGCAGCACCTAACCGATCAAGCAACTCATCAATGCGAGGCATTGGGTACGCGTCAAATTTAGACACCGTGTTGACCTTTCTATAGTCCACGTAGAACCGGACCGACCCATCGGTCTTGGGAGCCAGGACCACTGGGCTGCTCCAGTCACTGTGGGACTCCTCGATTATGCCCATTTCGAGCATGGCCTTGAGTTCATCCTGAACCCCCTCTTTCTTGTGTTCAGGCAAGCGGTAAGGGCAGCTACGCACTACCACCCCCGGGGGTGTTTCGATGTGGTGTTCTGTGAGGTGGGTATGACCTGGAAGGGGCGAGAACACATTGGAAAATTCCTTCTGCACCTTGGCTACCTCCATGAGTTGGGTCGGCGATTGGTGGTCTCCACAAGGGACTGGAGTGGTCCGAGATGTTATCTTTTTTACCTCCGGCCCCAGCTCCGCCTTCTCTGGGACTACCAACACCAACGCCACGGGGACCCCCTCATTCCAGCATTTTAAAAGGTTGAGGTGGTAGACTTGCAGTGCCCCACCCCTATCCATTCACTTCACCTCATAGTTGACGTCCCCGACTCGCCGTGTGACCTCGAAGGGCCCTTGCCACTTGGCGACTAATTTAGAACTTGACGTGGGCAATAATACAAGTACTTTGTCTCCCAGTGTGAACTATCTAAGGCGCGTGCCCCTGTCATACAGCCTGCTTTGACGTTCTTGTGCCTGCCGCAAATTCTCCTGGGTTAGGTGCGTGAAGGTGTGGAGTTTTGCACGCAGGTCAAGAATGTACTGGATTTCATTTTTACTCCGTGAAGGTCCCTCCTCCCAATTTTCCTGCAGCACATCCAGAATGCTACATGGCTTCCGCCCATATAATAATTCAAATGGAGAAAACCCTGTGGAGGCTTGTGGGACCTCTCGTACTGCGAATAACAGGGGTTCAAGCCACTTATCCCAATTACACGCATCTTCACTAACGAATTTCCAGATTATGTTTTTGAGTGTCTGGTTGAATCGCTCTACTAATCCATCTGTTTGTGGGTGATAGACACTGGTGCAGATAGACTTAATCCCCAGTAACCCATACAGCTCGTGCAGTGTGCGTGACATAAACGAGGTGCCTTGGTCTGTCAGGATTTGTTTTGGAATCCCAACCCTCGAGATAAAGCAGAAGAGCACTTCCGCAATACTGCGTGCTGAGATATTGCGGAGAGGCACTGCTTCCGGATATCGCATTGCATAGTCCGCTACACAGCAAATGTGCCAGTGTTATTTTTTTAGTGTTGGTGTAAATTAACAGGGGTTACTATTAATTTGACTCAGAATTGATGAAAATTAACTCCCCCTAGAGTCCGTTCCTGAAAGTGTAAGAGTTGATATCCGTCGTTCTGAGAATCACTCTGAATTTACACTCTGGCTCGTTCAACTGGCCACACCCACCATTTGAATTGCTCACCGTGGCAGTGACCAGCACACTGGCGGCACACACACAGACTGCAGACATACTTCATACGTACGTCGACATACATCATCCAGATCTCTTCTTTCTACGGTAAGTTAAGTTTCGGTCGATAAAATTGTCTCTTTTGGATTGATATTAGCGTTTGTTTTTTTGTGGTTGACTGTGGCTGCTAGCTACCTAGCGAAGTTGTTAGCTAGCTAACATTAGCTTAGCTCGCTAGCTGGCCAACACTGCGCTGGACCAGGGTTTAGCTAACATTAGTTCCTCAAATTATTAAAAGTGTCTACAAAGGAAAGGTTTTTTGAGTAATATGAATGTATTGAAAAGGTTATAGACGACACGAGTATAGTATGACAACATTACACATATGCAATGCACATTGTAAATAGGCCTACATTGTGTTAACGTTAGTGTTGGGTTAAATGTATGGTTTACAGCAGCGGTCCCCAATCTTTTTTGTGGCACGGACCGGTTTGATGTCAGACAATATTTTCACGGACCAGCCTTTAAGGTGTGGTGGATAAACTGTGGTATTTTCTAAATAGAGTAATAAACGTGAATCCACTGTGTACTCGTATGCAACTTTATTAGCAGCATCCTCGTAACATCGCGTCAGCAACATAACATGAGTAATGTCCTCTCTCCAACATTCTTGGTCGCTGAGATAAGCATCTTGACATGCGTCAAGAGCAGAGCATGTGAGCGGAGCGGACGAATTTTGAAAAGAGCGCGGAGCGGGATTTTTTTTCAAGGATGGGAAGGATGGAGCGAGGCAATGGCCCGGTCCTGTTTCGCCCCATTACCGCTCACATCATGAGTCTGAAGCATGCCCAACGTGGCTCAGAATGAACGACAACGGTGTTTGTTTGCCACCTGCGCTCCGCCTGCTCATGATGCGTTTAGAGGTGGCTCGGAAAAACGCGTTTCCATGTGTTAAAAATTAATTAAGTGGTTGTAATGGCTGTAAAAAGTGCGGGGGACAGAGGGCAAAGATACAGGAAGTGCTCCGCGTCCGCTACGCGCCTGCGTGCACATATTTTTTGAGCGAGCGTGGAGTGGAGCGGGATGCAATCTTGGTGGAGCGCTGAGCGGTAACGGGCGAAGCGGCATGGTGCGACATTGAGCGGGGAGCGAGCGGAGCGACCACCTCCGTGAGCGAGGACCGAAATTCTCGCTGCTCCACTCCGCTCACATGCTCTGGTCAAGCGTGAGTTATAGACGGATGTAACGGAGAGAATCCGGTCATTTTTCAAAATCAAACATCGTTCAGACTCAGATAATGAATGAAATGGAAATAGTGCAGGTTATTTATTCTTTCTGTGTGGCCCGGTACCAAATGACCCACGGACCGGTACCGGCCCGGGGGTTGGGGGCCGCTGGTTTACAGTGTTTCCCATGAACGTTAATTAATGAGACACGGGCATTTGGGTTCGCTACAGTCTCTCACGGAGTAATGTATATATCTTTACACACACATGTAGGTATCATGCCGCCATCTTGTGTCAGAACTACAGTTCCCAGGCAACTTCTGCTTGACCTACGTCAGTCCGCCATGCGCGCATAAGTCCAAGTGGAAGCTCCGCCATTTTCTCTCTCGCGTCCGGTTTTCAAGGGAGCTAGACGCACCAAAGAGATGCTCTCCACCCAAAAAGACGTCCTCTTTCTTGCAAGATCCATCACTCAGTGTGATTTTCTTTCTTACCCTTGGCAAAGGTAAACTCTAGAGTCGCGCGATCGTTAAACTCAACCTGAGTTACAACCGGTGTCTTCGTATAAGAAGTGACGTCACGACTGCAGCCCAGGCAGTTAAAAGTTAAGAAGCGATTGAATCCTTTTTAACTCAAAAGCGCTGTGCATCTTATTCTGATCAGAGACTTTTCCTCACGAACGCTGAGGTTCGGACCAAGAATCCTCTGCTTTCTACGGGAACCACCCAAGTGCTCCGCTGGACCCGAAAGTTTCTACGCCTCCATCATGAGCGGCTCACGTGCTCCCACGGCGAGGCCCGAGACTACACCGGCGAATATTTCTTCATATCTTGCTAAAGGCAGGATTAAGTAAGATTTTGGCATTTGGGCATAATTAGGATAGTCTTAGGAATTTGCTTTTATTTGAAATAGTGTGAATTTAAACCCAGGTTTATCTGTTACACTGTTAGACACGCAGCGTGTTGATTTATTTTGGTTCTATGTTCTCTCAATTGTTTAATAGATAGGCTGCACATGCTCCTTCTCTCTCTCTTATTCTGACTAACACTCATTTCCTTATCATACATTTTGACCTTATCAAGGTTTCAGTGAGTTTGGTAATGTTATGAGTGTGGAATCTTTTTGTTACTGAGAAAACACGTGCTCAACAGGCCTGACCAGGCCTGATACACTTTAGACAGCTTCCCTTTGTCTTTAGCAACACGTGCTCAGTAGGCCTCACAAGGCCTAACAAACACACTTTAGCTAGGCCATAGGGCCTTTCACAAACACACACTAGCAACACAAGGCTAATCTAGGCCTCCACCACGTGTAGTTAGCTACACGAGGCTAAACACATGGTCAAGTCCTTCACACACACACAAGCACACATTAGCAACAGAGCTAATCCTTTGTTCCATTTAGATAACATTCCTTTGTTTAGCTAGCAACAAGCTAGGCCTAACACACACACACACACACACCACACATAAACACACACATGTATACACACCTCATATTTGTATATATTGATTATCCATTTTTGTCTTTGTTATAATAAATCCATTTATTATCAAAGCTGTGTATTCATCTTGTTGGTGAGCAATATATGAAGTCCCCAATCTCCTCAAAGAATTCAAAAAGGGTGCATATGTTATGTAATATGGTAAGTGATCTTAATAATTTGGAAATATACCATAATTTAGCTGTTTGGTAATTTATTATTAAGCACCAGGATTAATGGTATGATTCACTAAATGATTCACTAAATGATTCACTAAACGATTCATTGAATGATTCACTGAATGATTCACTTCAAAAGAGACTGATTCTATGGTATGATTCAATTCAAATGAGTCAAAGTAAACGATTCAATGGGATTGATTCACTTTAATTATTAACCTTCAAAATTTAATGAGACTGATTTAATGAGATTGATCACTTAATTTCAATAATTAACTGATTGCACCCACAGTTAAATTGGTGCCCCGTGTGAGGCAGATTGGTTTGTTGACTTCTTGAAATATTGTTGCAACAACAAATAAACTATCAGTTTAATTCAGCAACTGCTAAGGTATATCCCCAGGTGTGTTAAAACGGTTAACAGTAGTGTGATAACCATATCACCAATACTCATTACCTATTTAACTTAGGATAAGAGAGCATTTCCAAATAAACCTTATTAATTAATTACATAGTTAATCTTAATTAATAATGATTAAATTAATAATTAACTTGATTAATTATCTAGTATCCAGCCTAAGTAAAATGGCATCTCCTCGTGTCTCAAAAATGGAAGACAACGCTCAAGACATATCTCTCCTTGAGGTCATCGCAGATCTCATTCACTGCTCTGCCTCCGGGAAGGCAAACATTAAGTACACGAGTGAGAGTGAATGCCAAAACAACTTAGATAACTCAAACAAACATATGAGAGATCCAAAAAGAACAACTTTTAGTGTCCAAGTGGCACTAGGTAAGCTATTCCTATCATACTTCCAAAATGCTGATTCAGAAATCAGACGCCTTCGCGAAGAGGTTGAAAGGCTGACCACCAGCAACGCCGAGCTGACAGCTGATAATAATGATTTACATAGGGAGCGTGAGCTCTTGAAGACCTCCCTTGATGATTGCACCGAATGGCTAGAGAAAGCCGAAATGGTTGCTAAGAGGGCTGCCCAGGAGCAGACCCCCCAAGAGCAGCGCGAGGGGCGTGAAAGACCCCCAACAATGTGCCAAAGCTCAAAGCGGGAAGAGGCGTCCGAACCGGACACCGTAAATGATCTGGTCGAGGACCAGACACCCCGCCAAACTCCATCAACTCGCTACACGACCCCATCGTCATCTAGCCAGGATGGAGCCGCCCTGTGCTCATCCCGAGCCCAGGCCTGTAGCACACCTAAGGTCAGTGCGCTTCAGTTTCCCTGATCCATCTTCAGATGAATCAGACCACGCATCTCGTGCGAAGCGGGAGCGATTCCAGAGTAGCTCAGACAGTGAGTACTCAGGAGAGCAAAAGAAGTCGCGTAAGGACACGCACCAAGCCCTCTGCCTACGGCAAATTGACCTACTTGCCCAAGATATCGAGCGATTCGATCCCGACAATCAAAGAACTAATGTAAATAACTATTTACGAGAAATTGATCGATGCCTGATGGACCTGCCGAACGCCACAACACGTGAAAAACTTAGACTAATCTGGAAGACCTCCAATAGTAGCGTTCGTGCCTTTTTAGAGACACTACCCCCAAACATTCGCGATAGTTATTCGAAACTTCGCAATTACATGAGGGAAGAATATGCGCCATACACGGACGAAACCTCCACGATATTGTGTGCATTACAAATCAAACAAAAACGGTCTGAGGCGCCTCATGAATATTACAGACGGCTACGTACTGCCTATTTCCAAGGTAGTAGTGCACCAGGGTTGGAAGAAGATAGAGGTTTCATATCTCTCTTCTTACATAACCTCCACCCAAGCGTGCGGACCCATGTCACACTGACGTGTCGACGAGGTCGCTATTCGATGAGGGAAATTAGGCGACTAGCCCAAATGACCTGGGAGACCATCGTCAGAACCGCAAACGGAAACGATGATGACCCCAGAGTCCTTAGGCTCCAGGATGCAAATGGGCCCCTGCTAACCTTAGAAGGAGGTGAGCTCCAAAAGGGGGACCCACCTGGAAAAATTCCGGTCCAGCCCGATCCTTGCCAAGCCATCACAAGGGTGAGTGGAAAAATCGACAAGGTAAGGCCAGGAGGGACCAAGGGCGAGTCCACAGTGACTATGGCAATCACCCATCACATGAAAAGGGTCGTAGGGAACAAAACGGTTGGCAGCAAAACCGTCATCCCCGCTCTGACCAGAAATGGCAGAAGCGTTCCGACCGTAGCTCTAAACGCAAGGGTAGAGACGACCAACACAGTGACTCAGACCAACCTGGTGAGTTCCACTCAGAGCTGGACTCTTTAAAAGCCCAGTTGGCTGAGATTAAAGAACTGTTACAGGAGACGTCAGACCCCTCAACAGATAAAACAAAAGAGCCCAAGAAAAATGACAACAAGCTATTCACTGGCATGACTAGGCCAGGAACCACGGGTATATCTCGTGAAAGGGGGAGGAGATCCCTCTGAAACAGCAGGCGAGGGTCAGGATGTAGGGCCCCCCCTGGTGGCGAAGGCAAACACACAAGACACACCTCTCATGTGCGCTAAGGTCTTCACCACCATTTCTCAGACACACGGCTCTCACAAAGCGACCCAATCCCAACCAAACCCTGCGACATAAACTTAGTCAACTTCACACAAAACAAAACCCCACAGTCGTTGGATCCCACAAAATATGCACAAAACCGTTGCAACGAGATTAGTGCGAACACCGATCAACCGAGTGCCACGCGAGATCAAATTTCCGATGAACTTCAGTTCATGTCTTTGAACACTGAGTCCAATGTCGAGACACCTGACATTGCGACTCCCCCTAGTGGCAAAAATCTCCCTCTATCCATCGACTCAGACACAGACACCCATCTCACTGCTGGTGTAATGGCTGCGCTGTGGAACATGTTAGGCGTCGAGGCGAAATTCCATATCGCATACCACCCTCAATTCTCTGGTCAGGCTGAACGAGCCATTCAAACCATTGTGAGCATGCTGCGAGAGTATATCACAAACCATGGTAAAATTTGGGACGTGAAACTTCCCTTGGTGCTAAGAGCCATTCGGTCCACCCCTCATTGCGCCACTGAAGTCACACCCTTTGGGATGATGACTGGGCGAGAGTCGGTTCTTCCCCCGCATCTCCTATACAAACCAGAGGCCATGAGCGTCGCGATTGCATACACCGCACATCAACATGTCGCCGACCTACGACGCCACCTACAGTCAACCTTTACAAGTGCCCAAATGAATCTCGATTCGAGAGTAGGACACAAAGCCTACTACGCCCGAATCTCAGAGAAGTTCCTACCACCCTGGTCGAGACCTTTCGATCGTGGGAAAACCGTTCCCCATCGCGTATCACATTAGGACATCTAGGCCTAATCAAACGCTTTCATATCGATTTCCATGATAATCAAATCAAACCTTTTGAACAGTCCTCACTCCAAAAGGGGGTGGACAACAGCTAGGCCCATCATGTCCACCTAGCTTGTACACATCACTCAACCATAAGCGTACACTAACATTCCCAGTCAGACTTACCAACCCAATGAAGTAATAACCCTTCGGTATAACATGGTAGATAAATACTAAAATCGGCTATTATTACTAGTGTGTATTCATCGCAAATACACCTGGCATAAAGTCTTGGCAGTGCTATCCTCATTATTTTTGTGAATCCACAAGACTTAGAGATGTGCACCTTCACTAAAGACATCCACTGGGTCTGCCCAGGCAACCCATACATAATACATGCCAAGCTAGATAAGATGGTCTGTGTCCCTGACAGCTTTAGCCGCAGTAGCGCACGCTCTCTGGCCAGACCACCCACTGCGATTACCAAACACAGAAGATTTCTAGAAGATTAGGTTTGCCAACCCAAACACTAATACTTCTTTCCTTCCTTCATTTCTTCTCTTTTCTTGTTTTTTTTATGCATAAGAAATTAAACACTACATGTTTCATGTTCAATGTTTAATGTTTTTTTTTATGTTGTTTTGATCTAGTTAGTTAGTGATTATATGCCCAAAATGCCCATAGTGATTGTATGCCCAAAATGCCTCTGTCTCCAACTGTCTTACTGGAACTCACAAGTTTACACAGTCTTCACAGGACACCATGGACTGTGCAGAGCAAGGCTACCTCAAGGACTATGGACACAGCGATGATACGATACTGTGCTCTCAGTGCTACGACTCCGTCATACCCCTGAGACCAAAAGGGGGACTGTAGGTATCATGCCGCCATCTTGTGTCAGAACTGCAATTCCCAGGCAACTTCCGCTTGACCTACGTCACACGTGGGCGGGATCATCTACGTCAGTCCGCCATGCGCGCATAAGTCCAAGTAGAAGCTCCGCCATTTTCTCTCTCGCGTCCGGTTTTCAAGGGAGCTAGACGCACCAAAGAGATGCTCTCCACCCAAAAGGACGTCCTCTTTCTTGCAAGATCCATCACTCAGCTCGATTTTCTTTCTTACCCTTGGCAAAGGTAAACTCTAGAGTCGCGTAATCTTTAAACTCAACCTGATTTACAACCGGTGTCTTCGTATAAGAAGTGACGTCACGACTGCAGCCCAGGCAGTTAAAAGTTAAGAAGCGATTGAATCCTTTTTAACTCAAAAGCGCTGTGCATCTTATTCTGATCAGAGACTTTTCCTCACGAACGCTGAGGTTCGGACCAAGAATCCTCTGCTTTCTACGGGAACCACCCAAGTGCTCCGCTGGACCCGAAAGTTTCTACGCCTCCATCATGAGCGGCTCACGTGCTCCCACGGCGAGGCCCGAGACTACACCGGCGAATATTTCTTCATATCTTGCTAAAGGCAGGATTAAGTAAGATTTTGGCATTTGGGCATAATTAGGATAGTCTTAGGAATTTGCTTTTATTTGAAATAGTGTGAATTTAAACCCAGGTTTATCTGTTACACTGTTAGACACGCAGCGTGTTGATTTATTTTGGTTCTATGTTCTCTCAATTGTTTAATAGATAGGCTGCACATGCTCCTTCTCTCTCTCTTATTCTGACTAACACTCATTTCCTTATCATACATTTTGACCTTATCAAGGTTTCAGTGAGTTTGGTAATGTTATGAGTGTGGAATCTTTTTGTTACTGAGAAAACACGTGCTCAACAGGCCTGACCAGGCCTGATACACTTTAGACAGCTTCCCTTTGTCTTTAGCAACACGTGCTCAGTAGGCCTCACAAGGCCTAACAAACACACTTTAGCTAGGCCATAGGGCCTTTCACAAACACACACTAGCAACACAAGGCTAATCTAGGCCTCCACCACGTGTAGTTAGCTACACGAGGCTAAACACATGGTCAAGTCCTTCACACACACACAAGCACACATTAGCAACAGAGCTAATCCTTTGTTCCATTTAGATAACATTCCTTTGTTTAGCTAGCAACAAGCTAGGCCTAACACACACACACACACACACCACACATAAACACACACATGTATACACACCTCATATTTGTATATATTGATTATCCATTTTTGTCTTTGTTATAATAAATCCATTTATTATCAAAGCTGTGTATTCATCTTGTTGGTGAGCAATATATGAAGTCCCCAATCTCCTCAAAGAATTCAAAAAGGGTGCATATGTTATGTAATATGGTAAGTGATCTTAATAATTTGGAAATATACCATAATTTAGCTGTTTGGTAATTTATTATTAAGCACCAGGATTAATGGTATGATTCACTAAACGATTCACTAAATGATTCACTAAACGATTCATTGAATGATTCACTGAATGATTCACTTCAAAAGAGACTGATTCTATGGTATGATTCAGTTCAAATGAGTCAAAGTAAACGATTCAATGGGATTGATTCATTTTAATTATTAACCTTCAAAATTTAATGAGACTGATTTAATGAGATTGATCACTTAATTTCAATAATTAACTGATTGCACCCACACACATATAGTGTTTTTTTTAAAACAGCATTTCATCTTCCTTCATCACCATCAGTCTCATGTTGCGCGGTAGTCGCGGTAATTGTACAATGTTCAAACTACCCCCCACCCAGTGGGAAGCACTGGGTGCAAATGTAAGAAATTAGGAATAATAAATTATGCCATTCTTGTCTTTGAAGCGACATGCTGGTTCCTGTAGAGTATAAAGGAGTCAGCAAATGGGTGAGGGTACCACAGGCGGAGGACGAGTACAATTACTCCCAGTTTTTGCAAGCAGGTAACTGTTAGGCTGATTTGACTGTCATGTTTATTTGTGCATTTAGGGTTTTCCAATGTTTTTCCTAGAGACTACAGATGAAAATTAGCTTTCCTGCTAACTCCGGTGTATTTATAGTTCATCAGCTCTGTTCATTAATGCCTGTCTGTCCCTCCCAAATCTTGCTTATCTACAGTATCTTATGTTTTAGTGCTGGCAAAATTCAATTTGCCAGGTTCTGCTTCCTTGAGCCTGAAGGATTCCTCTAATGTGGAAGTGGATTCAGACATATTTGATGAACTCTTGAAGTCATCTGGGGTGTCTTTCAAGGCTGAAGAATGTGATGGTAAGGGATTGCAGGCTTATATTTTTAATTTTTAAGAATTTGAGCCTGTTTTCGACAAAAGATAAATTGAGCTGTAACTCGTTTCCTCTCGTGGTCACTTGAGACATTTACAATGCCAGGCTGTGTGTTTTCTTAGGTAGCAATGCCGAGGTGGAGTTCTCAGAGGGCTCATCTTTATCAGACTGGTCACCATCACCATCACGTGCATCCCAAGGGTCATCATCAGGTTCTGACTCAACGCTGATACTGGAATCTACCAAAGCTCGGAAAAGACAGCTGGTTGAAGGACCCCTGGATAGCAACATTGCAAGAGATGTAAGTTAACCACCTGATATTGACCCTGATGTCAATTAGACCGGTGTCAAACCATACATTAAAATTTCACAATAAGTATGTTAGTACTGCAGCTTCAGTATCGGAATGAGAGCTCCCAGAGCTCCGTTATGTTAGCTAATTCTCATTTATCATGCACCCCCTAACCAACTGTTACATCAGCCCAGGGCACAGGCTGAAATACCTACTGTACCTGCAGTGTGAATGTTATGCAATTGTCGTTTCAGAATGTTAGAGTCGCTCTGTATTCAAAGCCTGGTGGAAAAGAAATATTCAAAGAGTACAAGAAAACAAGCGCCATCAGTGATGTTACAAGAAGGAAGATGGTAAACATTCTTGTGGCAGATATGGTGGAGAGCCATGGGTAAGTGAATGCACTTGCAGTGACAGGTTGTGTTTTTTTTTTCTTGTTTTTTTTTCACCTCCAAAAGTCGCTGCCGATTATGTCTTCACCCACACCCATGTGCACATCAAGGTTATTATAGTTTTAAATTTTTTATTAGTTTTGATTTTTATTTAGCTATTCAATTTGCGTTTTTTGTTTCAGTTCAGTTTTAGTTCGCTCAATAAGTGATGAAGCAGTTTTAGTTTAGTTTTTATTTTCAGGAAATGACTAGTTTTTATTTGGTTTTTATTTATTTTTATTTTCTTTCTTTTTTAGTTTTTCAGGTTTTAGGAGAAAGCCTCTGTGAGACCTCTGAAGATTAACTTTTTCCCTTTTAGCTGCATCCCATAATGTTCCCATCAGTCCTCATCACGTTTCCATTCACTCTTATCTACCTGTGGGTTGTACTCTAAGTTGTACCATATTGAGCTGTGGCCTTTTCTTCCTGCGACTATAGCATCTCTAACTACAACTAAGCTGATGTTATCTGACATTCACTTTAGTTTTAGTTTTTGTATTATTATTGTAGTTTTTATTTAGTTATAAATATAAAATATTTATAATATAAAATCATTTTTATTTTTATTTTTTGTTTACTAAATTATTTTTTCACTGCTAGTTTTAGTTTTAGTTAACTGTAATAACCCAAGTGCACATAAATGAAATTTGCAGTTTTTGGAGGAATGATCTCTCTCTTTTCAGGAGGGTCCCTCCGGTGAATGTGCGGATCCTCTATGCACTTGGGATTACAACACTGTTCCCTAAATTGAAGGACCCGGATTCTAAGAATGGCTATGTGAGTATAAACAGCAATGCATCCCCATATATTCTGTGTTGTAAACTGTTTTTGTCTCTAAATAACATCTCTTGCAAGTCTGCCAGTCCTGGATGAGGGATCCCTCCTCTGTTGCTCACCGTGAGGTTTCTCCAATTTTTTCCCTGTGAAAGGGTTTTCCTGGGGTTTTTCCTCAGTTGATGTGAGTCAATGTGTTTTTCTTTATCAACAGGAACATTTCTATGATCACCAGAGTGGTTCCGGCTACCTAGCGTGGAGGCTGAAAACTGTTCAGCAGAACTCTGCTCAAGACAGCAAGAAATCCAGGACCACTTTCCAAGAGGGCCTCAAGACTCCATGCAGTATCCGTTCAGATGAGAAGCAGTTGACCGGTGATGAATGCAGGGAAGCCATATCGGTCATGATACACTCAAGTGATACGACCCTTGTCAAAAATAAGATGAAGGCAACATTCCAGCACAGGCAAAAGGTGGTTCACGACCCAGATACTGCTTTTTCTGTCCTGGATCTCTTTCCCAGGTTCTTGGATACACCTGGCTTGGTAAACATAAAATTAATTACTGATGACTTTGTGATTGCCTTATTTTGCTTGACTATTAATTGACACCCATAGCGCCATTACAATGGTATGCTTATTCACACACACATACAAACGTTTTCTGTTTAAGATTGATCAAGACTTCACAATGATCTTTGGTGAGGAGGTGTCTGGTAAATTCCTCTCAAAGTGGCCAACATTTTTCAAACCAAGAGTCATCGCAGATTGCTGCAAGAATCTAACCCCGAGTCCGCATGTGGATGAGCTACTTCAGTCTGCACAACAGGAGTCTGATGATGGTGGTAAGTGTTAATTGAATAGTGGACGCAGTAGATTGCACATGCCTTTAGTGTACACAAGAAAAGAGGACATTGTTGAGTTATTTCTTTTGTTTGGCCCCTTTACTACAAATCACATACTGCACCTTACTGCCAGCCATATTCAATCGATGGTGTAATTTAAGAAAACTTTACTATAACTGATTCTGCAATGCTTATAAGGAAACAAAGGACATTTTATAGTCACTTCTAATTCTGCAGTGTGGCATTCTGAAGAGTGGGACTCTGAGATGGCCGCCATCCTTCTGCTGCTTCACCTCTTGCCTCCAACAGTTAAAGGCAAGAAGACCGGCAAGATGAGCGCATCGGAGGCTGCTAGACGCCTGATCAAGTTCATGAAGGTATTTTCTTAGGACTGTACATCACTGATGCAAGGTTTTCATATCAGCTGATGTAAAGTTTTCAGGAGCCAATATGGCAGGATAATAGGGGGGGGTGCAGTTAAATTGTTTTTAAAAAGTCATCCATCCATTCATCACACAAAAATAAATGAATGCTGTGTACATTGATCGACCCATCTCTGAATTCATTACTTGTCTACATCTATCTATCAATTATTAATTCATCAAGTTGTGTATTGCGTATATCCATTCATACAGTCAGTCGCACATGAATTAAAATGACTTGAGTAAAAACTCTCTCTCTCTCTCTCTCAGGTGGGGTCAAGCATGGAGACCGTCCTTAAAGAAACTGGCCCCAAACAGCCCTTTCTTCTCGGTGTCGGAGAAAGAAGCAACAGCATCCGGGATTTCTACATCATCCTGGACCAGAAGGCCATTCCCTGCAGGATGCAGACCCCAGTTGCTGCCTTTGATGAGCTCTTCAAGGTGCATTATGCTTTTGCTGTGTCATATGATGAAGCGCTGTCCAGCTTCTTCATCTTCATCCAAACCACTGTGTATGGCATCGACGTCGGCAAAGTGAAAGAGAGTCCTCGGGTAAAAGAAATCAGAGCGAGGCTTCTTCACTGTGAAGTTTGAAGACCGATTTTGACCAGAAATGTACACATGTTACATTTGCAAGGTACACCACACCAGTTGTTCCATGTTATTTAGACATTTGAAGTTTGAGCATGGATTGTATCCTGGAAGGTCTCTGCGCTTGAACTGTGGAGAGCGTGGTTGTTCATTTGTTTTTTGTACATATTCTGGTTACCAACATCACCTATCTCGAGCACATAAAGACTGTCTTGATCCAGATCCCGTCAGCAGTTTTGAATTTGAGCCTGTAGCTGGACCTTCCACACCAGTGAATGTGGATCCTCCTGTGAGGGTCACTACACATGTTCCAGTTGAAAAGAAGAATATACTGGACATGTGCAGCTCTGTTATTGCTCAGGTTCAAGCCTCAGGTGTTCCAGAGAGTACTGTGCAGTGTTTAGTTGGCTCAATGGAGGAACTGGTTAATGACATCCATGCTCACACAAAGGAAGCTGTTGTTAATTGTTTGTCTTCTGATGCATCTAGAGAAACTTTGGATAGAGTTGAGAGTTGTTTTGATCAACTAGAAAACCCATTTTCATGTCTTAACACAGAATCTAAAAGGATGAGGCATTTTGAAAAGAAATGGAATATAGTAGAACCTGTAGAGCATGTTCTGGGTGTCCGTTTTGATGTAAGAAGAGATAGAATAACAGGCACGTATAGGCAAGTTCCGGTTAATGATAAGTTCATGTATGTACCTATCAGGGGGTCTCTCTCATCTATGTTTAGTAACGGTGAACTCTGTAACAGTTTCCAAGAAGTAAAACCACACCAGGAGGGATTTTACAGAGATATAAGTGATGGGTCCTACTTTAAAAATCATAGTTTATTTTCTCAGCAAGAACCCGCTCTTCAGATCCAGCTCTACTATGATGATTTTGAAACTGCCAATCCGCTGGGCTCAAAAAAGGGTGTGCACAAACTTGGATGTGTCTATTTTGTTTTGAGAAATTTATCACCAAAGCTCAATTCTGTGTTAATGAATATTCATCTTGTCGCTCTCTTTCACTCGGAGGATCTTAAGAAATATGGGTTTGAGCCAATTCTGAAGCCACTTATTGATGATCTTAAGATTTTGGAGACTGAAGGAATACAGTTGCCCTTTTCAGCTACACTTGTGAAGGGTTCAGTCATTCAGGTTACAGGAGACAATTTAGCTCTACATGCACTTTTTGGTTTTGTTGAATCATTCAGTGCGACGTACTGCTGTAGGTTATGTTTAACTGATAAAAGTGAATATCAGTCAGTTTTCAGTGAAGATCACCCAGGTTTAACTCTACGTTCAAAAGACCTTCATGTTGAGCATGTTCGTGTCATCCAGGAAAATCCTGCTTTGAAATCAACATTTGGTGTCAAACGAGACTGTCCACTCAATTCCCTCCAGTTTTTCCATTCGTCAAATAATTACGCTGTAGACATAATGCATGACCTGCTAGAAGGAGTGGTGCAATATGAGTTAAAGCTTGTGTTTCAGTATCTGATCAAGAATTCAATATCCTTGAGTTCATTGTCTGAAAGAATCGTTAGCTTTAATTATGGATACACACAGAGAAAGAACAGGCCAGGTGGGCTTAAGCTGGATGACAACAGCAAAGATCTTGGACTTAATGCTATCCAGTCTTGGTGCCTCCTACGCAATGCCCCGCTGATATTTGGAGATTTAGTTAAAAGAGAGGATACCTGTTGGCAATTGTTACTCCTTTTAATTCAAATTGTAAACATTGTGTTTTCACCAACTGTAACTCATGGTATGACTTGTTATTTGAAACATTTAATTTTTGAACATCAAAGTTTTTAAATCCATCTTCCCAGAGCACAGTCTCATTCCCAAACATCACCATAATCCACTACCCAAGCTGTATTAGAAGAATTGGACCACTCATACACATTTGGTGCATGTGATTTGAAGCAAAACATAATTTCTTCAAGAAATCTGTTAAAAACTTCAAAAATATTGCTAAGACTCTGGTTAAGAAACATCAGGCTCAGTTTGCATTTCATTTTGAGAACTTTTATTTCCAAAGATTACAGTTTGGTCCTATCTCCGAAGTCCCGGTCAGCAGTATAGAGGGTGGAGAGGTGCTAAATGAAGCTTTTGATGTGCCATCAATTTCCACCACTTCCTGGGTCAAAAACTATGGCACAGAGTATCAAGTTGGGATGTATGTGGTCACTGGAGTTGAAAATGAGATGCCTTTGTTCAACAGGATTGACGGTATAATTGTTAAAGACAACAATGCCTATCTTTTGATTTGTAAAGTCTTGAATATTTTCTTTGATGATCATTTAAATGCATTTGGTATTGAGGAGAAAAATGAGATTTTCAGTGATCTGTGTAAATGATTTGGTATATTACAGACCTTATGATAGGCAATTTTCATATGACACCGATGACCAAGTGTACCTTGTTCCATACTGTAATTATATGTGAATCCATGCAGACTGTTTTTTTGTTGATGCGGTGTGGTGGCCATTTAATAAGACTTTTTTTCTTAAGAACTGTTTGCCTTGTGTATTTTTTGTGATAGGTTTGGCGGGTGGTTGATTGGTAGTCAATTTTTACATCCATTGGTCTGAATGCATTGGTAGTCAGTGTAGCATTTTCAACTGCAGTCAGTGTAACATTTTATTAAAATGACACTAGTGTAGAGTACTATTGACACTATACATGTGTTAGCCAGTGTTAACTTTGAACTCGATACAGTGTTGAAATTACTATAGCTGAGTGTAAAAACACTAACACTGACACTATACATGTGTTAGCCAGTGTTAACTTTGAACTCCCTAAAGTGTTGAAATTACTAGACCTAAGTGTAAAAATATACACTGACACTAGTGTAGAGTACTACTGACACTTCACAAGTGTTGGCCAGTGTTAATTTTTAACTCCCTACAGTGTTGAAATAACTATAGCTGAGTGTAAAAACATTAACACTAGTGTTAGTGTTAAATTAACACTGAAGAGTGGACGCATATACACACTTTCTTGGTGTTAAATTTAACACTCTCAGAGTTGATTTAACACTGGCTTTTTTGCTGTGTAGAACTAAAATAAAGCGATATCCCCATGCTGACCGATCTAACGGTCCGACGAGATCCATCCCAATTCGCTCAAACGGGGTCTCGATTAGAGGAAGAGGGCGCAACGGCACTTTTGGAGTGGCCGCAGGATTTACTAATTGGCATTCACGGCACGCCGCACACCACCGACGGACATCCCCGTGAATCCCTGGCCAATAGAACCGGGCCATTATTCAGGCAAGTGTTTTGTCTTGCCCCAAGTGTCCAGCCATGGGATTAAAGTGAGACGCATGGAATACGACTTCCCTACGGCTCTTTGGGATTAACAACTGGGTTATTCATTCATTAGTTTTAGTGTCCTGCGTCACTCGGTACAATCTGTCTTTAATAATGGCAAAATAGGGGAAGGTCAGTGCCGCACTTGGCTGAAGAGTTTGACCATCGATTACTCTCACTTGGTCAAATGCATGCTGCAGAGTCTCGTCTTGCGACTGCTCTAATGGGAAATCCCCAAGGGAATCCCTGAGAGAGGGAGGAGGAGCGGGCTGCTCCTCACTCTGATGTGGTGTTGACGTAGACGGCTCTGTGACAGCTTCTCCAGCCAATGCCACACCGGGATCTTCCTGTGACCTACTAGGGCAGGACCCACTACGTGTTAAATACTCCATTAGTTATTTAAATCCTGGCCAATCAGTACCCAAAATCAACGAGTGGGTAAGATGAGGACTAACCGTCGCCTTTATTCTATGCGTTTAGCCCCAGAATAGAATATGGACAGACACTAGTGGGTAATGGTGAACATCCCCATGCACACACAACACCTTCCCCGCTTGTGCTCCCCCAATGCCTCACCTTGCACCAGGCGTTGGTGAATTGAGGTCTGATTACAACCGGAATCCACCAAACCGTGACATGTATCCCCTTGAATACTCACCGGTATGCGATACATTCAGGCCCGATCGGGGGCGGTTTCTGGCACGTCAGGGATCCGGATGACAGCACCCACCTCCCTTGCGGAGCTCTGACTCTGGAGATGCTCTGATTCCCTGCCACGCCAGCACATTGGCCCAGGCTTTCCCTCTGCACTGGTGTTATGGGTGTCACTCACCTGAGAGGGGGACAACACAGACACAGAAGAGGGAGACGGGAGGACACCACGGGTGCAACGGGCCAGTTGGGGAGGAGCCACCCACCGCCTCCACGGCAGGGGAATGGGACGGAGAGGGGGACAAGAGACAGGAGATAGAGAGGGAAAAGAGAAGCGAGGGGAGATGCCTCGTCTGCCTGCCGTCAGAGCTGCCTCCAGATGGTCCTCCGCCAGCTCGATGGCTCGTTCCAGTGACGCCTGGCAGTGACACTGGACCCATTCCGCCGTTCTTTCCGGAAGTTGAGAGATAAACTGCTCCCGTGCCACCAGATCAATGATCTCGTCGGCGTCGCGGTCTTCCGCCCTCAGCCACCGCTGACAGGCATCCCGGAGTTGCTGGCCGAATGCAAACAGCCGGCCGACCTCCTCCAGTGCCAGCGTCCGGAAGCGCTGACGATGTTGCTCCAGGGAGCGGCCGAGCCGCTGCAGAATGGCTTTCTTTAGGTCAGCAAAGACCAGCCGGCTGTCAGCAGGGAGCTGCTGCGGTGCGAGCTGCGCCTTGCCAGTCAGGAGCTGGAGAAGGTGCACCATGCACTGCTTCTGCGGCCACCCCCACGCCTCGATTGCTTGCTCAAAGAGAGCGAGGAACTCTTCCGGGTCATCCTGTGGTCCCATCTTCATGAGGGTGGCAGCAGCGGTGGTCGACGGCCCTGCTGACGTGAGCAGGTGCCAGAACGCCTGGCGATCTTCCTGCTGGGCCAGCATCAAGGCTTTGAAGCACTGCTGCTGCTCCTTCTGGAGGGTGATCAGCGCTTGATGCTGGTTCTGCTCGGCGGTAGCGAGGGCAAGGATGAGCTCTTCGAACAGGGAGGACTCCATGGGGTGGTTCCCTTCTGTGCTCCCAGGTTTCAGCACCACTGTAATAATCCCTGATGTGGGTGGAGCACAGAAGCACGGCAGGCGAGAGTTGGCGTTCACACAGACACTTTATTTTACTTTTTATCATCAGCTTTTCAGCTTCTCTCACTCACACCGTCACACATACAACACACACATGTTCTGGCCGGGGCCGCTGTTCTCTGCTCTCCCCCTCCTTTTATACTCCATCCCTGCACCAAACAAACACACACACACACATTAATTGACACCAGGTCAGAGGTGGAAAGTAACGAATTACATTACTCGCGTTACTGTACTTGAGTATCTTTTTTGTGTACTTATACTTTTTCAAGTAATTTTTAAAGGGTGTACTTTTACTTTTACTTAAGTATGTTTTCTTTTAAGTAGTGTACTTCGGTACATTTTACATCACAACCGTTACTGAGTAAAAAATAAATAAATAAATAAATAATAAAAAAAAGGCTAAAGCGGAGAAGGGGAAATGCGTTCTGGAAATGAATCACGGGAAGGACAGTTGTCGCGCACGCAAGTCTCACACAGACGATGGCAGACATGCACTGGCGCTTTGGGGGGGGGGCTCACGACCCTGGGTCACAGCCAATCAGGGGCCTTGTAATATTAATAAAATAATAAACTGTCTGAATCGTGGGCCTACATTAATGTATGGATAGAAATAAGGTTAGAAATAAATGAGTGCACAGTAGCCTGCTGTAAGAGACATGGTGGATGTGGTTCGTGAAACGAACACCCACAACTGTACCAGAATAAAATGTAACAAAATGTAACGTCACGCACAAAAGCGCGCCAAAGACTGCAGACTACTGAGACACAAATTTAGAGGCTTTGAAAGATGAAGCATTCACATGTTAGCGGGGCGCATAAAAGGAAAAAAAAGAGAGATGCAGGTAATGATAGAATCGTTGCCTAAAGTCACAGACTTTTTTAAGGTAAGGATCACCAATCTGTTCAGAATATCAGCTACTTATCAGTTATCAGCCTACCAGCAGCTAGGCTCTGTGCAGCTAGGCTAGATATGCTATGATCTGTCCAACAGTAAAATAAATCAGTTGTGATTTGAATACGTGTCGTGTGATTTGAGTTATAATCCTGTTAGTATAATAGCATATTTCGATGGGGATAATAAAATGTCTAAAACGGCATCTACTGAAGAAATTGATGAAAAGATTGTGGCCTATAATGTTCACAGTTCGGGCAGCAGACAGAGTAAGCATACTGAGGGGAATAGCAATACAAAGCTAGCGCAGATCCACATTTCTCGCTAGCTGTGTTGGGTGTGTTGTTAACCTGTGTGGATTTAAGTGAAATACTTGAGAAGCTCTGTGGTCAAGACAGCGTTTTAAGGTAAGGACGCTTGATTATTAATGTTTGCCCACCGTGGCTTGTTGTTGACGAAAGGCCCACATGATTTTGCCTTATGCAGCTACTGCTAGCGTCATGCTTTGAACTAGGTTAAGCTCATTTGCGCTAAAGGATGGGTTTATTGAAGGACTTTGATATAGCTAGTTTCTTTTTAAAAAATCATATGCTCAAAACAGTATGCCCGTGTTCATCATGTTTAACTTTTTTCTTGATGGAGTGCGTGAAATAGGGCTGTGCGATGTCCCCTTAATTGGCATCGACGATGTTTACAGTGCAAACATCGTGATGGACGATCATATCGTGGGCAGGGGAGGATTTTAATACCACATTATTAAATATATTATTATTATTATTATTATTATTATTATTATTATTATTAAAAGTATTAGATACTCATCCGAGGCTTTGGCATGTTAAGAAAAAAAAGCGCTAGGTGATGCGGAATATTTGGCCTTGATAATGGATATGTGGTCCAGCTGCAACATGATGCCCTATATGTCAGCTACCGTACATTATGTGGACTGAGAGTGGGCAATGCAGTCCAAATGCCTGCAGATGAGTTTCATGCCAGAGACACTTTCAGTGGACAATTTAGAAGACGCATTGCGCGAGACACTTGCCGAATGGAAAATAGAGGAGAAAAAGATCGCCTGTATAACAACGGGGCGAATATTGTCACAGCCATCAGGCAATTGAAATGGCCGTGGTTAAGTTGTTTTGGGCACAATTTGAACCTGGCCATAACCAACTTGCTTGCGCAACAGAGGGCCAGTACAGACCGAGCGTTTGGAGTTTGCCGAGCAGTCAACACTGTGTTTGCGCACAGCTGGCTTCGGAGAAATGAGCTGCACAAAGCGCAGGTGGAAATGAATCTCCCCGAGCACTCACTGATCATGATAAGATATTAATCTGCTCTAACAATGAAAGACTAGTATTCAAACTATGAGAAGAAACTACACTTAAGCTATTACTCATTGTTTATTTACACCATATCAATTGAAGATGCGTTTTGGCCTTTAGTGCGCACTTGAACGCGCTAATTTTTCCAATTTATTAGTGTTTGAATTATTGCACCAGCTTTTAAAATCATGATTTAATATTGTTTTGTTTTTTTTACTGTCTTTACATTTGTCAGAATCACCTTCATTCTTCCATTTGGTTTGACATTATGGCTTAGAGTGGACCATTTTGAGTCTGAAAGTAGGCCTATTTACCAGATTAAAGTTATTTGACTTCTGCCGAAGTCTGCGCTTCACTGCCATTTGATCTCATCTCATCTCATTATCTCTAGCCGCTTTATCCTTCTACAGGGTCGCAGGCAAGCTGGAGCCTATCCCAGCTGACTACGGGTGAAAGGCGGGGTACACCCTGGACAAGTCGCCAGGTCATCACAGGGCTGACACATAGACACAGACAACCATTCACACCTGCGTTCAATTTAGAGTCACCAGTTAACCTAACCTGCATGTCTTTGGACTGTGGGGGAAACCGGAGCACCCGGAGGAAACCCACACGGACACGGGGAGAACATGCAAACTCCACACAGAAAGGCCCTCGCCGGCCCCGGGGCTCGAACCCAGGACCTTCTTGCTGTGAGGCGACAGCGCTAACCACTACACCACCGTGCCGTCCCACTGCCGTTTGATAAGGTGCAATATTTCCCGACTGTTAATAGTGGCTATTTGTTTGAACAACATAACAAATTTTACATTAAAAGTATAGTGTAGGCTAAAAAATGAAGTCAAAATTTATTATTAGTAGCATACTGTATTTGTGTAACCACATGTCATGTTCACTAGCACGTCCCTGCACCATAGCCTACATGAACAAGCGGTAATAGGATATTACTTTATAATGATTTATATAATTATGTATTTATAATATGTTATATATTTATATATTAAACAAAACTAACTACTCACCCACACCATCCACAGAGGTAGCAGTAGGGGTTTGGTGCAGTGTGGATTGGGTGGCAGTCGAAGGCAGGGGCCTCGACGACCTGATCCCCGGACACAGCGGCTGGCTGTTGGGACATGGAATGTCACTTCGCTGGGGGGGAAGGAGCCTGAGCTTGTGTGGGAGGTTGAGAGGTACCGGCTAGAGATAGTCAGGCTCACCTCCACGCACAGCTTGGGCTCTGGAACCCAGCTCCTCGAGAGGGGCTGGACTTTCCACTTCTCTGGAGTCGCCCATGGTGAGCGGCGGCGGGCTGGTGTGGGCTTGCTTATAGCTCCCCAGCTCAGCCGCCATGTGTTGGAGTTTACCCCAGTGAACGAGAGGGTCGCCTCTCTGCGCCTTCGGATTGGGGAGAGGGCTCTTGCTGTTGTTTGTGCCTACGGGCCAAATAGCAGTATAGAGTATCCGGCCTTCTTGGAGTCCCTGGGAGAAGTACTGAGGGGTGCTCAGACTGGGGACTCCATTATGCTACTGGGGGACTTCAATGCTCACGTGGGCGACGACAGTGACACCTGGAGGGGCGTGGTTGGGAGGAACGGCCTCCCCGATCTGAACCCGAGTGGTGTTTTGTTATTGGACTTCTGTGCTAGTCACGGTTTGTCCATAACGAACACCATGTTCGAGCATAGGGGTGTCCATAAGTGCACGTGGCACCAGGACACCTTAGGTCGGAGGTCGATGATCGACTTTGTAGTCGTTTCATCTGATCTCCGGCCCTATGTCTTGGACACTCGGATGAAGAGAGGGGCTGAGCTGTCAACTGATCACCACCTGGTGGTGAGTTGGATCCGCTGGTGGAGGAGGAAGCTGGACAGACCTGGCAGGCCCAAACGTATGGTGAGGGTCTGCTGGGAACGTCTGGCCAAGCACTCTGTTGGGGAGGTCTTTTACTCCCACCTCCGGGAGAGCTTTTCCCAGCTTCCGAGGGAGGTGGGGGACATTGAGTCTGAGTGGACCATGTTCTCTACCTCCATTGTAAACGCAGCTGTTCGGAGCTGTGGCCGCAAGGTCTCCGGTGCCTGTGGTGGCGGCAATCCCCGAACCCGGTGGTGGACACCGGAAGTAAGGGATGCCGTCAAGCTGAAGAAGGAGTCCTATCGGGCCATGTTGACCTCCAGGACTCCTGAGGCAGCTGACGGGTATCGGCAGGCCAGGCGTGCTGCAGCTCGGGCAGTTGCAGAGGCAAAAACTCGGAACTGGGAGGAGTTCAGGGAGGCCATGGAGAAGGACTATCGGTCGGCCTCGAAGAAATTCTGGCAAACCATCCGGCGCCTCAGGAGGGGGAAGCAGTACTCTGCCAACACTGTTAACAGTGCGGGTGGGGAGCTGTTGACCTCGACTGGGGACATTGTCGGGCGGTGGAAGGAATACTTTGAGGATCTCCTCAATCCCACCATCATGTCTTCCACTGAGGAGACTGAGGCTGATGACTCAGAGGTGGACTCGTCCATTACCCAAGCCAAAGTTACTGAGGTGGTTTGCAAGCTCCTCGGTGGCAAGGCACCGGGGGTGGATGAGATCCGCCCTGAGTATCTCAAGTCTCTGGATGTTGTGGGGCTGTCTTGGTTGACACGCCTCTGCAACATCGCGTGGCGGTCGGGGACAGTGCCTCTGGAGTGGCAGACTGGGGTGGTGGTCCCTCTTTTTAAGAAAGGGGACCGGAGAGTGTGCTCCAATTATAGGGGAATCACACTTCTCAGCCTCCCAGGGAAAGTTTACTCCAGGGTACTGGAGAGGAGAATTCGACCAATAGTCGAACCTCGGATCCAGGAGGAACAATGCGGTTTTCGTCCTGGTCGCGGAACACTGGACCAGCTCGATACCCTTCATAGGGTGCTCGAGGGTTCATGGGAGTTTGCCCAACCAGTCCACATGTGCTTTGTGGATCTGGAGAAGGCATTCGACCGTGTCCCCTGTGGTATTCTGTGGGGGGTGCTTCGGGAGTATGGGGTTCGGGGCTCTTTGCTAAGGGCTGTCCGGTCCCTGTACGAACAGAGCAGGAGTCTGGTTCGCATTGCCGGCAGTAAGTCAGACCTGTTCCCAGTGCATGTTGGACTCCGGCAGGGCTGCCCTTTGTCACCGGTTCTGTTCATAATTTTTATGGACAGAATTTCTAGGCGCAGCCAGGGGCCGGAAGGAATCCTGTTTGGGAACCACAGGATTTCATCTCTGCTTTTTGCGGATGATGTTGTCCTGTTGGCTTCTTCAAACCAGGACCTTCAGCATGCACTGGGGCGGTTTGCAGTCGAGTGTGAAGCGGCTGGGATGAGAATCAGCACCTCCAAGTCCGAGGCCATGGTTCTCGACTGGAAAAGGGTGGAGAAGTCCTGCCTCAAGTGGAGGAGTTTAAGTATCTTGGGATCTTGTTCACGAGTGAGGGAAGGATGGAGCGTGAGATCGACAGGCGGATTGGTGCAGCCTCCGCAGTGATGCAGTCGCTTTACCGGTCTGTCGTGGTGAAGAAGGAGCTGAGCCAAAAGGCGAAGCTCTCAATTTACCGGTCGATCTACGTTCCGACTCTCACCTATGGTCATGAGCTTTGGGTAATGACAGAAAGAACAAGATTGCGGATACAAGCGGCTGAAATGAGTTTCCTTCTCAGGGTGGCTGGGCGCTCCCTTAGAGATAGGGTGAGAAGCACAGTCACTCGGGAGGAGCTCGGAGTAGAGCCGCTGCTCCTCCACATCGAGAGGAACCAGCTGAGGTGGCTCGGGCATCTTTTTCGGATGCCTCCTGGACGCCTCCCTGGGGAGGTGTTCCAGGCATGTCCCCCTGGGAGGAGGCCCCGGGGAAGACCCAGGACACGCTGGAGGGACTATGTCTCTCGGCTGGCCTGGGAACGCCTCGGTGTTCTTCCCGAGGAGCTGGCCGAGGTGTCTGGGGAAAGGGAAGTTTGGGCTTCCATGCTTAGACTGCTGCCTCCGCGACCCGGTCCCGGATAAGAGGAAGAAGACGAGACGAGATGAGACAAAACTAACTAACTAAACTAACAAAAAACTAACTTTTTAGGTTAAATAGGCCCAGATGATACCGTATATGCATGATTATGACAGGAGGGGGCATGGTATCACGATGGTGGCTCTCCATCGTGATGGATAACCACCATCGTCGATGGACGATGGCATCGTCTATCGGCACAGCCCTAGCGTGAAATATTGTTGCATGTGGTATTTTGATGCAGTCATGTCAAAAAGGCAGTTGAATGCACGGTCTCATTCAAGGAGAAGGAAGACTTGCATGATGCTTGAACATAGATCGGTAAAATAGACCCTAGTAGGACTTGGTTTCGTGTATTTCGGTCTGTGGAGTTATGAGTTTGGCCGCTGTCCATGGTGTTTATGTTTCATGTGGCCGCCGGGCCAAGTACCTTGACTTGCAGTGAATGTTTGTTTTCATGCCGCCGAGCTATTTTTATGTATTTTATTTTTTAAAAGGACTTGTCTGTAGGTGTGTGTGTTTTATGTTTACAACACATAGGTCTTGGGCGGCACGGTGGTGTAGTGGTTAGCGCTGTCGCCTCACAGCAAGAAGGTCCGGGTTCGAGCCCCATAGCCGGCGAGAGCCTTTCTGTGTGGAGTTTGCATGTTCTCCCCATGTCCATGTGGGTTTCCTCCAGGTGCTCCGGTTTCCCCCACAGTCCAAAGACATGCAGGTTAGGTTAACTGGTGACTCTAAATTGACCGTAGGTGTGAATGTGAGTGTGAATGGTTGTCTGTGTCTATGTGTCAGCCCTGTGATGACCTGGCAACTTGTCCAGGGTGTACCCCGCCTTTCGCCCATAGTCAGCTGGGATAGGCTCCAGCTTGCCAGCGACCCTGTAGAACAGGATAAAGCAGCTAGAGATAATGAGATGAGACACATAGGTCTACATTATAGCGCACGCAGGCTTGTGTGGTTATCTCTGGCCATGCCCCTGCGTGAAAGTTACGCAGTATCACTGTCCTCTCTGTGGTAATAATCAGAACCGGCTCTGTAATGATAATGCGCGCGTTCTTCTCTCCCTCTGTGGTCGGATGTGTTGAGCGATGTGAGCGTGGGCCTTGCGCAGCTACACTGAGCCAAATGTAACCTATCATAGGCTTCTAGGCTAATTATGCACTTACACTGTAAATGCTTCACACGTATTGCAAATAAAATAAGAGTGTTTTCCTGGCCAACGGTAAAGGTAGGGTTGACAGGTAGCCTATGAGGGGCCTAGCCCCTGGGCCATGGGTGTTGATAAAGCGCCCCTGCGGACATGGAGGAGACCGAGGAACCTGTGGTGGACGACCCTGCAGAAAATGCAATTTCTTCCAGTAATGAAGTGCACCCCTGGCCCTACATGCGTGATCACTTCAGCTTCGTAGAGAAAAGGGGTGACAGTTTCATTATGCAATGCAGATTATGTGTGCCCAAGAAGACAACCATTGCGGCATACAAAAATTCGACGTCTAATCTGCGCAAGCATGTTGAGGTAAGTATTGTCATTGGCATCATAATCACGGGCGCAGATAGAGGGTGGGACGGGTGGGATTCGTCCCACCCAGATTTAAATTCACCTTGTTCGGTCCCCCCCTACTTGTAGGGAGGAAGAAACGTCTATGCTGTCTTTCTTTGCATAAGGCAAACCTCACAGAAAAATCAAAAGACTAATTACCATTCGGTTTATTGAGGTGCACAGCAGTGTATACATAGTTGCAACAACTCACATAAAACAAAACAAAGACTGATATTCGGTTGGTTGAGCTGCGCAGACTGCACAGGTTGCGAGCTTAAGCTTGGTTGCTATGGTTACCCACAACAAGTTTGACAGGCATATTGGGGTTGGGGTTGGTTTGCTGGCAGCTTTGTCCCCCCCCAGTTTTTTGTCCCCCCCAGTTCAAAAAAACATATCTGCGCCCCGATCATAATGTTTCCTTTCCATAGTAAAACCGACAATAGGCTGGTTATATTCCAAAAATAGTGGATGGCATTGCTAATGTTGAAGTAGCAACCTGTTGGTACTGTAACATAATGGTAACTAGTCTGTTATTTGGTTGGCTAATCATGCAAGCAAGTTAGCTCGCCAACCTGACGTGATCAGTCCTCCTACCATTCTACATCCAACAGGCCAGAAAGGAATACTAAGCAAAACAAATAATGTTTGAATTGAATTGTTCAATAACACACAATGCACACAGGCAAGCTACGAGATTTCGGTGCAACATTTCACTTTCATATTTCGTGTACAATGCTTTGTGTGTGGTCAGGGCGATGTAAACGACATGACTGTGTGTATTGACCTTTTTTGTTTGTCTCAGTTTTAATGCAGCATTATCCTAAGCATTCAATTTGATACACTTCTTTTAAATAAAACATCTGGGTTGAGATGTACATATATCCTTGTTTCCTCTTCTTTTTCATTTTTGCACAACACAATGGAGGCAGAAAACACCCATTGTTAAAAGTAACGTTTTACTTTTACTCAAAGTACATTTTAAATGATCTACTTTTTACTTTTACTTGAGTAGATTTTTTGTCTGGTAACTTTACTTGTACTTAAGTAAAATTTCATCAGAGTAACAGTACTTGTACTTGAGTATAATATTTTAGTACTCTTTCCACCTTTGCACCAGGTGTAATGACTAATGCCGCTTTTCCACTACAAACGCGGCTGAGCCGTGCCGTGCTGAGTTGGGCTGAGTCGAGCCGAGTGGGGCTATTGGAGTTGCATTTCGACTACAACCGCGCTGAACCGTGCTGGCTGGAAGTGGGTGGACACATTGGGTGGAGTTAGCGAAAGTGGGTGGACGTCACGTGATGTCGTTAAGCGGCACAAACAGTGACATCAGTGATCTTTTAAGCAGTAGTCTCACAGCCCAGATAGTAAACAATAAACATGGAGGACATGGAGTCGTTAGTGTTGCTGGTCTTGGTGCTGTGGCTTGTTGTCATTGACAACGCCAACAGATGCTGGCAAGAGCGTATAGATGAGACGAGGTGCATAAATTCTCATAATTCGTAATTCTCCTTCTTCCGGGTTTACAGATCTCAGCGTGCTCGCGGGGCATGTGTGGGCGTGTGAGGACACTCCTCCTCACCAATCAGTGCACAGGGGAGTGTCTGCTCACGCCCCCAGCCTCACTCAGTTCGATTTGGCTCGCTTCAGCCCCACTCCAAAACCGTGCGAGTTTTGGGGGCTAAGCAGGGCTGAAGCGAGCTGAGTCGTGCTGTTTTAAGGTAGTTGAAACGCGAGCCGTGTCGGGCTGAAGTGAGCTGAAGCGAGCTGAAAAAGGGTAGTGGAAAAGGGCCATTAGCCACTTACCTTCCCCGACCCTGCCCTCCATTCACAGACTGCTGCTTGGCCACGCCCCCGCTGCCACAAGCACATATGTAAATAAAATCTAAGCTTGATAAAACAAAATGTCTGATGTAATATTCTTTAAAAATAAAAAAATAATAATTATTGTGAGAAAACAAGCTTTGTTATCTTGAGATAATGCAACACTTTTCTCATTATCATGAGAAATCAGCATTTAAAAAATATATATATATCATCTCATCTCATTATCTCTATCCGCTTTATCTTGTTCTACAGAGTCGTAGGCAAGCTGGAGCCTATCCCAGCTGACTACAGGCGAAAGGCGGGGTACACCCTAGACAAGTCGCCAGGTCATCACAGGGCTAAATATATATATATATATATATATATATATATATATATATATATATATATATATATATATGTAATGGCCATTCTCGTCTTCTGTATAAACAGCTATGGATGAAAATAGTGAAGCTTCCAGAATGACAGAGTTAGAATGGGAAAAATATTGACTTATGCTGGACTGAATTAGTGACAGGGCGAATGTGTGCCCGGGCTGGATCAGCTGGAGTTTGATGAACTGGATTAATTACTGAAAACACGGAAAAGTACAGAGCGGGTAGCGGGTGTGGTTCTGAGGTCCTCAGGTAATAAATTCTGATCATCTGAATTTCTTCTGAAGCTAATAATGAGATTAAAAGCTGCAGATGCAGAGCTCTGGTGTTTTGGCGGAGTCTTATTTCCTATAAAACTATCTAAACAAACAAACAAATAAATAAAAAGGTTTCCTTATTGACTAAGTCCTTCCTATGGAGCCCCAGAAGGGACACTGCATTTTGATCAGTTTACAACTAAAGGGTGTATATTTCTGAAATAGAGTTTACGCAACTTTAAAATTTGCTTGCATTAGAGTTTCTTATTGTTTTACCAGTGCAAGACATAACGCATTCAAAACTTTGCTGCATTATCAGCATTTGTGGTATCTAGGCTGTGACCAATCACGTTGTCTCTTGCTAGAATGTACATACATGATGTCAACGTTTGCGTAAGTCACTGTCAATCTCAGAATTCTATGAAAACACAAAGTTTTCACGAGATCTTGAAAAACTACATCTGTTTTTTCCTTCATGTCCCTTCTGGGGCTCTGTATCTTCCAGTGACTCGTCAGTAATTACAGTGTCTTGCAAAAGTATTCATCCCCTTTGGTGTTTGTCCTGTTTTATCGCATTACAAGCCGGAATTAAAATAGATTTTTGGAGTGTTAGCACCATTTGATTTACACAACATGCCTACCACTTTAAAGGTGCAAATTGTTGTTTTATTATGACACAAACAATAATTAAAATGGAAAAAAAAAGAAATCTGGAGTGTGCATAGGTATTCACCCCTTTTCATATGAAACCCCTAAATAAGAGCTGGTCCAACCAATTCACTTCACAAGTCACATAATTAGTTGATTAAGATCCACCTGTGTGCAATCAAAGTGTCACATGATCTGTCACATGATGTCTGTATAAATCAATCTGTTCTGGAAGGACCCTGACTCTGCAACACTGCTAAGCAAGCAACATTAAAACCAAGGAGCCTCCAAACAGGTCAGAGACAAAGTTGTGAAGAAGTATAGATCATGGTTGGATTATAAAAAATATCCCAAACTTTGAATATCCCACAGAGCACCATTAAATCCATTATAGCAAAATGGAAAGAATATGTCACCACTACAAACCTGACAAGAGAAGGCCACCCACCAAAACTCACAGACATGGCAAGGAGGGCATTAATCAGAGATGCAACAAAGACACCAAGTGGTGATGGGAGTATCTGTCCATAGGACCACTTTGAGCCGTACACTCCACAGAGCCGGGCTTGATGGAAGATTGCCCAGAAAAAAAGTCATTGCTTAAGAAAACATGTTTGGAGTTTGCCCAACAGCATGTGGAAAACTCCCCAAACACATGGAAGATTCTCTGGTCAAATGAGACTAAAATTGATTTTTTTTTTGGCCATTATGGGAAATGCCATGTGTGGCACAAACCCAACGCCCTGAGAACACCATTCCTACAGTGAAACATGGTGGTGGCAGCATCATGTTGTGGGGATATTTTTCATCTGCAGGGACAGGAAAGCTGTCAGGACTGAAGGAAATATGGCTGGCACTAAATACAGGGCAATTCTGGAGGAAAACCTGTTTGAGTCAGTCAGAGGTTTGAAACTGGGATGAATATTTGTATTTCAGCAGGACAGTGACCCTAAACATACTGCTAAAGCTGCACTGGAGTGGTTTAAAGGGAAACATTTAAATATCTTGGAATGGCCTAGTCAATCCAATTGGACCTCAATCCAATTGAGAATCTGTGGCATGACTTGAAGATTGCTGTACACCAACGCAACCCATCTAATTTGAAGGAGTTGGAGCAGTTTTGCCATGAGGAATGGGCAAAAATCCCAGTGGCTACATGTGCTAAGCTAATAGAGACATACCCCAAGAGACTTGCAGCTGTAATTGCAGAAAAGGATGGCTCTACAAAGTATTGCCTTTTTTTTTTGGGGGGGGGGGGATACCTATGTACACTCCAGATTTCTGTTTTTTTTTATTATTGTTATTATCTTAATTATTGTTGTGTTACAATAAAACAACAATTTTCACCTTTGAAGTGGTAGGCATGTTGTGTAAATCAAATGGTACTAACCCCCAAAAATCCATTTTCATTCCAGCTTGTTCATTCACAGCAACTCAGGACAAACACAAAGGTGGATGAATACTTTTGCAAGATACTGTATATAGATTATTTTCCAATAACATTAGTCTGGCAACTATTAAAATTTTTTTATTCATTAAAGAATGACTTCTTGTACTTTTTATCCATTTATAGTTACATTTAATATTATGAGTAGTGTGGTGCTTATGCACAGGGTGTGTGTGTGTGCTGTAGTGTTGTAGTTGTGTGCGTGTGTGCTTGTCATTTCGCTTCCAGCTGCAGCCACCATCTAGCTCCACGAGCGAAAAGAGAGGCTGTGTGCGTACAGTAAGCCCTCTCCTGATGGTTTTACGGCTACGACACCAGGACTCTCACAGTGCTTCCTAGTTGGCACACCATGGGTAACGCTGAACTGTGAGGGATCTTGGAGCAGGTCTGAGCCCCAGAGATGCAGTGTACAGGCCCACCGGCAAGTGGACATGCCCTGGCACTCACTAATCAGCCCCCTGCTGCCTTGTAAGGTATGCTATCAGAGGCAAAGGCTAGGAGAAGGCGACTCCGAAATCAAACCCACCTGATGCCTTGTAGGTCATGTCTCTTTAGGCAAAGGCTAGGGGAGTGAGCCTTGAATGAAAAAATCCTGAGGGAGGGACCCATTAGGCAGTCACCATGCATGCAATGCTCATGACTGGCATCCCCTGCAGTCCTGCTGAGACTCCAAACGTATCGACCTTGTCTTTCCTTGGAAACATTCAACACAACCGAGAGGGGGAAAGTGGAACCTGGGCACATTTTCTCCATACCCATCACCCAGGCATAGCAGCAAGTTGGTGGGTGAAGAGGACACTTCATGCTCATGATGGATGCATCATGAGGGATCAACACGGAAGAAGGCAGTCTACCGGTTCTAAGTCCCCTCAAATTGACATAAGAGGAGATGCCAGGGGCCTTCTTTGATGGTGGGAGGAGTCATCATGCTCCACTGATCGGTTACCATCCGCCCAAGCTGAGCAGCCCTCAGCCAATAAGGTACTGATCCGTCACATCTGCCTGCCTCTCTGGGTGCAATAGGATAAACCAAAAGTTGAATGGCAGATGTATCCAAGGACCCAGAAAGAAACACTTCACTCAACTACGTCTCGGAACATGGACTGTCCGAACTCTCTGCACTGGAACTGATGAAGAAGACCTTAGTACCAGGAAAATGGCAATTATCAACCTCGAACTAGACAGACTCAGTGTGGACATAGCAGCTCTACAAGTAACTCGGCTACCTGATGCCAGCTCCATCAAGGAAAAAAAATTACACATTCTTTTGGCAAGGACTTGGTGAAGAGGACAGATGGCTTCATGGCATGGGCTTTGCAGTGTGCAATAACCTCCTGGAAAGCATCAGCACCCCAGTTGGACTCTCAGAGCAAATAATCACCATGAAGCTGGAGACACACTCTGTTCAGATCAGCATCGTCTGTGCCTATGCACCAACCCTGGCTGCTGACCAGGAATGCAAGTCCAGGTTCTATGAAGACCTTGGCCAAGCCATGCAACGAGTACCAGCCAGTGACCATCTCTTTATCCTTCGTGACTTCAATGCCCATATGGGGTCAGACCACTACTCTTGGCCATCTTGTCTTGGCAAATTTGGTGTTGGCAAGATGAACGACAATGGACAGAGGCTCCTGGAGTTCTGCTGTGCGTGACCAACACCTTCTTTGACAGCAAGCAGTGACACAGAGTCTCATGGCGCCATCCCAGGTCATCCCACTGGCATCAGCTGGATGTTGTGCTTACAAGGAGGAGCTACCTGAACACAATGAAGTCTACCAGATCATACCACAGTGCAGATTGTGACACAGATCATGCCTTAGTTCTCTCCAAAATCAAGCTGGCAAAGAAGACGTCTCATTCTGCTAAGCAGCCCATGATCCCAAGGCTAAATACTGTCAACATGCGTGACCCTGCCAGACAAAGTGAATTCACAGCTAAGCTCACTGACTACCTTGAAGACCAAGGACCCAACACCAGCACAGCACAGTCCATCAACCAGAAATGTAAAACCCTCAGCTCTGCCATGCTTGAATTAGCAATGGATGCTTTTGGGAGAAAGCAGAAAGTGCGTGAAGACTGGATGGAAGAGTATGCTGAGGTTCTGCTCCCTCTCCTGGAAGAGAAAAGGAAAGCACTGTTATCCTACAACTCCACACCCACCCAGTCACACCCAGATCGACTAAAAAATGCCAAAAGTAATCTTCAAAGGGAATCCAAAAGATGTGCAAAAGAGTATTGGACCAAGCTCTGCTCTGATATCCAGAACGCTAAAGATAGAGGTGACTCAAAGATGATGTTTGACAAAATCAAAACTGCAGTGGGCCCAAGCAAGACTAAGGTGGCCCCCATCAAGTCCAAAACTGGCGAGATCATAGTCAATAAGAAGGAGCAGCTAGAGTGCTGGGTTAAGCACTATTCGGACCTCTACTAAGTGGAATGCCATCTGGAAGACCAAACACCACTGATCACTCTCCCTGTGATGACCAACTCGACACGGTCCCAACCATGGAGTAACTGAACAAAGCAACCGACCAGCTCTCCAGTGGCAAGGCCCCCAGAACAGATGCCATCCCTGCAGAACTGCTAAAGCTGAACAAAGCATCCCTCCTACCACACCTACATCAACTCCTGACTCTCTGTTGGCAGGAAGGAACAGTACCATCTTGCATGAAAGATGCTAACAACATCACCCTCTACAAACAGAAGGGTGATAAAGGGGACTGCAACAATTACCATGGCATCTCCTTGCTCAGCATTGCAGGAAAGGCCTTTGCTTGTGTCATCCTTACAAGACTACAGCGACTAGCTGAGAGAGCGCTACCTGAGAGCTAGTGTGGTTTCCACTCAAAGCACGCTACAACTGATATTATCTTCTCCCTGAGACAACTGCAAGAGAAGTGCCGAGAACAACAGAAATCCCTCCACATCGCCTTTGTCGACCTAACCAAGGCCTTCGACATGGTCAGCAGATCTGGATTGTATACAGTTCTCAGAGCTGTTGGATGCCCACCAACCCTACTGAAGCTCATATCCTCCTTCCACAATGGAATGAAAGCCACAATCCAGTTTGACGGAGTAAGATCAGAGGCCTTCGAAATTAGAAGCAGGGTCAAACAGGGGTGTGTACTGGCTCCTACCCTCTTCAGTATCTACTTTGCCATACTGCTAGAAACAGCATTCCAGAACTCTGAAGGGGATGTACTCCCACACTGGAGGACTGATGGCTCTTTGTTCAACCTCGCCCGTCTCAAAGCCAAAACCAAAATCCGACAGACAACGCTGTGTGACCTGCTGTTTGCAGATGATGCTGCACTTGTTGCTCACAACCCCACCACCCTTCAGGAGATGATCAACAGCCTAAATGAGATCTGCAAGGCCTTCTCCCTGGTTGTGAGTATGAAGAAAATTGTTGTTCTCCATCAAGGCATACCTGATGACACGCAAGAGCCAATAAGACTTGATGACAAGCCCCTTGACACTGTCCAGAAGTTCTGTTATCTGGGCTCTACCATCACTTCCTCTGTCTCCTTGGATGAGGAAATCAACTGCAGAATAGGCAAAGCAGCCACCTTCTTCGGTAGGCAAACAAAGAGAGTCTGGCAAAACAAGCACCTCACCACCAAGACGAAAATCCATGTGTATGATGCATGCATGCTGAGCGCCCTTCTGTATGGATCAGAGACGTGGACTACGTACAAGGGTCAGAAGCGAAAACTCAACACCTTTCATCTTCGTTGTCTCTGGAAAATCCTTGGCATCAAGTGGCAGGACCGAGTGCCTAACACCTGAGTGCTCGAGATGTCTCACCAGTCATCCATTGCAATCATTCTGAACAAAAGGTGGATGAGGTGGCTGGGTCATGTCAGGCAGATGGAGGACTCCTGCATCCCCAAGCAGCTCCTGTTTGGTGCTCTGGCTGGAGGCGAACGACATCGAGGATGTCCCAAACTCTGTTTCAAGGATGTCTGCAAAGATACCATGAAGAAACTTCAGCTAAACCCCAACATTTGGGAGAAAATAGTCACCAACAGAAGCAGATGGGGGGCAGCAATCCACAAGGGAGCCTCAGCATACGAGAGACAGCAGCACAATGACCACAAGGCAAAGTGACAGAGCAGAAAAGACAGAGCGTCATCATCCTCCAGGCCCGATGGACCGATCTTCCCCTGCCACAAATGCAGTCATCCATGCCTCTCCAACATCAGCAGAATCAGTCATGAACGTGCTTGTCATGCATCTGCAAGCAGCTGCTAAGACCATCTACAATGACGCAAAAGCCAAAGAATGTTATGAAACAAGTTAGTTCCTGTTGTCACTTACAACCCCGATTCCAAAAAAGTTATGACAAAGTACAAATTGTAAATAAAAACGGAATGCAATGATGTGGAAGTTTCAAAATTCCATATTTTATTCAGAATAGAACATAGATGACATATCAAATGTTTAAACTGAGAAAATGTATCATTTAAAGAGAAAAATTAGGTGATTTTAAATTTCATGACAACAATACATCTCAAAAAAGTTGGGACAAGGCCATGTTTACCACTGTGAGACATCCCCTTTTCTCTTTACAACAGTCTGTAAACGTCTGGTGACTGAGGAGACCAGTTGCTCAAGTTTAGGGATAGGAATGTTAACCCATTCTTGTCTAATGTAGGATTCTAGTTGCTCAACTGTCTTAGGTCTTTTTTTGTCGTATCTTCCGTTTTATGATGCGCCAAATGTTTTCTATGGGTGAAAAATCTGGACTGCAGGCTGGCCAGTTCAGTACCAGGACCCTTCTTCTACACAGCTATGATGCTGTAATTGATGCAGTATGTGGTTTGGCATTGTCATGTTGGAAAATGCAAGGTTTTCCTTGAAAGAGATGTCATCTGGATGGGAGCATATGTTGGTCTAGAACCTGGATATACCTTTCAGCATTGATGGTGTCTTTCCAGATGCGTAAGCTGTCCATGCCACACGCACTAATGCAACCCCATACCATCAGAGATGCAGGCTTCTAAACTGAGTGCTGACAACAACTCGGGTTGTCCTTCTCCTCCTTAGTCCGAATGACACAGCGTCCCTGATTTCCATAAAGAACTTCAAATTTTGATTTGTCTGACCACAGAACAGTTTTCCACTTTGCCACAGTCCATTTTAAATGAGCCTTGGCCCAGAGAAGACGTTTGCTAGCCTAGTAAACTAGACCCACCCGCCTAGCAGCCAAAAATATTTTTTGCCTAGTGAATGGGTCTAGCCTCGCACCATATAAACAAAAACACCCTGGGCATCAAATCGTGCCCGCCAATCACAACGCAAGGTTTTTGTTTGGATTCTTTGGGCGGGCTTTTGCAGGAGTGACGACAAAGCTGCACGACGCTGGAGAAAGCGCAACAGGGAAGATGGCTATGGGCTAGTGAACAGCGTGCGTTTGACTCCGCTTTGGAATCAGTTTTAGAAGAATTAGACTTGGAGTTTTCGTTGAAACATGAGCAGGAAGAGGCTCTCCGCTCATTCCTTTTCAAGAAGGACGTTTTCGCTGTTTTGCCGACCGGCTATGGCAAAAGTCTGATCTACCAGCTGGCTCCGCTGGTAGCCAAAAGGATGGGCTAGTTTGTGCAGTACGAAGAATTAATAAACAGCTTTGAAACATTACTTTTTGATTGTTTCTTATTTTCCCGTTATTTTAAATTTAAGGGAAATTATTTCACCAAACACCACTAAATAAAAACTCTCAAAAACAGTTTAAGCAAACCCTTGAAAAACACTTGGAAAAAATGTGTATGTGGTACAGACTCCAAACTTGTGGTCATTATCTCGAAACTTCTTAATATCTAGAACCTGTTTATTAATTAATACGCATTTTGAAAAATTATTTATTTCAAGGCCTCCCCCACTGCTTTCTGTCGCTCTGACTACGTCACAGTCACTGTTGCGCTGATTGGTCAGAGCGTTGGCCTATACGCACAGAGACAGTTTGAAAGACAGCGGTTTGTTCCTCCTACCCGCTTCGGAAATGTCTACGGATCGAGGCCAGACTAAATATTCACATTTAGTCTGGCTTGCCAGGCTAGACATCTGCGCTTCTGGATCATGTTTAGATACGGCTTCTTCTTTGAACTATAGAGTTTTAGCTGGCAACGGCGGATGGCACGGTGACTTGTGTTCACAGATAATGTTCTCTGGAAATATTCCTGAGCCCATTTTGTGATTTCCAATACAGAAGCATGCCTGTATGTGATGCAGTGCCGTCTAAGGGCCCGAAGATCACGGGCACCCAGTATGGTTTTCCGGCCTTGACCCTTACGCACAGAGATTCTTCCAGATTCTCTGAATCTTTTGATGATATTATGCACTGTAGATGATGATATGTTCAAACTCTTTGCAATTTTACACTGTCGAACTCCTTTCTGATATTGCTCCACTATTTGTTGGCGCAGAATTACGGGGATTGGTGATCCTCTTCCCATCTTTACTTCTGAGAACCGCTGCCACTCCAAGATGCTCTTTTTATACCCAGTCATGTTAATGACCTATTGCCAATTGACCTAATGAGTTGCAATTTGGTCCTCCAGCTGTTCCTTTTTTGTACCTTTAACTTTTCCAGCCTCTTATTGCCCCTGTCCCAACTTTTTTGAGATGTGTTGCTGTCATGAAATTTCAAATGAGCCAATATTTGGCATGAAATTTCAAAATGTCTCACTTTCAACATTTGATATGTTGTCTATGTTCTATTGTGAATACAATATCAGTTTTTGAGATTTGTAAATTATTGCATTCCGTTTTTATTTACAATTTGTACTTTGTCCCAACTTTTTTGGAATCGGGGTTGTATGTTATAGCAGCTATAAACAGTTATTCCCTCACCAGACTCTCTTTATTATCTCTCAGTAAGTTAATGAGACAAGAAAATCGCAGCTTGTTACCGAGAAACTATAAAGAAGTGTAAATTTCTCTGTCCTGAAGATGTCAGAAGTTCCAGCTTCACATTTGAGTTTTACACAACGCTGACACTGGAGAGTCCTTCCACAAATGTTACATTAAAATGTTCCGACTTCAAGAAAACTTTGCCATGTCAATTTTTTTTTTTTTATCAATGGAGCGTCCGCTATACGAGTCCGAGTATGAATGAATGATCTGTTACTATAGAAACAATAACAAGCTCGTTAATATAAACCTGTGATTTTTACTTTCATAAAAATGTAATACCAGAATAAAAACGACTTTGATATTTGCAGAGAGACAGGCCCGTTGCCATGGGCGGGCCTTAGGGGGCCGTGCCCGCCCTGAGACTCATGTGGGCCCGCCCTGCTGGAACCCAGAGCAGAGACTTTTTTTCATAGGAGACAGGTCACTGAAGAAATCGTCCACAGAAATGAATGGGGACAGTTCGTAACGGCAGCAAACATTCTAATCAACCGTCTCTGACGGCAGTACGGGTCTGCAAATATCCCGCCTGTTCCGCTGCCAACAACCAATCATATGTCGATCTGAACCAACAGCTTTCCAATCATCTTGCAGCTTCGTGCTCCGCTGTCCCTCTCCTGCCGTTATATTAGTACTGCGCCTGCGCAGTGTCAAAATAATCCACGAGAAAAGTGGATTTTAAAGCTTTTTCTGAGTCATGAGAACCAACCTAACACTCAAGTATAATCAGCTTTTCATGGCGATTTCAATCATATGCTCTTCGCGACCGTTAGTTTTCACAGAGTCCAGTATTGATATTGTAGCAGATTTAATATGAGCTTTAAAATGCATGTTATCCCCTCGGGGACTTTCCATAGGACTGCCAATGTATTAATGCTCTCGCGAGATCTGTGTGTGTGAGTTGGAATGGTGGGAAAAGTGTTCTAATAAACGGATGTAGATCTGTGTCTCCCTCCGAACGTGTGTCTCCTCAGTTATTACAAAACTCTGTTTATAAGATAAGTACCAACGCTCAGTTACATTGGTGGCAGTGGTGTAGGTTGAATTTGTTTTACGAACGGTTATTTTGTAATAGTCGTTTCTTTTACCAGTTTTTGTATACCGCTGTTAACTATCCGTGCCTAGCTTTGCATGTACGGCTTCCTCTGCTAATTCAGACCTAAGCGTGGAGTAGTTAGTGGACAATTCGAAATGTATTTCAAAGAGGAAGAGAATTTGGATGCATTTCCCTTTCGTCAGGGGAAGGATTATCACGTTGCTCGAGTGAAGATTGACCTCCCACCTCCGTTTTGTGGTGAAGACGACAAACAAAGTTTTCTCTGCTGGGCACGTCAATTTGAGGTAGCAGTGCGCGCTCTCACCGAGCGGGGCAATGAAAGAGACTATCAATACGAACTTGTAAGGATTCTGCCAACCCGTTTGAGCAAAGCTGCATTCCTGTTGTGGGATAATCTGCCCGCGACAGTGCAGAGCGATTACAGTGCAGTGAAAGAGAGACTCAAAGAAGCCTTTGGTCGTAAGCAGTTTTTGAACCGTTTCAGGACCGACCTGTCGGCTCGCCCACGCGCTCCTCACGAGAGCCTCGTTGTTTATGCTGCTGAGATCAGCCGTCTCGTTTCGGAGGCTTTCCCAGACTATGGCGAGAATGCGACTAGAGAGGAGAAATTCCGCCGTTTCCTTGGCGGTCTCGATTCTGAACTTAAACTCAAGTGTCATGAACAAGGTGCCACAGACATGGAGGAGGCGTTGGTGATTGCTGAGCGTTGTGAGAACGCCAGAGAGGCAGTCAAGCAGGACTTTGCCTCCAAAGTCACAGCAGCTGGCAGCGCAGTAGGGCATATCGCCTCTGTTCATTCTGTGACTGATTATGGAGGGCTTCACAGGGCGGTACACAGCCTGACGGAGGAGCTTAGGGAGATGAGAGTCGACATGAAAAGGATGGCAGAGGAGAATCAACGGCTGCGGACGAGGACAAGTCCAGGGGGGTGGCGTGGCTCTTCTTCACCGGGGAGGATGTCATGCCGTTGCACCTGTGGAGGCTATGGATGCCAGTCGCAGGTGTCACATGAGCCTCAATATAGCCGTTCGCCTGACAGAAGATTCCCGTCACCTGGCAGAGACCGGGGCCAGTTCACACCATCCCGCAGTCGGAGCCCTGGTGCTACCTGGTCACCAAGAGGACGCAGCCCCAGCCCGGGTCGACGCATGCAATATGAGGACGACGCTCACAGGAGACGGGGTGTGTGCTTCATCTCCCCACACAGCGACCACCAGTCCAGCCATCAGGGAAATGGGGTGTAGCTGATGTTGCGGGCCGAACGCCAGCTACCCTTTCCTTGGGCCCTTCAACCACTACCTGTGGCAGCACCCCTGTAATGTATGACTCTGTGAACAGCACTGAAGGTGAGATCCCTGTATCCTATGTTAATGGTGTGATTGAAGGCACAGTAGTCCCTGTGTTGTTAGACTCTGGGTCAAGTGTGTCTCTTATTAGTGCTGACTTCCGCACGTCTGTACCTGCACTTCGTAACCGTCCCCTGAAGAAAGACTATGTCAGTGCCCGTGCAGTGAATGGACAAATGTTGGACACTTTGGGTACTATATCTGTTGTTTTGTGGTTGGGGACAGCATCATGGCAGCACACTTTTCATGTAATTAGGGGAACTACACAAGCTGTGCTTTTAGGTTGGGATTTCATGCTGAAAACCAATGCTCTTTTGGACCTCCCGTACGGCAGGGTTCAACTGCAGGGCTCTACCATCCCCTTACTTACAAGAAACGACCTAACCCCTGTATGCTGTAATGTCACCATAGCCAACACTATGACTTTCCCCCCACTTAGTGAAATTATTGTGCCTGTTAATGTCCTTCCACCTACATCATCCGAGGCCTATTCGTGTAATTTTGTCGGCTATTTAGAGCCCAATATCCCTGATAGCTCTAGCCTAGTGGTAGCACACACAGTTACATCAGTGAAAAATGGGACGACTTGTGCTCGGGTCTTGAACCCCACTAAAGGTGATGTTGTTTTACAACAAGGCACTCATCTAGGGGAGATCTACTCTGTCGACGAGGCAGACATATATGCACTACCACACGTTGTGGCCACGGTGGCTGCTAATGACCCCTCTTTTTCTGATTTGACCCCCCCTGTGTCGCTAGCCGATTCGCCTGTCTCACCATCACAGAAAGCGGCTCTGTCTGCATTGCTCCTACGGTATAGGGATGTTTTTTCTTCCAATGATAGGAACGTCGGCAAGTGTACGCTTGTGCAACACCGTATCCATACAGGGAATCACCCACCAATTAAACAACGGGCCTACCGCACCACTCCTGAAAAAAGGGCCGAGATTGAGAAACAAGTGGCTGACCTGCTAGCTGATGGTGTAATTGAGGAGAGCTGCAGCCCCTGGGCCTCTCCGGTCGTTTTAGTCAAAAAGAAAAATGGTCAGTGGAGATTCTGTGTTGATTACAGGCGTCTTAACAGTGTGACTGTGAAAGATTGCCACCCTCTGCCGCGGGTGGACGACACACTGGATGCACTAGCTGGCGCCGTGTGGTTCAGCACGTTGGACTTTTCAAACGGGTTCTGGCAGGTCGAGGTCGCTGAGCAGGACCGTGAAAAAACGGCATTCACTACAGGTAGGGGTCTTTACCAATGGCGTTCTATGCCAATGGGTTTATCTAACTCACCTGCCACGTACCAAAGGATGATGGAGTTAGTTCTGAGGGGTTTGCCTTGGAATATTTGCATGGTTTACCTAGATGATGTCCTTCTGTATAGTAACACATTCGAACAGCACCTCTCCAGCTTAAGGGAAGTACTTGCTAGGATTGAGGCCGCTGGTCTTAAGTTAAATCCGTCCAAGTGTCACCTTGCCAGAAATCATGTAATTTTCCTAGGCCATGTAATTTCCCAGCAGGGTCTCCAGCCCGATCCAAAAAACACAGATAAGGTCAAGAATTGGCCTGCCCCTCAGTCCACGTCAGAAGTCCGGGCATTTGTGGGTTTATGCTCATACTATAGGCGCTTTGTACGCAATTTTGCCAAACACGCTGCTCCCCTGAATCACTTAATGGGTAAAAACGTGCCTTTTCAATGGACTGTGGACTGTGAAGCGTCGTTTCGTTACCTTAAAGACGTGCTATCCTCTGCTCCCATCGTGACCCTCCCAGACTTCAGTATGCCCTTCAGGGTGTTCACTGACGCCTCTAGGGAGGCTGTAGGTGCTGTTCTGGCTCAGATAAAGGAAGGGGTGGAGCATGTGGTGGCTTACGCCAGCCAGACTCTGAGCCAAACACAGCGGAGATGGTCAACATTTGACCGCGAGCTGTGGGCAGTTGTATGGGCTGTTCGCGAATTCCGTCATTACATTGGGCTTAGGCCTTTTACCATTGTCACTGACCATCGTCCTCTGTTGGGCCTGCGATGCATGGCGCTTGGTGATGACCCAACTGGCCGACGGGGTAGATGGATTTTGGAGCTAGACCCCCTTAACTGGGACATAGTGTATAAGGATGGTCAACGTCACATGAATGCTGACGCTCTCTCCCGACGCCCGGAGAGAGACAGCCGAGCTGATTGTGAAATACACCCACCTGACACCACAGGAGGGGTTAATGCCGTTCACCAGCTAATAGACAGTACCACACCCTCCCCTGAGCAGCCTCAGACAGTAGCCTGCGGGTCATTAGGAGCATCTACTGGTGACCCAAGGCCTATTCAGCCACTGTTTTTTGCCTTGGACCATGACCTGGCGGATGTTAAAGCTCATCAGGAGGCAGATGCGGATATTCAGATTGTTTGCAGCTGGCTAAAATCATCACGAAAGCCATCTAGGGCGCAGTTGAGGGGGGCCTCTATTAATGTGAGGAAACTGTGGGCAGAGTTTGATCGCCTGCTCATGCGAGATGGACTGTTGTATCGGTCTGTTGTCTCCCCCTGCAGTGGTGAGAGGCTCCATCAGATTGTGGTCCCCTCTTCACTGGTACCTGACCTCCTGAAGCAGCTGCATGGAAGCCCTGTGTCAGCCCACTTTGCGGTGGAGCGTGTGTGGGAACGAGCACGTCAGACTTGCTATTGGCCATCCATGTTCAGAGACATAAAGAAATGGTGTGAGCAGTGCAAGGCATGCCAGACGCGTCGGTCCCCAGTGCCATCTCATTGTGCTCCGCTGGGAGGCTCTGGTGCGACTCGTCCTTTTGAGAGAGTGGCGGCCGACATTGTTGAGTTGCCAGTGACTAGCAGAGGAAATAGGTATGTACTGGTAGTCGAGGACTATTTTACGAAGTTTGTTAATCTCTATCCCCTACCTAATCAGACAGCACAAACAGTGGCACGGTGCCTCTTTGAAGATTATGTACTGGTACACGGTGTACCTGAGCGCTTGCACAGCGATCAGGGATGGCAGTTTGAGGCGGACGTTGTGCAGGGTCTTTGTCGTCTGTTAAAGATAACAAAAACGCGCACTACTCCCTACCATCCGCAATCGGATGGGATGGTTGAGCGCTTTAACAGAACTTTGATTGATCAACTGGCTAAAACATTACTGGACTGTGGGGGTGACTGGGACGATTATGTGAAACAGGTGGCCTTTGCGTACAATACCTCAGTTCATGCTAGTACACATTACACTCCTTACTTTCTTACCCATGGGCGCGAAGCCAGAGTCCCAGTAGACGTACTGATACCTACCCATGTTATTGAGTCGCAGAGTCCTGAGTCTCACACAGAGTTTGCCTCCTCTTTACAAACAAAACTGGACGTTGCTTTCAGTAGAGCCAGAATGCGTAGTGCTGAAGCTCATGAGCGCCAGAAGCTTTACCATGATGAGAGGGCAAGGCACAAACCCTATGGAGTAGGTGCTATGGTGTGGCTTGACAACCCGGTTGAAAGTCGCATGAAACTAGCCCCTCACTGGAAAGGGCCTTATCAGGTCTTGCAGGTGATGGACTCAGGTGAGGTTCCCGGCCTCACTTACCGCATCTCCAACCCCTTCAATAGTGATGAGCGGCAACAGGTCGTGCATTATAACAGACTGAGACCTTATACATTACCAGTTCAATTGCCCCCTCAGCCATTGACATTAGACTCTTCCTTGTCCCCCATCCCTGGTTCTCCTGCGTTACCAGATGCTGACCTGGATGACCTGCCGGCTTCTGCTGAGTTGCCTTGTTCTGCAGAGGCCACTGTGTCGCCTGGACCGGTCAGTAGCAGGGCAGGTAGGGTGCTTAGAGCGCCTGGTCATTTGAGTGATTTTGTTGTTTACTGATTGTGCATTTGTGACAAGTTGTTCTGTGATCTTGTCGGGAAAAAAAAATGTTGACACAAAAACAAACAAAAAAAAACAGGATGTGCAATGTTGCTATATTGTATTCCCTATGCAATGGGTCTAGGCTGGTGTTTAGCCGGCATTGTCTCTGTTTAGTGTGTTTTTTTTTCATATCTCATGCTGTTTTTTTTTTCATTTCATGCATTCCCTCCTTGTTTTGTGTCTTTTGTTATAAACGGGACGTTTATTCTCGTTGGGGGGGACGTATGTAGCAGATTTAATATGAGCTTTAAAATGCATGTTATCCCCTCGGGGACTTTCCATAGGACTGCCAATGTATTAATGCTCTCGCGAGATCTGTGTGTGTGAGTTGGAATGGTGGGAAAAGTGTTCTAATAAACGGATGTAGATCTGTGTCTCCCTCCGAACGTGTGTCTCCTCAGTTATTACAAAACTCTGTTTATAAGATAAGTACCAACGCTCGGTTACAATATCTCCCCATTCATGTTCAGAGGGTCTGGTCTCACTAATCCGAAAAAGATGCCTGAAAGTGGCCGGCGAGTGACCGCACTTGGCCTGATAGGAGCCCGTCACAGCTTCTTCTTCTTTGTTTTTTTTTTTTCCCCTCAAAAAAAAAAAAACGTAAACTACAAGTCAAAGTTTTTTCAGTATAACAATAATAAAGAAAAATGTGCTCAATTTAAAATGTATTGAAACTATTCGAAATTGGCTGATCGGTTCATTCATTATTATCCGTGAGTACAGAAACACTAGTAATAATTTCTGGATCATTGCTATAAACGGGACTAATATTTCTTGGGAAGCAATGGGTTAATGTCATGGAATGAACCAACCGACCAATCGCATTTTTTCTTCAGATGGTATCTGGGTAAATGAGCAGCTGTCTCAGCCAATCACATTTTATTGCTGGACGGGATCATATCACAACATCTTCCGGTAGATACCCGAAATCAGCTTTGTGCGTTGTGAGGCCAGCGGAGCAAAAAAAAAAAACTTTTAATATGCTGAGCAATGTTTGATACATTTTGGAAAGTTGTTTTGGTTGCTTTATACGTTTCTTAGAATATTTAACTCGTCACGTCTGTGCTGCTCTCCTGGGTTGCTAGAAACAGTTGTGTTGCCCTGGCTTGGCGTATAAAATGTGTGCCCCCCCCCCCCCCAAAGCAATTCAAGGCCCGTCCGTCAGTCCGTGTCTGGCGCCGGGTCTGCAGAGAGAACAAGCATTAAAAAATGCAAAATGTATGACATTTTTCAGATTTTGTATCCAATTAAAATTTACATCCAACATACTGGAATTGGGTCAGCAGTTTTTTCATTGCGAAACTTAAAAGTTTTTTTTAACATTCATCTTTTATCCTGTATGCTAATTTTCCGTTTGAGACTGTTCAACGTTTCTGTAGCAAACTGATCCCGCATCATACTTCATCCACAAAATTGATCCGAACACAAACACCAGGAATGAAGCAATGAAAACAGTAATTCTGCGCTCGACCTGAAACTGAAATAAACAATCCCATCTGGACCATAAACCCATTACAGATATGATGAATAAAGCAGGATATAGTGGCCTCCATTTCTGACAGTACAGATTAAATGGGGATGCTGCATGCACCAAGCTCGGAGACGATCCGTCATCACCACACAGGGAAAAAAAAAAAAAAAAAAACCAGCAGATTTTGCACTTGGATGAAAAATAAAATGGATTTTCTCTCAGCTTGAAAAATCAAACATTTGTTTGTTTTGTTATATCTGAGTTCATAGTTCAGGCTTTATGCTTTAATGAGGGCACTGAGACACAGCGACTTTGTGCTTTCCTCTTTATTATAATCACAGAGCTTGATCCCTGACTCACACTTTCCTTGATGTGTTTTAAGATTTGTTTCATCAAAGTCAGCGATCTCACTCATCTTCGTTCAAATTTTTGAAAAAGCGCTCACTTTACCCATGATCGAGGCTTTACACCACAGCGCTGTCCTTTCGGTGTTCTCCATTCTGATTGCTTGATTAGTTTTCTATAGCAGCAGCTCTCATAGCAGTTGAGCTGCAAGTCACAGGTTTATACGAATATTAATGTACACCTTCGAGTATGTTAGCGTTTCTATGGTAACAGCTCATTTGCAGGGGCGTGTTCAGCGGATGCAGATGTAAAAAAAAAAACACTGATATGGTGAAGTTTTCTTCAAGTAAGGACATGTTTATTTAACAGTGATGAAAGGAGTCTCCAGTGCCAGCACTTTGTATCTTTTCTGACATCTTCAGGACAGAGGAGTTTACACTGCAGTTTCTCAGTAGCATGATGATTTTTGTATATTAAATGTAAATATAAATGGATAAAAAGTATGACTTGACATTCTTTAGTTCATAAAAATTGTAATTGTAGATAGACAGATATATATATATATACGGGGCGGCACGGTGGTGTAGTGGTTAGCGCTGTCGCCTCACAGCAAGAAGGTCCTGGGTTCGAGCCCCGGGGCCGGCGAGGGCCTTTCTGTGTGGAGTTTGCATGTTGTCCGCGTGGGTTTCCTCCGGGTGCTCTGGTTTCCCCCACAGTCCAAAGACATGCAGGTTAGGTTAACTGGTGACTCTAACTTGACCGTAGGTGTGAATGGTTGTCTGTGTCTATGTGTCAGCCCTGTGATGACCTGGCGACTTGTCCAGGGTGTACCCCGCCTTTCGCCCGTAGTCAGCTGGGATAGGCTCCAGCTTGCCTGCGACCCTGTAGAAGGATAAAGCGGCTAGAGATAATGAGATGATATATATATATATATACAGTTGAAACCGTATATTTACATACACTTTAGGAAAAGACACAATCTTTTTTTTTTCTCATAGTCAGACATGAAATCAGACATTCACTTTAACTTTTTCATGTCTGTCTGAATATTTAAAATTATTTCAATGTACTTAATGCCAAATTAATCAGAGAAGGAGTTTTTTATTCAATATTTTAATTGCTTTTATCAAATCAGAAGTTTACATACACTTCATCAGTACTTGGTACAATTGCCCTTAAACTGTCTGACTTGGGTCAAACGTTTTGGATAACCTTCAACAAGCTTTGCACAATACTTGACAGGAATTTTGGCCCATTCCTCTTGACAGAACTGGTATAACTGGGCCATATTTTTTGGCTGCTTTGCATGCACATGTCGTTTCAGCTCTGCCCACAAATGCTCAATAGGGTTGAGGTCAGGGCTTTGTGATGGCCACTCCAAAACATTGACTTTGATGTCATCAAGCCATTTTTTGACCAGTTTGGCGGTGTGCTTTGGGTCATTGTCCATTTGGAAGACCCATTTGCAGCCAAGCTTTAACTTCCTGGCAGATGCTTTCAGGTGTTGGTTCAGTATCTCCACATACTGTTCCTTCTTCATTACTCCATTGATTTTGTGAAGTGCACCAGTACTTCCTGCAGCAAAACAACCCCACAACATGATGCTGCCTCCGCCATGTTTCACTGTTGGTATGGTGTTGTTAGGATTGTAAGCGTCTCCTTTTTTTCTCCAAACATATCGTTGTTGATTATGGCCAAACAGCTCAATTTTAGTTTCATCCGACCACAAGACATGTCTCCAAAAATTGAGATCCTTTCCCCTGTGTTCATTTGCAAACTATAATCTGGCCTGTTTATGTTTGTGTTGGAGTAATGGCTTTCTCCTAGCAGAGTGGCCTTTCAGCCCATGTTAGTGCAGAACTCGTTTCACCGTGGACAGTGACACACTCTTACCAGCTTCAGCCATCATCTTCACGAGGTCCTTTGCATTCATTCTTGGGTTCTTACGCACAGCACTGACCAGAACCCGCTCATCTCTGGGACTCAGAATCCATCTCCTTCCTGTGTGGTATGATGGCTCGACATTCCCACATTGTTTATACTTTCGTATAATGGTTTGAACTGAAGACCGCGGCACCTTCAGGCTTCTTGAAATTTCCCCCAAAGATGAGCCAGACTTGTGCAAGTTAACCATTCTTAGTCTGAGATCTTGATCAATTTCTTTAGATTTACCCATGTTGTGTACAAGGAAGCACTGTGTTTGAGGTGTTCCTTAAAATACAATCACAGGTGTGTGTCTCAGGTGTGTCTCCAATTAATTCAAATGTTGCCAATTAACCTATCAGAAGCTTCCAAAGACATGACATCATCATCTGGGCGTTCCTACATTGTTTAAAGGCACACAAACTGTAGTGTATGTAAACTTCTGATTTGATAAAAGCAATTAAAATATTGAATAAAAAACTCCTTCTCTGATTAATTTGGCATTAAGTACATTGAAATAATTTTAAATATTCAGACAGACATGAAAAAGTTAAAGTGAATGTCTGATTTCATATCGGGGCGGCACGGTGCTATAGTGGTTAGCGCTGTCGCCTCACAGCAAGAAGGTCCTGGGTTCGAGCCCCGGGGCCGGCGAGGGCCTTTCTGTGTGGAGTTTGCATGTTCTCCCCGTGTCCGCGTGGGTTTCCTCCGGGTGCTCCGGTTTCCCCCACAGTCCAAAGACATGCAGGTTAGGTTAACTGGTGACTCTAAATTGACCGTAGGTGTGAATGTGAGTGTGAATGGTTGTCTGTGTCTATGTGTCAGCCCTGTGATGACCTGGCAACTTGTCCAGGGTGTACCCCGCCTTTCGCCCGTAGTCAGCTGGGATAGGCTCCAGCTTGCCTGCGACCCTGTAGAAGGATAAAGCGGCTACAGATAATGAATGAATGAATGAATGAATGAATGATTTCATATCTGACTATGGGGAAAAAAAGATTGTGTCTTTTCCTAAAGTGTATGTAAATATACGGTTTCAACTGTATATATATATATATATATATATATATATATAGACAGATAGTGATCTCATAAGACAGATGAAGAGTGTGAATGTGTGAAGATGAGAGCTAGAGATTAATTAAAACATCTATTTTTATAAAATTATAAAAAAAACTTTTATAAGTATTGGAATAGCAGCGGTTTTTTAGGATTATTATTATTATTATTATTATTATTATTATTGTATTTGTCTCTTTGTTGTATATGTCTTCCTGATTAGGAACTTTTTCCTGAACCATATCTCAGGAACCTTTTTAGTTCCTGCTCAGAGCTTTCTGCAGATCAGGAACTATTGGGGCGGAGCTTGCTGTAGTGAACATCTCTCACTGGTCGGATATGACCTTCACAAAATGACGGACCTTCATCAAGGTGTTTACGGTACAAAAGTACAAAATTAAAGGATAAAAAAAATCCTCAACTTCTGTCTTTGACCTTCACTATTGCTTTTTTTATTCATTTATAGAGCTTTATTTATTTATTTATTTATTTTTAAGCTTGTTTTTATGCAAGATTAAAAAGTTTTTTATTAGATTTTATTCATGATTAATTTATGGGTTGTGACAGGTCAAGGCCACTCCCATCATTATTGTTATTATTTTCTATCTTTGCTACACTTTGATGAGGTTATGCGTACGCCCTTTAACACTGGAATTCTTTGTTCTTTTTCTTTCTTTTTAATTTATTTCCTCGTATTTATTTTGGATTTAAAACCTGAGCTTTGGGAATAATGCTGTGTCAAATAATCTGTGCTTTTACAAGCATTAAACCATAATAAATAAATAAATAAATAAATAAACCGTTTATAGTCTTTCTTTTGTTATATCCGCTAACACCGCCCCCTATTGGTCTCATATGAAACTTTTTTAATGGAATAAACAGATCTCAGTTTATGTATAAGTTAACAGTTTATTAACATGATTAACAACAATATTAGCAGGTAGTACACTTTTTTCAAATATTTTTAAAAAATTGTCAATTTATCATTTCCTTTACTTCTTAACGTTTAGTATTACCCCTTTGGTAAAAACCATATATATATATATATATATATATATATATATATATATATATATATATATATATATATATATAATTTATACATAATTTTACTTTTTGCTGCTCCTCTTTGGTCACAGATCAAAAGTTTATCATTTTATTTTTATAATTATATTGTATTTTTATATTTTTATTCATTGATTCATTTTAATTATTGATTTTATTTTGTTCATTGATGTACTTTATTGTTATATCAATTCACATCCTGTGTTTAAAAAAATGGGGAAAAAAGTTAGATGTTTGAATTTTTTTTTTAGCCTTCATTGTTGCTGCTTTAGTCACGGATGGAACATCGACTGATCAAGAATGAAACAAAATGTGTCGCTTTATAATTTTGCTTTCTTTTGAGTATCTTTGTTGCTGGGGCGGCACGGTGGTGTAGTGGTTAGCGCTGTCGCCTCACAGCGAGAAGGTCCTGGGTTCGAGCCCCGGGGCCGGCGAGGGCCTTTCTGTGCGGAGTTTGCATGTTCTCCCCGTGTCCGCGTGGGTTTCCTCCGGGTGCTCCGGTTTCCCCCACAGTCCAAAGACATGCAGGTTAGGTTAACTGGTGACTCTAAATTGACCGTAGGTGTGAATGTGAGTGTGAATGGTTGTCTGTGTCTATGTGTCAGCCCTGTGATGACCTGGCGACTTGTCCAGGGTGTACCCCGCCTTTCGCCCGTAGTCAGCTGGGATAGGCTCCAGCTTGCCTGTGACCCTGTAGAAGGATAAAGCGGCTAGAGATAATGTGATGTGAATGTGATGTGTGATCTTTGTTGCTTTATTTCCCTCTCAGACAGGACTCGCTTTGACAGGCAGCACAACTGCACTCTGGATCGTCTCTCTGTTGGGTTCTGGCTCCTGATTGAGACATTGAAACCTGCAGAGGTGTGAGAAACGACTCCAGCTCAGATCTGTCTGCTCTCTGCTATGTTGGACAGTGTGACCATGAGGTACCAGTGGGACATGGAACAGAGTGCAGTGTGGGTGGAATACAGGGACGATGTACACACACACACACACACATACACACACTCCGACTGTATGGATTCCTCATATTTCTGTAAAAATATATACAAGATACAACATCATGCTTCCAGAGGAAATGTTTCCATATGGTGTCAAAGGAGGAAAATATCAGGAATACCAATTAATAAATCATTCAAATGATATTAAATGAATAAAATAAATAAAATAGCAAAATGATTGTATTACTGAGAAATTATCAGATGTAATTGGAGCCAGTGGCAGATTAAAAAAAAAATCTCAGCTATTGTACAGTATGTTATGCCTCATACAAGGAACACAAGCCACTATAAACAGACTGATTAACCAATGGTAATGAGAAACAGGTGGCACTAATCAGCTGCCATAGCAACAGGATAATGAGAACAGGAAACCTTGCCCATATAGGAAATTTGGAAGATACAAAGGAATAAAATGTGACAGAATTAGACCAGGTAGAATAAATTATCATAAATTCGTAATAGTAAATAATAAATAAATAAAATAAATACTATGAAAAAGTATGAAGTCAAATCAAGTGCAAACACAGATGTGTTTTTTCAAGTAAATAAATAATGAGGCGATAACATAAACAGATTTTTTTTCATTTAGAAATAAAGTCTGTAAATAACTAGATTTAGGATATTCACAATATTTTTCTGAATTTTGTGACTCTATCTATCTATCTATCTATCTATCTATCTATCTATCTATCTCAGACAGAAGAAAAAAGAAAGAAAAAGAAAAGAAAGCACAACTTTATTCATCACACACTTGTGAAATTTCCTCTCTGCATTTAACCCACCTGAAGCAGTGAACACACATATGCACACACACGCGAGCAATGAGCACACACACATACCCAGAGCAGTGGGCAGCCATGCTAACAGCGCCCAGGGAGCAGTTGGGCATTAGGTGCCTCGCTCAAGGGCATCTCAGCCCAAGGCCGTCCCATATTAACCTAATCTGCATGTCTCTGGATTGTGGGGGAAACCAGAGCACCCAGAGGAAACCCACACAGGCATGGGGAGAACATGCAAACTCCACACAGAAAGGCCCTTGCCGGCCGCTGGGTTCGAACCCAGAACCTTCTTGCTGTGAGGCAACCGTGATAACCACTACACCACCGTGCACATGCCTGCAGCACTCTGATTGGCTGAAGGTGTGTGTTTGTGGGCAGAGTCATTTTAAGCACCATATCATACTGCTCAGATTCATCATGTTCATTTATATCAATAACATGGATGGCTGAAATGCTGACACCCCATCTCCCCCCGACTGTCTCCTATTGGTGAACTCATGGTAACAATGACACTGCAATAACTTGTCATTTAATATCATTAGTATGAGCTGCACTTTTCCTGCTTCCAGAAGTCCATATGGAAGCAGGAACAGCATGTCATTATTCCGTGGCTCTATGCTGGTAAGTCACATGGTATTTACAGCTGAAATGATCCTGACAAACCTTGACCCCTCAAGTGAACAAAAGATAGCAATGTGCAGGCCATGTACTCATTCATTCTTTCATCAGCATGTCTTCAGTGCATCCACAGGCTGAGGAGCGGAATGTTGTGGAGGCGAGAACAAGAACATGTGAAAAAAATAAAACCAGAAGACAGGGAAGCTGCTTCTGCCCTGCGGTTCAGCACACAGCACACAGTGGCTGAGATTGCACCATTCTGTTTTTCTTTGTTCAGGGCAACAGATCTGTAAGATGGAGTTTACATGAGGTAATTTCAGATCTGCTCTCACACCAGGTTCTACTCTTCCCTCTGGGAAAGCATGAGAATTCTTCTCGTCTCACATGAGATCAGAAACAGAGATGCCTCTCACCTGGAGACTCGTGCCTGGTCTGATTTGTCTTGACTTCTTTTATTGCTTTCTTTCATGTCATTAATGAAACAACGGGTTCCACAAAACATGCAAGATTTATTTTATAATGATTTTTTTGTTTGTTTGTTTAAACATATTAACATGTTGGTTAGGGGTTAGGGTTGGAGTTACATTACCTACAATGCTGTATGATTATCTCTCCCTAAAGAGAGTGATGCAGCAGCGCTTTAGTCTTTAATCCTGTCTAGTTCATCAAACAGTCGTTCCCTCAGCAACCTTTCCTTTTTTCTCTCTTCTAATTAAAAAGAATAATATTGCAGCTTGACTGGGTTTTTTTCTTTCTAACAAGCATCATAAAACCTTAAAGTTCCATGTTTTATTTCTGACTCTTTACAAACCACTGACTGGAGACAATCAGTAGAACAATCACGTATTAGTCACAGCTGCTGTTACAGAAAACTCATCAACACGTTCTGACCAATCAGAATAAGAAGAATAAGAAGCTACTGTTTCATTTAAAACAGGTAATGAAGAAGGCCGGGTTGTTGTGTTCTTCTCTCCACATGAGCTTCATCTCGCCATGTAATTTCTGCCATTCAGTCTCACACTTCATCAATAAAAATACAGAAAACACTTCTGGAGGGAAATGAGGAGGGAAGAGAAGAACGACGGGTCAAAGATCAGGGTCAATCTCAGACCTAACATCCCTGTTATTATTTTTTCACAAATTCACCATTCAAGAATTTATGGAATATGAAGTGAGTCTGATTAGAAATGTGTATCTGAGTTGACTCGACATCACTCCATCACTGCCCATTACTGAGAATGAGAGGATGAAATTAAAATATTAATTTATAGAGAAATGAGAAAAGAAAAAAAATAACTGCTGAAATAAGAGGTGTAACATCAAGGCTGGATTCACTGCCATATGAAATAAAAATTAGCTGATAATGCTCTCTCTCTCTCGCTCTTCCTCTCTGTCTGTCTGTCTGTCTGTCTGTCTGTCTCTCTCTCTCTCTCTCTCTCTCTCTCCCTCTCCTGGCACTCTTGTCATTGTCCCGCTAAAATAAATTTATTTGCTTTTTTGAGCACCTGATGGCTTTAAAATAAATGTGTAATAATTGCAGTGTTCCAGTGAATAACTCGAGCAGTCAGGTGAAACAGCAACATCACAGCATGCTGTAATATCTGGAAAATTCCAGCAAAGCTTCTCCACCAGTTTCCTCTCACCTGTTCAAGCTCCAGTGTCTCACTTTCATTCTCGTTTTGTCACCTTCAGGGTCACAGGAGGTTCATAGCCTCTCTGTCTAAACCCCAGTCTGTCTCTCCCTCGCTTCCACAGGAGCAGGATGGATTACTCACAATAAAAACATCAGCTATAACAATACATTTTTATTTGTTCTTTAAATGTCTAAGATTTTAACTGCATACATTTACACATGGAGCCAAAAGTGTCTCAGATCAGACTGCCTGAAATCTGATTGCTGTATTTTATAATATTATGTAAATTAGCTCATTATATTCCAGCTCTAACCTCCAGTGCTCTTATTCATTTTCAGTTGTGATATAAATAATCATGATTTATTTTTTGTGTCTGATTTTAATCTCTCATTATTAAAAACTCTAATATCACTGAATCAGATAATGTTCAGTCATCACATGGATTTAAATCTGATTGAGATGGATGCATTATACATTTGTTTTTATGTGTTTAATCACCACCTTAATACTCATATACACACAGGCCATGCTTCCTTCACTGTGACTGACAGCCTCAGAAACCACACCTTCTTTAGGCACAGAGGCTACGCCTACTTCACTGTGACTGACAGCCACAATGACCACACCTTTTCTAGGCACAGAGGCCACACCTCATTAACTGTGACTGACAGCCACAGAGACCACACCTTCTTTAGGCACAGAGGCCACGCCTCCTTCACTGTGACTGACAGCCACAATGACCACACCTTTTCTAGGCACAGAGGCCACACCTCATTAACTGTGACTGACAGCCACAGAGACCACACCTTCTTTAGGCACAGAGGCCACGCCTCCTTCACTGTGACTGACAGCCACAGGGACCACACCTTCTTTAGGTACAGAGGCCACGCCTCCTTCACTGTGTAACACTCACAGAGACTGCGCCTTCATTAAGCACGGAGGCCACGCCACCTTCACTGTGATTGACAGATGCAGAGACCACACCTTCTTTAGGTACAGAGGCTACGCCTACTTCACTGTGACTGAGAGCCACAATGACCACACCTTTTTTATGTTTGTGTGTGTCACATTTACATATATGAGTTTTCTTGCCTTGATTATTATCCAAAAAAAAGAAAAAATAAACACTTTTTCTCCAGATGTGTTATATTTTTCTCAAAATGACCAGTGTTAACAAAAACAAAGAAAAAATTACATTTTTTAAAAATGAAAGAACATTTAATAAACATCAGACGTAAAAGTCTCACTTCAGATGCATTTAAATGTTGCTTCTATATTTTTTAACACAGTAGATTTCATCAACATTTATAAGAATGAAGTTGTAAGCAAAGCCCTGCCCCTGAGTCTAACATGTCCATGTCATCAGCCAAATGAGTGACAGAGTGAAATGTCACAATCTGAATTTTCATCTACGTTTCAAGAAATCATTAATAATAATTACATCAAATACAACACACAAAATGGCATTGATTTTGTTTCCTGAATATCAAAACTGATGCTTTTTTGGCATACAGGGAGGTGTTAACATCGTGTGTTATTCTGAGAGACAAAAAGAGAGAAATAGATAAGTAATATAAAAGAGAATAGCTATGATTCCAGTGAAGGTCAGAAGGGAAGGTGGAGTCGTGCTGTTTATTCCTGTGGTGTGAGAGCTCAGATCAGAGAGCGTGAAATAAACTCTCGTCACTGCAATAAACAATGGCTGCTGCATGTACGCTGTGGTGTCCAAGTTGCCCAAAACAGCCAGGAGCCCCCCCCCCCCCCCCCACACACACACACACACAAATATTAATGCAATTTAAATATATAAAAATAGGATCACAGAGTTAAGTCCAAAAGTTACATTAATATTTAAACAGAAAAAATTCCTGATTTTCAGAGTCGGGTTCTGAGCCTCTGCCTCTGTGGACTTTCTGAGCTCAACATTTATATTATTAAAATCACCTGCATATAATTCATGTCTCTGAGGTTGCCATTTTTTTTTTCCTGTAGAAGCAACACAGTTTTTCAACAGCATCTAGACCAAAATAAATGTTTCAAATCAAATAAAGAGAATTAGTATAAATATGGAGGTGCTTATAGAAAATCATGCATGCTGATTGGTTGAGAATTCAGACTATTTCTTGATAATCACTTCGAGGGACTCGGCAAAATTGCAGCTAAATGCTTTAAGCCAGGAGCCCCCACACACACTTAAATCCTTAAGTGAGGAAGAATTACAAATTATGAAAGAAAATGCTGTTCCTAAAACCACTAAAGATGCTATGAAGTTTGGTCTAAAATTATTCAAAAGTAAAGTGGAATTGTGATTTATTTTATCAATTTCAAAACAAAGCATTTTATGTGACTCAGCATAGATAAGTGACACAAGTCTGCACCGTGCCATTATTACATTTGCTTTTGAAGTTTGAAAAATATTTTATATACAACCCCGATTCCAAAAAAGTTGGGACAAAGTACAAATTGTAAATAAAAATGGAATGCAATGATGTGGAAGTTTCAAAATTCCATATTTTATTCAGAATAGAATATAGATGACATATCAAATGTTTAAACTGAGAAAATGTATCATTTAAAGAGAAAAATTAGGTGATTTTAAATTTCATGACAACACATCTCAAAAAATGTTGCTCAACTGTCTTAGGTCTTTTTTGTCATATCGTCCATTTTATTATGCGCCAAATGTTTTCTATGGGTGAAAGATCTGGACTGCAGGCTGGCCAGTTCAGTACCCGGACCCTTCTTCTACACAGCCATGATGCTGTAATTGATGCAGTATGTGGTTTGGCATTGTCATGTTGGAAAATGCAAGGTTTTCCCTGAAAGAGACGTCATCTGGATGGGAGCATATGTTGGTCTAGAACCTGGATATACCTTTCGGCATCGATGGTGTCTTTCCAGATGCGTAAGCTGCCCATGCCACACGCACTAATGCAACCCCATACCATCAGAGATGCAGGCTTCTGAACTGAGCGCTGACAACAACTCGGGTTGTCCTTCTCCTCCTTAGTCCGAATGACACGGCGTCCCTGATTTCCATAAAGAACTTCAAATTTTGATTCGTCTGACCACAGAACAGTTTTCCACTTTGCCACAGTCCATTTTAAATGAGCCTTGGCCCAGAGAAGATGTCTGCACTTCTGGATCATGTTTAGATACGGCTTCTTCTTTGAACTATAGAGTTTTAGCTGGCAACGGCGGATGACACGGTGAATCGTGTTCACAGATAATGTTCTCTGGAAATATTCCTGAGCCCGTTTTGTGATTTCCAGTACAGAAGCATGCCTGTATGTGATGCAGTGGCCCGAAGATCACGGGCACCCAGTGTGGTTTTCCGGCCTTGACCCTTACGCACAGAGATTCTTCCAGATTCTCTGAATCTTTTGATGATATTATGCACTGTAGATGATGATATGTTCAAACTCTTTGCAATTTTACACTGTCGAACTCCTTTCTGATATTGCTCCACTATTTGTCGGCGCAGAATTAGGGGGATTGGTGATCCTCTTCCCATCTTTACTTCTGAGAGCCGCTGCCACTCCAAGATGCTCTTTTTATACCCAGTCAATGACCTATTGCCAATTGACCTAATGAGTTGCAATTTGGTCCTCCAGCTGTTCCTTTTTTGTACCTTTAACTTTTCCAGCCTCTTATTGCCCCTGTCCCAACTTTTTTTAGATGTTTTGCTGTCATGAAATTTCAAATGAGCCAATATTTGGCATGAAATTTCAAAATGTCTCACTTTCGACATTTGATATGTTGTCTATGTTCCATTGTGAATACAATATCAGTTTTTGAGATTTGTAAATTATTGCATTCCATTTTTATTTACAATTTGTACTTTGTCCCAACTTTTTTGGAATCGGGTTTGTTTTTTGTTTTTTAATAATCACCTGTGTATTTATACTAAAACAATTATCCACCTCAGGCTCAGTGAATATTGGTGAATAATAACCTCAACTTCATCTCAGATATTATTCACCAATATTCACTACACCTTCAGCAAATTATTGTTAAATATGAGTTGAATTTGCATATATTTAAGATACTCTTTGCAGTGTGAAAACCCCTATATACATTGATATACACAACTCAGTTCATTCCACAGTGCTCATCCAAACCTTAGACAACTTTATATTTTATTAATTAGAATTTAAAAATGATCCCTGAAAGACTTAATGAATCCAATTTTAACAAAAGAAAATATCTTCACTAACTGCTCATTATGGAATACTAAAAGCATTCAGGTCTCTTTGGGATCTCCGAGCTGTGGCTCTGTGTAACGAGCAGATGGCATCTTGTCTCTGTCTCTATCCCGCCTGCTCTGAATCAACTTCATCCAGAAAAAGATGTATCTGAGAAAATGTGAATATTGCTCTAATTACAGATGTGAATAAATACCCTGATAATGGTCAGTCTCCATATGTTCTCCTCTTCTGAAGGCTCAAGTAAGAACAATGCTATTAATCTCAATAACCACATACTGCACCTTCTAGATATCGCTCGTTAATCAATTCTGTTTAGCGGCTGTCCATGTGGATGTTTGTGAGTTAATCTGCAGCATTTATACAATTCAGCATCAGAATTTATATTTTAGAGAACTACAGAGACTGATGATGTCTGTCTCACTGACAGAAATCATTACTGTCCACTTCCTGTTGTACATTAACATATCAAATGGTTCCCAAAAAAGACAATTATTATCAGTTAACCCTGACTCACTGGTCCTGGTGTGTATCAGGAACTTCTTCAGAAGCTCAGAAACTCATTTTGTGTCTAGATATATTTTTGATTCAGGGTTTTCCAACATATTTGAAAGAAAGCATCAGAGAAAACACAGTCAGTGTTCGTGTGAGAGTGAGTTTCACTTCAGGAACCTTTTCAGGAACCAAGAAGGTTTTTGTAGGAACTTCGAATCATTTTAGGAAGCATTAACACTTCAGAGGAACCCAGGTACTTTTTCCGACCATTGACTGATTGATTGATTTTTAATTCGTGAGAACTCTGGAAACTGTTGTTAAAGCTTAGTGTCTGTGTGCCCTTTGTCTGTTAATAAAGGAGGCGTGGCCTTGGTGCCTATAAAATTTGCTTTTTGTCTGTTAATCATAATGAAGGAGGCGTGGCCTCTATGCCTATAAAGCATGCTCTCTGTCTATTTATCATAACGAAGGAGGCATGCCCTCTATTAATCATAATGTAGGAGACGTGGCCTTTGTGCCTATAATGCATGCTCTCTTGTTGTTATTGTTATTATTATCTTGTTGCTCTGCTTGTTATTATGAAGGAGGCGTGGCCTCTGTGCCTATAAAGTGTGCTCTTTGTTAGTCATAATGAAAGAGGCGTGGCCTTTGTGCCTATAAATATTTAACAGTCAATTTTCAGGAACTGAAGGATGTTTTTAGGACATCAAAATCTGTAGTTCCTGCACTCTGTTGATGAGAAACCTGCTGATGGGAATGTGCCCAGGACAGTTCCTGAACTATTTATTGCCGATGACACAGCCATCGTTGGGTGTATCAGTGACGACAGAGAGGAGGAGTATAGGAGCCTGATGAGGGACTTTGCTGTGTGGTGCAACAGGAACCATCTGCAGCTCAACACTTCGAAGACCAAGGAGCTGGTCATTGACTTTGGGAGGTCCAGACCAAAGGTTACGACCAGTTCTGATCGAGGGAGTCGAGGTGGAGGCTGTGGATTCCTACAAGTACCTCGGACTGTGGCTGGACAGCAAGCTGGACTGGACTTGCAACACCAAACACTTATACAGGAAGGGACAGAGCAGGCTATACTTCCTTAGGAGGCTGCAGTCCTTTAACATCTGCAGGAAACTCCTGTGGATGTTCTATCAGTCTGTGGTCACCAGTGTCCTGTTTTACACCTTGGTGTGCTGGGGGGAAGCACATCCAAGAAGGACACATCCAGGCTGGACAAACTGATCAAGCGGGCCGGCTCTGTAGCCAGCATGAAGCTGGACTCTCTGGTGATGGTGGCAGAGAAGAGATCTATGGACAAACTATTGAACATCATGGATGATGCCAGTCACCCTCTGCAGACCGTCATCAGCAACCAGAGGAGCCTGTTCAGTGACAGAATGTGCCTTCCCAAATCAGGGGCGGACTTACCATTAGGCAAACCAAGGCGGTTGCCTAGGGCCCCCAAAATTTGGGGGCCCCTAACAGTCAGCCCCGTCATCGTAAACACCAAACAATATATATGTCATCTTAATTTGTCTCTGATATTAAGTAGTCAATGATATAAATGGAAAAACACAGCAAAATAGCATCAGAATATCGAATTCATGTGTATATAGTATTTGTCCCAGCACCCCTAGTCCATGATCTGATGACGTAGACAGGTGCGCGACGGAAATTCAAACCAAAGCAGAGGGAACTGTAAACAAGATGAAGCGCAGTTATGAGAGTGGTTGTGCTAAATGAAAAAAAGGGCACAAAGTAAAAAGAATGCAGCGGTACTTCTGAAACTAACTCAAATCGCCTGAGTCTGCTACAGCCTCAACCTCCGCTGTTGACTCTGTTGAGGAATGTGTTCCTTGTGCTCCAAAAGACTTTGGAGAAGCCAGCAACAAGTAGGACTTTCTTTCTCATATGATTATGATGAACAATGAATATTTGGAGATTAAGGACTTTTCAGTAATGTACTGGCTGCAACCTTTAAAAACTCATACCTCTCTCTTTCTCTACCCCCCTTCTCTCTATCGCCCTCTCTCTCTACCCCCCCTCTCTACCCCCCACCCCCCCCTCGCACACACACAAACACTCTCTCTCTCACACACACACACTCACTCACTCACCTACACCCCATTATGGAATGGTGATGGAATACATAAACAATGGAATTTTGGAGATTAAGGACATTTCAATAATGTACTGGCTGCATCCTTTACAAACTCACAATCCCTCTGTATCTGTCTCTCAACCACTGTATTGCCTGTCACTAAATGGCTCTCTTTCTCACTCACTCACTCACTCCCTCCCTCACTCCCTCACTCACTCTCTCTCACACACACAAACTCTCTCTCTCTCTCGTACATTTATCTTGACATCAGTCTTATCCCATTGAAATGTAGAGGTTTCGATAGAGTAATATCCATTTGTGTTGTAGTTCTGATAACAGTAAGATCATTTTGTATCTCTGGTAATGTGTATCTGGTAATATGTATCCATTTGTGTTCTACTTCTGATAAGAATAAGATCATTTTATATCTGGTAATATGTATCTGTGGAGTAAAAATAATAATTGGATTTCAGATATCCTTGTTTTATTAAAATATGGAGAGTGACTCTTAAAATTGGCTATCTCTCTGTCTCTTCTTCTGTTGTTTGCCTTGTCGCTCTCTCTCTTTCTGGTTTGATCTGAGCAATAAACACTGTCAGAATTTTGGCAAATGCTGGAGTAATCTCAAACCTGTTTCACTGTGGAGCTTACTTGGGGCACATTGTTAGTGGCAGTTTGCTATTTTTTTTTTCTGAAATTACAGCAAGGAGATATGGCATGTGCCAGATGACCATTATTCTGTATGTGTGTTTCAAGACTGACTTTTGAGGGCCCCATGTCTGTATTTCGCCTAGGGCCCCAAAATGGCTAGAACCGCCCCTGTCCCAAGTGCAGGACGAACAGACTCAAAAACTCCTTTGTCCCTCATGCCATCAGACTGTACAACTCCTCTCTGGGGGGGAGGAGGGGTAACAGGAGGACAGAGGATGGGAAGGAGCAGTAGCCTAGCCTGACAATAAGCAATACCGGACAATGTGCAATATAAAGTGCAATATCTCTCCTGCTGCCCCCCCTTTCCTTTTTTCCCTCCTCTCTCTCCCCCCTTTCCTCTCTTCCCCATATCTTATTCTTTTTATATTTGTATATGTAAATACTTAATTTAAGTTATCTAGAAGTTTTTCTCTATTTCTTTTCTCTGTTTATCTGTAATGATGCTGCTGGAATCTTAATTTCCCTGAGGGAACCCTCCCAAAGGGATCAATAAAGTTTAATCTAATCTAATCTAATCTAATCTAATCTAATCTAATCTAATCTAATCTAATCTAATCTAATCTAATCTAATCTAATCTAATCTAATCTAATCTAATCTAATCTGTTAGAAACAGTATATCATGACCCAGGAAGTTGTTCTGGATAGTTCCTGAACTCTTTGGGGTTTTTTTGTTTGTTTGTTTGTTTGTTTGTTGTTTGTTTGTTTGTTTGTTTTCCTAACTGTGCTGTTGTAATGTCCAATAAAACTAAATCAGTTATGTATATTTTTTTAACACTTATGTGCACTTTTGATGATTTTTATTTCATCATTTCACACTGCAGATTTTTTTGTCTTTATCAGGGGCAGAGCTGCAATGCACCAGGACATGTCATGAAAAATGGCCTGGTCCTTCTCTGCATGCTTCTCACTGCCCTACACAGGTCACAGCCCAGGGAAAGTAATTTCTCCCAGTTGACTTTTTAAATGTTAATAAGTGTACGTGTGGATCGAGCATGTGTGTGTGGGTGTGTACATGCTGGATGTGTGCAGTATTATCTGAATAATATGAGCATATACAGTACATGTGTAGAAAAACATGTATTTTGGCTCTCATGGTCTCATGAAGTTTACGTGTTTGTGTGTTTCCTTTGGCGAGATGCCACACAAGCCGATGCATTAACTCTGCTCAGGCCCACTAAGCTCAGCGTTTAGTGCGTAACTCTTCATCATGCAGTAATGCCACCTACCTTACACACTCTCTCAGAGAGAGAGAGAGAGAGAGGTCTTAGCTGCCTTCCCATTGACAGACCAAATGAGCTGCATATCAGCCTGTGTGTTTGTGCACACTATGCCTGTCTGCATTGCACCATTACCCAAGAGGGCTTATGGAGTGCACACACACACACACACACACAGCTTCCCTGCTGCTAGTCCATATACATTACATCAGACACTCTATCTCTACTCCTTTTTCTTGACACATATTTATTACTCCAGTGTGCAATAGTTCGGCTATAACTAGCTGGGAGAATGCCCTGATGTCCAAACCTCTGGAATTTTTAGTTTTATTCTTATGTCTCACGTAATCTACTGCTGTCAAATTCAATATGGAAACAATACATCCTGGTCTGAAGACAACAACAAAGGAACTATTGAAGAAGTTGGAGACATCAGGTACCAGAGTATGTAGAGGCACCATTCAGGGAGTCCTGCAGTGCCCATGTCCTGAAGGTTGCTACACAAGAAAGAAGCCCTTACTCCAAGGCTGGGATTTAAAAAAGCCACACTCAAGTGTGCATGTGATCACCAGCAGAGAGTTTTTGGAGGAGAGTTCTCTGGTCAGATGAAACCAAAATTGAACTGTTTGACTGTACTGATCAGCACAGTGCATGGAAGACCAAAGGGTGAGGGTTTTAATCCAAAGAACACCATCCCACCTGAAGCATAGGGGTGGCAGCATACAACAAACAGTTGATTCAAGTTCAAGAAATCGTGGATCTGTGAGTTTCTGATCTAATCAGAAATCTGATAAAATAATTAGAAGCCGAAATAAATCTATCTCTTAACTTGTGTTGTAGTACCCAAGACCAGTCTCAAGACCACTTTTTGAAGGTCTCAGGCTCGTCTCAGAATTGACCGCATTTTTACTCAGTCTTGTTTCAGTTTCAGTCATTGAGACTCAGGATTTTATTTCAAGACCAAAGCTGTGGGGATTTCACTAAATTTCCTGTGTATTGTCTGATTTATTTGTTAACATTGGAACTGGGATTGGATGTAAAACTCCCTGCTTCAAATACAACCAATAATGTGATTTGTTGCTAATTTGTTAATTTTCTTCCTGTTAATAGCCATCACCCCTCCCCCACCCCCTTCACACGCACTGCTCTGATCCTGGTCTTGACTCAGTCTCGCCCTGCATTGGTTTTGGTCTTGACTTGATCTCAACTCCTCAGAGTCTTGGTCTCAATACACTCTGGTCTCGGTCATGACTTGGGTTTGACTTTGGTTTAGGTGGTCTTGATTCCAACACTACTCTTAACTGTTATTCTGAAATGATCCCTGGTGTGAATAAAGTGATGTGATTTGTTGCTAATTTGCTAATTTTCGTCCTGTTAATAGCCATCACCCCTCCCCCACCCCCTTCACACGCACTGCTTCACAATCCTCACTGACCTAACACAGGAAATGTGTCAACTTGTGAAAATTTGTAAACGTTTGGACTCACCTGTAGTATAAAACTTTGGTTTAGTGTGAGTGTTATACACAGTTTAGAAAATATATCAACTTTACATCTCCAAAGTGTGTGACGTCTCTGTCTTATGATTAGAAGCAGAAGTGCTGCTGTTAGGGGTGTGTGTGTGTGTGTGTGTGTGTGTGTGTGTGTGTGTGTGTGCGTGCGTGCAGGCATTTGCCAGCTGTGTTTCTCTAAGGGGTTTGTTTGTCTTCTTTTGATTGAAGCTCCTAAAAAAAGAGGTGCCCAGGCTTGCATTAGACATAATTGGACCCTAATTTGTATCTAAATTAATTGTTACAAGAACTCCAGCACCTAATTAACAGCATATCCACTCTCATCAAGTCATTAAGTAATCTGAATGCAAATCTGGACTCATAATTGGTTGCACGTGTGAGTGGAGGGAGAGGTATAAACGCATCAGCTCTTGTCTTACACCTTTTCATTGTTGCTAATGTGGTAACGAATACACTTGGACGCACAGTTAGCTTGTGTCAGTTGGTCAATAACAAAATATACACATGCAGCACAGGAAGGAATCAAAAAATGTGTTTTGAATGCAAGTAGCATGCCACGGCTAAGCTTAAAGCACCAGATATACAGCGTTTTTTTCCAGGACTAGCTTTAGATGTCATAAACATTTTCAGAGACCCAAAAACTGTTTCAGGATATCAGAGGCTTTTTCTGGAAATGATGGATTTTATTTTGGTCATTTTTGCAGAATTCAAAAACACAAAATATTTTTCCAGGACCACAGGAACCGAGAACCAAGTTCTAACAAAATTTCTAATGAAACAATTGCTATGAAATCTATAACCTATAACAAATGTCTTGTAGTGGAATGATGCATGCATGAGGTGTAGAGGACATGACACTACAATTAAAATAACAGTCAACTTCAATTCTATTCAATTAAATTTTTAATTCACCTCATTTAGCTTTTGGTGTTTAAAGTCAATGATAATGAAATTACGCACAAAAGTAAGGCTGTAGAGCTACAATAACATTTGTGTTGGATCAGGCGTGCAATCAAATCAAATATATGTATCAAATATTAAGTCATAACATCCGGTTAAGAATTAAAAATATGTTTTCCCAAAATTATGAGAATGCTTGTTCATTTATTTTGTGTAACTGTGTTTCTGAATCGAGCTGAAATATAAAGTATAATTGTAAATGTGAGAATCAGTGCTTATGTTTGTGCATTTAAGGTTAAAGGGAATATAAATCACAAAACGTTAAAGATCCTAAAACTGAACCTTGTGGGACAGCATAATGCTTGTTTTCAGCAAAAATGTCTGAAATAGGATCTAAACCAGGCAGGAATTTGTCTATTTTCCAAAAACTGCTTTGTTTTCACTCCTGTCAGTTAAAATATCTTGATCGTCAGAATATTCAGTATATTTCCAACCCTCCAAAATTATTTCAGTCATGAAAGAAAATTGTGACTGGCTTTTGTGTATTGTTAATAATGCAGACAGCAATCAATTTTTGAATCAGTTTGATAAATATAATCACTTTAAGTGTCCCTTTAAAGTAATTCAAATTCATAAAACCACTTTAAAAGTTTCCGGGGTGATTATCCAATGACACTGTCAAAGCCGCAATGTTTGACAGTGTGGTTTTTTTTTTTTTTTTATAGCTCTTAAAGCCAGGTTATCATTTGTCATTTCATTTTGAAGAGTATCTTTTTATAAAAGCACTTGAAAGTCATGGTGATGTTGAATGGCAGTGTACGCTGCTGTACGGGAGCTATAAATGTTTCAGTGTCAGTCAGACAGCAAAGAGTGTCATCTTACAATGAGGCTTCAATTTAACACTTCTGAAAACTACATAACAGTGATGTGTATATATACAAGTGGCAAGTTAAATTGAAAGAAGTGAGTCTCGTGCGGTGGTGGTGTTTTGTTTGTTTGTTTGTTTTTACTGAAATGGATTGAGTTCATATGAGTCCATATGTTGTGGTTGTTCATCTCTGTGTTAGCCATGTGATAGATTGACGACCTGCCCAGGGTGAACCCTGCCCCTCAGCAAAAGTCATCTGGGATTGGCTCCAGCTTCCCCCGTGACCTTGATGGATAAGTGGTATAGATGATTGATGGATGGGTCAATGGGTGGATGGATGGAGTCCATTTGCAAATCAATCCATACTTTGGATTTTTTTTTTAAGTTTAGATCTTTATCCTACGATGAAACATTTCCAGCTTGGTAGGCATGGTCTTTTGTTGGATGGCCCCACCCACACCTACCATCACTGACTTGTTTGATGAGGATGAAAATGATATGACTCATACACTAAAATCTTCACACTCACCACATCTTAATTCAATTGATTGACTGATTGATTGACTGATTGATTCTGAACAGTAAAGAAGATATAAAAAATAAATAAATAAATAAATAAATAAAGTAAATTTTAAAAATGCAATAATCAAAACATCATCATAAACAAACAGAATAGCGTAGCCACAAGGCAGTAACATAATAATGTTTGGAAAGGATTAGGAAGAAGTAAATAACTTAACAAATCCTAACCCTCTATACCACCACTAATCAAACATCACTTTCCGCTATAATAAACTATATATACAAAAGAAAACAAAAGCAACAAACAAAAAGAAAACATACCAAGACATACCAACATGGTATAATATCAACCGAATCAAATCATATATACTTATGTTATGCATATATACACACATACAATACATATATACAGTACATACATATACACATACCTATAACTATACACATATCCATATGCACACAGACACCCATAATATCATAATTATGCATATTATGCATATATATTATATACAATTATGCATATGCATATATATACATACTCACACACACACACACACACACACACACACACACACACACACACACATATATATATATATATATATATATATATATATATATATACAACCCCGATTCCAAAAAAGTTGGGACAAAGTACAAATTGTAAATAAAAATGGAATGCAATGATGTGGAAGTTTCAAAATTCCATATTTTATTCAGAATAGAACATAGATGACATATCAAATGTTTAAACTGAGAAAATGTATCATTTAAAGGGAAAAATTAGGTGATTTTAAATTTCATGAAGCCCTGTGATGACCTGGCGACTTGTCCAGGGTGTACCCCGCCTTTCGCCCGTAGTCAGCTGGGATAGGCTCCAGCTTGCCTGCGACCCTGTAGAACAGGATAAAGCGGCTAGAGATAATGAGATGAGATGAGATAAATTTCATGATAACACATCTCAAAAAAGTTGGGACAAGGCCATGTTTACCACTGTGAGACATCCCCTTTTCTCTTTACAACAGTCTGTAAATGTCTGGGCACTGAGGAGACAAGTTGCTCAAGTTTAGGGATAGGAATGTTAACCCATTCTTGTCTAATGTAGGATTCTAGTTGCTCAACTGTCTTTGGTCTTTTTTGTCGTATCTTCTGTTTTATGATGCGCCAAATGTTTTCTATGGGTGAAAGATCTGGACTGCAGGCTGGCCAGTTCAGTACCCGGACCCTTCTTCTACGCAGCCATGATGCTGTAATTGATGCAGTATGTGGTTTGGCATTGTCATGTTGGAAAATGCAAGGTCTTCCCTGAAAGAGATGTCGTCTGGATGAGAGCATATGTTGCTGTAGAACCTGGATATACCTTTCAGCGTTGATGGTGTCTTTCCAGATGTGTAAGCTGCCCATGCCACACGCACTAATGCAACCCCATACCATCAGAGATGCAGGCTTCTGAACTGAGCGCTGATAACAACTTGGGTCGTCCTTCTCCTCTTTAGTCCGAATGAGACAGCGTCCCTGATTTCCATAAAGAACTTCAAATTTTGATTCGTCTGACCACAGAACAGTTTTCCACTTTGCCACAGTCCATTTTAAATGAGCCTTGGCCCAGAGAAGACGTCTGCGCTTCTGGATCATGTTTAGATACGGCTTCTTCTTTGAGCTATAGAGTTTTAGCTGGCAACGGCAGATGGCACAGTGAATTGTGTTCACAGATAATGTTCTCTGGAAATATTCCTGAGCCCATTTTGTGATTTCCAATACAGAAGCATGCCTGTATGTGATGCAGTGCCATTTAAGGGCCCGAAGATCACGGGCACCCAGTATGGTTTTCTGGCCTTGACCCTTACGCATAGAGATTCTTCCAGATTCTCTGAATCTTTTGATGATATTATGCACTGTAGATGATGATATGTTCAAACTCTTTGCAATTTTACACTGTCGAACTCCTTTCTGATATTGCTCCACTATTTGTCGGCGCAGAATTAGGGGGATTGGTGATTCTCTTCCCATCTTTACTTCTGAGAGCCGCTGCCACTCCAAGATGCTCTTTTTATACCGAGTCATGTTAATGACCTATTGCCAATTGACCTAATGAGTTGCAATTTGGTCCTCCAGCTGTTCCTTTTTTGTACCTTTAACTTTTCCAGCCTCTTATTGCCCCTGTCCCAACTTTTTTGAGATGTGTTGCTGTCATGAAATTTCAAATGAGCCAATATTTGGCATGAAATTTCAAAATGTCTCACTTTCGACATTTGATATGTTGTCTATGTTCTATTGTGAATACAATATCAGTTTTTGAGATTTGTAAATTATTGCATTCCATTTTTATTTACAATTTATACTTTGTCCCAACTTTTTTGGAATCAGGGTTGCAATTTATAGAGTTACTGATTTCTTCAATTGATTCCATGAGTGCCATCTCTGTTGATCTGTTTGAGGAAGTAAAGAAACAGGTCTGTAATTTGTGAAGTTGTGTTTGTCCCCAGATTTATACAATGGAATTACTTTTGCTATTTTCATGTTGCTTGGAAATGTACCAGTTTGAAATGACAAGTTACAGATGTATGTTAATGGTTTAGAAATCACCCCAATAATAGTTTTCACTAGTTTCATATCAATATCATTACAATCTGTGGATATTTTATTACTACATTTCTTAACTACATCAATAATTTCCCTCTCATCTACTGGTGTAAGAAACATAGAACAAGAATTCCTCTTTATAATATTATCAATACAATCATCATTTGCTACCGGATCAAAGATATTTTGAGCTAATCTTGGTCCAACATTAACAAAAAAATTATTAAAACTATTAGCAACTACATCCATGTTATAATTTTCGATACCTTTGTCATTAAAGTATTTAGGGTGATGTATTTGTCCAGAGCCATCTTTAATAATACTATTTAATATATTCCATATTCCTTTAATATTATTTTTGCTGTTATATATTAATTTACCATAATAATCCTTCCTCCATCTCCTTATGATACTCATTAACTTGTTTTTATATTGTTTTATATTTATTTTCTACCTCTTTGGTTCTTAATTTAATAAATTCTCTATATAGAGTGTTTTTCTTCTTACAGGCATTTTGTAATCCCTTAGTAATCCAAGGTTGGTCATTATAGTTTTGTTTTGTACTATATTGCTTCAGTGGGCAATTTTTATCATATAATAATTTGAATATACTTAAAAAGTTATCATATGCTCCATCAATGGTATTCTCTGTATAAACTGATTCCCAGTCTTGCATTAATAAATCATTATTTAATGCAAACATGGCTTCCTCTGTCCTAACTCTTCTATACTTAAGTTTATGGTCTGTCACATTTCTCTTACAATTACAGTCATAAATTGTAAAAACTGGTAGATGATCATTGATATCATTGATTAATATTCCACTTATAATATTATTATCAATATCATTGGTAAATATATTATCTATACGTAGTTTGCACATGATGTCACAGAGTCGGGGATTCCCTAGTGGCGGCCATCTTGTGGGTCAAGCTTACCGTACAGGTCACTGAGCACACATTGTAATGCACAAGTACAAAGTCTTCAAAAGAACCCAAGCAGGCTATTTAAAGCTAGCAATGGTGCACACCTGTTGTATTCACGGCTGTCGTAATAGGACAGATGATGATGTCAAGCGGAGCTTTTATGGAATTCCCACTGTACGGGAGCACGAAGGCGAGCAAACAAAGAAACTCAGCATACAAAGGAGAAATCTATGGCTTGCGAGAATCAACCACAAGGATTATCAGCCTTCCAAACACAGCAAAGTCTGCTCCGATCATTTTATAAGTGGTAAGTTGTTTAAATAAACAATCAATTGTGTTTAAGTTTGTTTTTGGAAACCAAAACATCATGTAAACAATCTCTGGCGAATGCCTAACTGGAACCGCTGAGTGTACGTTTACATTGTAATGTACACTTAATATCGCTCGTTTGTCATGTTTCTATTTGACACTTGTCACTTCACTCACGCAAGGGTCATTTTTGAAAAACATTTTAGGTCTATTCTGTATGATTTGATTTGTGTTTAATCAACCAGGGATACAAACAGCGCGCCTTTTGGCGGATGCCGCCTTTTTCACGGCTGAATCGCGCAGATCCAATTTTTTTTTAGGGGGGGCGTTGGAGTGTCTGATTATAATTTCAAAGTAAATTCTATATTAAAATTACTAAATAAGCAAATCCATTACAGTCCATGATACAGGAAGTATAAGGATGAGAAAAAAAACAGTTTAAATCGGAAAGCTGCGCAAATTTTGCACAGCTTTCCGATTTAAACTGCTTTTTTCTCATCCTTATACTTCCTATGTTTCATGGACTGTAATGGATTTGCTTATTTAGTAATTTTAATGCAGAATTTACTTTGAAATTATAATCAGACACTCCAACGCCCCCCCTAAAAAAAAATCGGATCTGCGCGATTCAGCCGTGAAAAAGGCGTCATCTACCAAAAGGCGCGCTGTAGAATATATAAAGTTGTATATATCAGACAGCCTTTAAAGTTTGATGAAGTCAGTTTCAGGCTTTGGAGCAGGCTTTGGCAGTTTCAGGCTTTGGCAGCCCTGCATAGTCACTTGAAAATGCATCTTTGTCCACTTCGTAGGGGTCAATTCCCCCAATCAAGGCCAGTTTGGCTGCATACCGTTGTCGTGAGATGTCGTCTAATGTATCTATATACTTCTGTTTGCTTGATTTTGCCGACATTGATCTTTATTTTAGAAAACTGACTATATAACTTCATAAATTCATCCAAGATAACGTAGCTGGTAATGGCGATGGTCCGTTTTGTTTGACCCACAAGATGGCAGCTGGAGGGCTTTCCCCAGAATGCCGTGACGTCAGTGAAATCTATGTATTAAGGTTGCACTATGGTCAGTAATTCTGGTGGGTCTGGTAATTTTTGGGTGGAGATTCATACTGTACATGGTATTAATAAATTCCTCAGTCATACTGTGCTTATTAGGGTTCAACAGATCAATATTAGTATCCCCACAAATGAAGATAACTTTTTTTATTATCTACTGTAAATGTCTTTTCTACCCAGTCCTTAAACGTCTCTATACTAGTTTCTGGCGCTCTATATATACAGCTAATTAATACATTTCTACTTTTTTCAATATCAATTTCGATTGTTAAACATTTTAATAAGTTATCAATCACCGTTGTCGTGCCATCTATTAGCTTATAATTCAAATTACAGTCCACATACACCGCCACTCCTCCTCCACCTTTATTTTTCCTGTTTATATAATTAAATTCATGTCCAGCCAGTTCGAAATCCACTCCTTTCTCCATGTCAAACCAGGTCTCCGATATGGCAATTATGTTGAATGGATGAGTAAACTGACTTAAGTATTTCTTGATGTGTTTGAAGTAAGTGTACATGCTTCTGCTGTTGAAGTGTATTATTGATAATTTTCCCACAGCCTTAGTGAACTGATTGTACTGTTCCTCTGTGTAATAGTGGCAATTGTCAGTAATGGTTGAGAAAAAGTTATTGTCTGGGTCTATGTCATTATCTGTATCCAATAGCTTATGGTCAGTGAATTCATGTAGTTTCAGTTCCAGGTTTTCACAATCAACAAGCATTTGCGTTAGCCGAGTAGTGTTCCGAGTAATGGATGAAAAAGTTATTTCGGTGTGTGTCATGGTTGAGTTTGGTGTAGTGTCATGTCGGTATTGATTACCTTACAGTCCCGATAGCCATCACTGGTATTTGTCCAAGTCCTCGATGTTTCATATGACCAGAACTCTCACCTCCTCCGGTGTACCGTTCAGCTTAATGAATCCTTTGCAGTTGGTGATCCATGTAGATTGAATTTTATTTTCTTTCTTCAGATGTCGTGCTTTTCTGGCGATGTCAGCATTGCGTTTTGTCAGGTGCTCATTGATGTAGACATTTGTACCTTTCAGTTTCCTTCCTTGTTTCAGCAATGCAGCTTTATGTTTCCGATTGATGAATCTCATGATGATGGCAGTGTTTTCCTTGTCTCTCCTGGGTAGAATGTGGCAGGCCTCAACGTTGCTGCAATCAATATTGATTCCCTTTGAGTGTAGGAATGCCGACACTTGTTGCTCCACGGAGTTGCTCCCCAGTTCATCAGATTCTCCCTCCCTTGTCACTGCTTTTGCATATGACCTGGGTTTAATCTGAATCCCAGTGACGATGACATCGTTCATCCTGGTGTCCTGTTCCAGTTCAGCAACTCTGCTTTCCAGGTGGACAAGACGCCGCTCCTTCTCGGCGTTCTGCAGCCTGAGCGACTTCACTTCCATCACCAGGTCCATGATGGTTTTCTGTTGTTGTTTAATAACAGAAACTTCTTCCGCCAGAAAGTCGAGTGACTTTTTAATGTCCTCGCCTTCCTCGGCTGTAAAGTTCTTTATTGGTGGCATAATTCACCAATAAAGCCATCCAATTTGGTAAAATGTTTGGAGAGTTGTTTCCTCACCTCACTGCCTTTTATTTCTTTTTACATAAGATTTTAGCATGCTTTTTTTTCTTTAATTTTTCCTTTAAGCATTCTCCACCAACAACTCAAGGAAGAGCTTTTGGCTGAACAAAACTGTGGTTCATCCCTCCAGAAACTTGTAGAGTTGATCTCAAGGTGCATTGAAATTGCTGTGGTGGCTCATGAAGGCCTGACACATTACTCACACACAAGCTAGTAAAGTTACTTGCATAAGTGAGCTGCAGCTAATAAAATTTTAAACCATGGACCAATTCATTTACATTTGCAACTGTAATCATCAACAGTTTGCTCCGCCATGATTGTTGGCTGGAATAAAGAGTTGAAAAGGACCCAGGGTGGAAGTCTCTACCCTGCCAGAGACTTCAACAATCTGTGCCAAGAGCATTCTGGTGACCCGTGGCAGCATTTCCAGAGATGGTGAAAGACATTTTTTTTTTTTAAATATTCTTAGCTGTGTACTGATTTGAAAGTGGACTAGCATCCATTATGTTTCAGTGTACTTCATTTAAAAGCTCACTATAATGCATAAGCAACATCAGTTTCCATATACTCCTTCTTTTTCAAGTTTTCTCCCCGACTTTTGGCCTTTCCAGAGTGAAAGATCAAACTCATTCGAATTCTGAGCATTTATTTATTTAAAAACACTTGTCAAAAAGTGCTGGCTTTCTGTCAGGTTTGTAATTAAAACAATTTTACAGCAGGTTGCTTTTAACACGCCTGTGAAAATGCAGGCAAGCGAGTGAATGTTGCTGGGGTGACATTTACAAAGCGTAATGGGGAGAGATTTTTATCTGCTATATCTCAGCACTACGGCAAAATCTGAAGCCTAGCAAGCAAACATGAGGAGGAGGAGGCCAAGGGCATTTTAATGCTATGATATGGTTTCATCCTCTGAAGGAGTTGGTGAGAAAAGAAATTATCTGATGCATGAAAAAAATCTGGATGAATGCATGAGAGTTTTGATTAAATACACTAGTCAAAGCCAAAAAGTGAGCAAATATGTTCTTTAGTACATTTAATGTGTACATTTATGCTTGAAGATAAGCTCCATGTCATAATTTGCCCTGGCACATCCGATCTGTAGGATCATTTGAGGTTTTTAAATCTTCTCTAAAAACATACTTTTTCTCCCTGGCTTTTAACCAAGTTTAAGTATTTTAGTACTTATCTTAATTTCTTGTAATTGTGGCATTATATGTATTATATGTATATTATATATATTAACCTGTACAGCACTTTGGTCAACCCCAGTTGTTTTTAAATGTGCTCTATAAATAAAGGTTGAGTTGAGTCGAGTTGAGTTGAAGAGAGTGTGTGTGAGGGGGCATTCTTGCCTACAATTCCTATTAAAAAAATTTTACTCAATACTATTTGAGCATTTAATATGGAGTTAAAATATCTGTTCTCCGAGGATCTATATGCATTTGTGCCAAAGCAAATAGGATTAATTTCTCCACTTTTGTTATTGATCAGAATTTGGAAACACACACACACACAGAGCCTGTTTCTCCATCTGTCAAATATCTTCTAAACAAATGCATTCTTCACTCGGAATATGAAAAATGTCTTATTTAACAGCAATTTATCATGTTTTATTTATTAAAGAACAACACATATGTGTTATCTATTTCGAATAACATTTAATAGCCACAAAGTTGCTTCCTGTTTTCCTTTACATGATAGCACTCATACACAGCCGTTCCCTCACCAGCATCAATAAGACTTGAAAATGCAGCTTGTCATGTTCCTGAGAAACTCCTCTGTCCCAAAGAAGTAAAGTTACAGCTTTATCTCTGACTTGTTACAAAGTGCTGACACTGGATATTCCTTCCATAAATGTTAAGCCTCATTCACAACCCGCCATACGTGCTGCTACGGGCGGTCTACAGTAAAAAATTTGGCAAAACCGTGCTTGAGACTTGCCCAACACTTGCATGTGTTCAGCACCGTAGAAGGTCGCAGACTGCCCGTGGAGACTTTTGGTCCTGCACATGCAAATTCTAAGGGTCTTGCGACAAATCAAGAATGCATACACTACGTACAGGACCCGTACTCCTTTTGTACGCCTGAACCAAGTCAGCAGTGCGGCTAGTAGGGGCTTTTTGTGATGACAGTAAGACGCATGAGTGACGCACGGTCATTGTATGAGTGACGTGCCTCAGAAGTACTACACAAGTATTCCACACTTGCTATTTGTGCGGCGTGCAACACAGAAGTACATCTCACTTTCTACCCCTATGTGTGGCGTGCACACAGCACACGCGACCTGCACGCAGTGCACGCGACCTGCACGCGACACGAGGGGCAAGACTCTGAGTATATATATTGGGGAGGAACCAAGGAACCGATCATGTAGCATGTAGCATTGTAGAAAGGAAGAAGACCACCTCATTTGCTGTTTTTATTTGAGTATATGTTTAATTCACCATGCAAATGTCAAATAACAAAACATGAGTATAAGGGAATAACACATTTTATTACATTGTAAAAAATCCCAACTAAATAGCCCAAGAGTTTGAGCACTGAAACACACTTTGACTCCGAGCTACTATCCTGCTCCTGCTGAGTGGTGGGACGGGGTGTCGGGATGTCCTTGTCCTTATCACTGAGCATGGTACAATGGCCTGACAGCGATGATGGGATTGCAATGGCCTCACTTCTGGGCATTGTTAGCTGAAACATACATGAAAATCAGCATATATAATATTAATTACATAAGCATATAAATACTGAAATTAATGTTTAAAGCATGTGTATTTACCTGTGAAAATACCTCTGGCAGGGTGCTGTGCCTTCTGCCGGCTTGAAGGCATACTTCTCCCTGTCCATACAGGGCTTGCCAGTGCTGCTACCATCGTCATCACATTCTTCCTCCACCTCCCCCTCTGCTGTTTCAGGCTGGGTTACTTCACTTTTGCTCGCTTCTTTTTGGGTCCCATTTTCTAAATTTTAAACTGAAAATTAAAAAAAAAATTTCCCACAAAAAATCCCATGTTCTTCAGTCGAAAGACAGACGCAGAATGCTGCAGACACGCTGGTTTTATACCCACTCCTGGCTTGCGTCAAATGCAAGTTATGAGTGATTGTAACGTGCTAATCTCATGCATCACACATGCTTCACAAGTGCGGCCCGAACTCATAGCGCAGGAAACTGGTAAAATGCAAGTCTCACACACTCCCTGAACACGCACTGATCAAGTGCGTCAGGTATACATTTTCCAAGGGCTAACGGCGCAATTTTTCCCACGCCTTGAGGAAGTCAGGTGTGCAACCTGTACTTGACAAGTACTTTGCCTGTACTCCTCCCCCAAACTTTCCCCCGGGTTCACCGTGATCCTGCGGCACGGCTGCGAGCTACCAAACCATGTGACCCGTGTGTGTCCAAAACACTTATGGTGGGTTGTGAGTGAGGCTTTACATAAACACATTTCTCCTTACAGAAAACCTCACCATATCAATGATTACACTATTTTATTTGTTTATGTGGCATGTCCATTGTACATGATTGTGTTAGAGTTATAAACAATAACCTATTTCAATAACATATAAGAGCAAGTGCATTAATAAAAAGCTGTGAGCTAAAATAACCCAGTAGCAAAGTCATCTACATTATGCTGTATGTCTATATTAATTCCTGCAAACTGGGTACCTTAAAGTATTTGCTTCATTAGTTTTAAAGCCTGAAGAAAACCAGAGATGGCTGATCTTAGTCCTGATAGACTAATCATGTTCTGCAGGAAGATGACCCTGTAAAATGACTCTGGCTCAGATTCAGACCTCCAATTCTCACCTGACACCATCTGTGCAGAGATGAAAATGATGGCAATATCCCTGCTATTCCAGTCTGTTGCTTTATCTCTAACAGCACAGTAGATTAAGATGGTGTTTTTTGACAGGTAGGTAATCGGCTTCATTACTGGAATCAAAGTAGAAATTATGACCAATGTCGACTTGCCAGGTTCTGAACAGTGGTCCTGTTGCTCGACACACTAGTTAGAACTTCATAGAAGGTTGGCAAGTCATGGAAAATCAGAGGTTCTCATTTAGTTTTGTAATGAGAAGGACAAGACTGAGTCAAGACCAAGACCAAAGGGGGCAAGTCAAGTCCAAAACCAACAAAGGGCAATACCGAGCCAAGACCACTGGGGCAAGATCAAGTCAAGAATAAGACCAACAGTGTGCCAATGCAGAAGTAAGACTGATTCCAAAACAAGACCAGAGTGGAGTAAGACCAAATCAAAACTAAAACCAACAAAGTCATGACTGAGTCAAGATGAAAAGAGTCAAAGGGCAAGACTGAGTCAAGACCAAGACCAAAGGGAGCAAGTTTAAATCAAGACCAAGACCAACAAATAAGAAGACTCAGTCAATGGCAAGGTCGAGACAAAATCGAGACCAAAGGAGGCAGGACTGAATCAAGACTAAGACCAAAGGGAGCAAGACCAAGACTGGGTCAGGACTAAAATCAGAGCAGAATCTACAAATAAATAATATCCCTGATGCCGTGTATTCTGAACCTGAATTATGGTTCGTTCCAGCACACTTCTATTCCAAGATATTCAGGAAAGTCCATGGTATTTTTCATTTCTGTAAATGTGCTTCCTCATTTCCCTTTCTTGCTAAAGTTCTTTGCACAAGAAAGTGCATCAAGTGAGACATTGAATAAGATATTAAATTAGATGCTGTTACTCACTTATTGATGGTCCACTGCAATGCTGCATTGCAAAGCACTTGGCATAACACATCTGCAACAAACACAGCATGGTAATCAATAAGAACATTATTGAACCTGGATAATCAACGCTTAATCATCAACCTTTGAATGTACACAAGATTCTTCTTCATCAAAGTCTCATGAGGGCATGGTTTCCTCTTTGATATGTGTACTCATAGTTTTATTAATTACTAATATTTTCAATAATTATCTTGATAATTTGCTGCACTTTATTGGGTTTTTAGAATGTGGGGAGGGTGGCATGGTGGTGTAGTGGTTAGCACTGTTGCCTCACAGCAAGAAGGCTCTAGATTCGACCCCAGTGGCCAACGAGGGCCTTTCTGTATGGAGTTTGCATGTTCTCCCCGTGTCTGTGTGGGTTTCCTCTGGGTGCTCTGGTTTCCCCCAGATATCCAAGGCATGCTGGTTAGGGTAATTGGTGGCTCTAAATTGACTGTAGGTGTGAATGTGAGTGTGAATGGTTGTTTGTCTCTATATGTCAGCCCTGCAATGATCTGACAACTTGTCCAGGCTATACCCCGCCTGTCGCCCATAGTCATCTGGGATAGGCTCCAGCTTGCCCACAACCCTGCACAGGATAAGTGGTTATGGATGGATGGATGGATGGATGGATGGATGGATGGATGGATGGATGGATGGAATGTGGGGAATTTAGACCAAATGCTTACATCATGCAACAGAACAAAAAGACTTTCATATAGGCACCTGCATATCCTTACTTCGGCCTCCAATCTCCTCAGCATATGCGAAGTGGTTGTAAAGACTTGATACACCCTTAATCTGGAGTGTATGTGGTCCATATATGAAGCACAACATATATGAACCTGGACCTTAATAATTATATACAACTGGAATAAAAGCATCTTGTGAAAATTATGAAAAACTGGTGGACCTTTTCTTCCAACCCATGTAGTAACCACAAGTGCCTGTTGGGAAATAATAAAAAACAAAGTACTTAAATCTGGAGGACTCATGTCTTCACTTTGAAAGGTAGTCTTTTTTTTAATCTACTATTCCCCTAAAGGCATTATGCAATTGATACATCCTTCAAAATGGATTTCTTGGTTCTGTCCTGATGTATAGAGGATATATTGTGGTTTTGCACTTTGATACAGGGTATACTGTATCAGTGTGGTGCTCCTGCATTCTTCTTAATGAACTGATATGTAGAAAAAAATGTCTTTTTTTTTCTTTTTATTCCAGTTGGGAGTTAGGTGCCTTGCTCAAGGGCACTTCATCCCAACCTTCAGGCCATGGCTGCCTCATGTTAACCTAACTGCATGTTTTTGGACTGTGGGGGAAGCCGGAGCACCCGGAGGAAACCCACGCAGACACAGGGAGAACATGCAAACTCCACACAGAACCTCGGCCACAGGGCTCGAACCCAAAACCTTCTTGCTGTGAGGCAACAGTGCAAACTACTACACCACCATGCCACACCATGCATACCAGGAATGACCTTGATCCCCAGTGGACAGAAACTGGTGGACTTTCTCTTCAACTCCTTCAAGTTCCAGCTTATTATTTGAAATGATGGTAGGAAATGATGGGAATGGTGGAAATGATACTAAGATAATCAAATGGGTTCAAATTGTGTCTGCAAAAATGAAAACCTGACACTCCAGTATCATGGTAAGTCCATGCAAAAGGAGTCCATGTTGACTGAAGAGTGATTTAATGCATGAAAAGAGGATTGTAAACATTTTTCATGTCTTCTGCCTGGATGTGTACAGAGAGTGAATTATACAGTATATGAGAGAGAGGTGGAATGATGTAGTACACATTTTCTCCACAATCTGATTTCTTTGTGCTTGTGATTGCATGCATGGGTATGCATATGTATTTGTGTGTGTGTGGGGGGGGGGGGGGGTTGGGTTGTTTGTTTGTTTGTTTGTTTGTTTGTTTGTTTGTTTGTTTGTTTGTTTGTTTGTTTCCTTAAAAAAAGCAGAAGTGCAGCTCCACCAAGTGGCTGTGCTCTATGCAGACATTAACAGTATTTTTCAGGTTAAAACACACACATCACATTCCCAAAACTACTATTAAGGCCAGAAAAATGCTTTAGTTACATTATTGCTTTGGCCATTATCCAGAGCTCCATCTATAACCATGTTTCATTTTTTAATCATGTTTACTTTTGGAAAAGAAAAAAAAATTCAGAGAACTCACATGGGGTTTGGAATCCTTGCCTGCACTCTCCCTTTTCTATTCTCCTCACAGATCCTACACATAAACAGTAACAAGCATGATGAAGTGCCACACTGAAGGTTTTCATCCTGAGCCTCTCAATTCACTTCATAACAGAGGATCAATCCATCTCTCACTTCTCTCCATTTTCAATCCGAGCACAAGCTGCTGCTCACAAACACATTTTTCTCTTTGTTTGGCTTTTTTTGTTTGTTTGTTTGTTTTGGCAAAAAAAATGATCAGTGTATTTAGCAAGTGACAAGAATGAATTTTCACTGTATTTCCAAATAGCTGTAATTAATAGTAGTGATGTAGTACTACAGATTTATGGTCTTAGGTGCATTTATACTCTATTTAGACGAATCTGAAACATTAGCGAACTGAAGTTTTGCAAACCAGTTACAAAATTCAGTTACACTTGAATGTTTACGGTCTTGATCCTGACTCACTCTTCCTCCTATTGGTATTGAATTGGTCTTGACTCTTTATTGGTCTTAACTGAGTCTTGCCCCACCCTCCCTTGGTCTTATTCTTAAGTCAGTTTTGCTCTAACATTGGTCTTTGTCTTTATTCACTCTATTGGTCTTGGTCTTCTTTCATTTTTGCCCTTCACTGGTCTTGACCTTGACTCTATCCTGGCCATGTTGTTCTTGGTCTTAATTAATTCTTGTCTTTTTTCTTGTCTTGGTCTTCCCCTTCCTTAGTCTTGGCCATAACTCATTTCAGTACTTCATCGGTCTTGGCCTTGACATGGTCTAGCCCTCCATTGGTCCTATTCTTGATTCTGTCTAGGCCCTATTGGTCTTTGTCTTGACTAAATCTTGCTCTACTACTGTATTTGTCTTGACTCAGCCTTTGACCTATTGGTCTTGACTAGTTTTTGCCATTTGTTGGCTTTGATCTCAACTATGTCTTGCCCTTTGTTGGTCATAGATTTGATGTGATTTTGCCCTCCCTTATAACGCCTCACAATCCCCGACTGGTCTGCAATTGCCCTTCTGTAGTCAGTGTTGTTTGTCTTAGTCTTGATTCAGTCTTGCCCTGTTGTTCTTGGTCATAACTCAGTTTTGGTCTTGATTTAGTTTTGCCTCAATATTTGTCTTTTTCTTCACTCTGCTTTCCCACCTTATTAGTCTGGACAAGCTCCTTTCCTTCATCGGTTTGGTTTTAACTCAGACTTTCCTGGTTGAGCTCGACTCTGTCTCACCTTTGGCGGTCTTTAAATCAGCACATGTTGATATAAAATATTGATATAAATTGTCTCAACTGTTAAAAAGCCACAGAATGGTAGATTATACATTTCTTTCAACAAACTGTGCATGTATTTCATCAAGATTACAGAATGACCTGTTTGTTATTATTTTGCTGTTTAATTTCTCTATATTTATATCATAGCATCAAGGCAACCCAGCTTGCTGAAAATGCAGAACATTATCAACACTTTGGTTCTGAAAAATGTATCTGCTTCAAAATCATCAGGGAAATAAAGACAATAATGAAAAATGGACATAAAGAAATAACGATGAGGCATTATGTTGCAGCGGTGTTTGTGTTCCCATGGCAGAATGTAGTACAACGGGACAAAAAGCACTAATATACCTTCCATTTAACTGCATATACTGAATACTAAATTCAAGCTGAAGCAGTATGTCTGTCTGGATACTCAGTGCATCATATGAAGTGACTCGACAAGCTAATCAGCAAAGATCGTTCAGTGGCAATATCAAGGATAACCTAATTTCCCTTTTTTTTCCCTGTCAGATGATAAGATCTGTGTAAATATGTCTCAACATTGTCCTAACAGTCGCGGTGTTTTGATAACAGCATGTCCTCTTACATTGTCATCAAATAGCTGATTCAGCTCAAGAGAGAGTTCAGTGTGTCTCTGTGAAGTGACAGGAAATCAATAGTGAAAATTGTCAGTTCCAGCTAAATAATTTAGCAGCAGAGTCAACTGCTTTGTTGTTGTTGTTGTTGTTGTTGCTGCTGCTGCTGCTGTTGCTGTTATTTTGCTTTTGAATGTCTGAAGTGTTGGAAAGGTTTATTTTGACCAAGTCTAAGAAATATGTTTTGTTCCATAGTGTTAGCTTAATCCTTTCTCAGCATCTAAAATACTATTCATGCTGCCAAGCATTTCATCCTGTAAAATTGTTGATGATAACAAAAAATGAAGCAAAAGGGATAAACATTGCTCAATTATTCATGACACAAAGAGTCCATTGTGCTATAAAAGAGAAAAGATTGTGACTCAGATCCCATTTGAACCATTTAGTGCACTTCTAGTGGAATAGCTTTAGTGCTAATCAGTGATCCATGGGGCTGTAAATGCTTTGCTAGGAATCGAAGTGATGAGTGGTGAAGTTAAGATTAGCTAAATCTCAGGACTGTTACATTAACTGAAGCTTTCCACCAAGACTGGACAAAGCATTTGCTCCATTACAGTAGTAATTGCATTTAATAGTGTGTAATAAAAGTGCATTTTAGTGCTTTAATTCAGATTAGAGCTCCATAGGAATATCAGACTACCCTGGATGATGATTAAATTAATTCCCATATTTTATATTCATCATTAAAAAAAAAGCAAATTGGGCAGAAATGGTTAGCAGTCCACCTCAGCTACATTCTCTCTTTTAAAGTAGGATGAAAATAATCGCATAATGGCAATAATTACAGTTCTATAATCTCAATATAGCTTTTATCTCACTATAAGACGACCCCTGTGTCCGAAATTGCTCCCTACTCACTATATAGGACACTATATAGTGAGGATGCTATTTTGTAGTGCTGTCTGAAACAATAGTAAGGCTTATTACACCCTATATAGTGCACTCAAAGTATCCCACAATACATCACAAAAAGTAGAGTACAACTGATGGTCACTAACCAAGCAATATATCCCATCATGCATTGTGGTCATGCTGAAAGAAATCAAATTAAAAGTCTCAAATTTGATTTAATAAAAGGCAGCGGCAAAGATGAAAGTATTCAGCCTTCATTTAAAAAAACTGAAAGATGCAGGTACTTTGTATTGATTAATGTGGGAAAAATGCTCAGTATAATATGTCTCATCTCATCTCATTATCTGTAGCCGCTTTATCCTGTTCTACAGGGCTGCAGGCAAGCTGGAGCCTATCCCAGCTGACTACGGGCGAAAGGTGGGGTACACCCAGGACAAGTCGCCAGGTTATCACAGGGCTACTATAATATGTATTTATCACAAAAATATATGCATGTATTTATTATTTTGAAAACCCACCAGCCACCTGATCTGGCACGTTTTAACTGTGCGACAGTAATGACATAAATACCAGCACGACAGAGTAGTGTCCGAAAGCATTTTTTCATTTTACCAATGAGCTTACTATATAGTCCTCTATATAGTAATTCCCTTGATAGGGAGTAGGGAGTAGTGAACGAGTGAGCGATTTCGGACACAGGGAACAAGAGATACAAAAAAAAAAACAACTGGTCACCTGTTTGGAGATAAATGAGGAGAAAGCACATCTAATTCAATAATGGCCTTTATTATAGTTTTGCTATATTAGAATTTTTATGCCTCTAAACAGTTTCAGCTCATTTAGAAAGCATGGAAAGTGGCTATAATTTGATTAGGCTTGCAAAACTTTTTTTTTTTTTTAAGCAAAGTCTTTCGGCCTATTTTAAAAGTGAATATGCTTGAAAAAGCAGTCTGTACACTTTCATCAATAAACATATCAAATAAAACTCCTCTCCAATTTAAAGTCCATTTGTTGCACGACTGTGTTTAAAACGATTACACCAGGGAAAAAAAGAGGTGTGTAATAAAATACAGCGGCACCTATAAGAACCATAAGAAAATGATTTATGGTTGTCTCCATCTCTGTATCATGTCTTCAAAATTTTCTCCACTTTAGCAAAACAATTTTAGGTAAGAAAAACGTTATCTGTCTGATGCTAAGGTCACAACATAGCCGGTTGATCCATGAGAACCGTGGGCGGGGTTACTGTGGTCATTCCAGCAGATTTTGGAGGTGAGCTGTTGCATAAATTTGGGTGGAGTAAATATGCAAATGAAACTACGGTAGCTGTGACAGAAGACGCTGGTTGCTGCTGGTGGCAACAACTTGTAGCGACGTATGGCCTTACGGCAATAATGGCAGTGTGTACAGTTTTCACGGCTGCAGTACAGCACGGCCACAGCAAGACAAAATAAGCCACACTTCCAGGCAAACTTTTCACTTTCTGCAGAATGTTGTTCCATGAACATTTTGAGCTCGATGGTTGCAACAGAATGCTATGGTAACCTCGGTAGCCCATGTAAGCCTCACACATGCCTCAAGGATGCTCACAGTTGCGACGGATGCATTCATCCAGCGCTGGACCCATGGCAATTTTCAAAACGATGAAACTTTCCGGAGATGGAGGCCACGTCCTCTTGGTTGTCAAGGTAGCAACCCTGCTCTCACATATTCTGACTGAAGGGCTCAGAATGTGTGCTGGTTGACCCCTAGAAGGCTCAAAATAGTCTACCAGCATCTACTGTGAAATGATTCCTGCTATGTGCAACCGTAGCTTTAGGAACTTGCTAGAACATGCAATACATCATGTTTCTGGATATCTGGGGAACATTTATGAACTTCAACTCAAATGTTTCTGTTTCACTCGAAATGTTTCAGGAGCAATGTTCCAGCAACATTATGAAACAGATGCTACCTTCAGATGGGGTTGTGTGTTTACCACATGGATACTGTATATCGACAAATTTTTCAATATTATTCATGCAGTGAAGTTTTCTGGAAGGAGACATGTGTTTATGGAACATTTACAGAAGAAGTCTCCAGTGTCAGTGTTTTGCAACTGTCAGAGGTAAAGCAGTAACTGTTTTCTCACCGTTTTCATGTTTGTCAGTCATGTGACAAGCTAGTTTTTTTTGTTTGTTTGTTTATTTGTGTTATGTTGCTCCCTTAAGGGTTCATAGTAATCATTATTACTTGATAAACACAGAGCACGGAGGACAACGTCTTACAGCTGATTCAGTTACTTCTTTATTATTGAACGTCGCTATGGTTACACAGGAAGATTCCCTTATGCGCTCGTGGCAGTCTGTCCTCTGGAGGTAAGTATTACTAATAGATAATCACGGTACATACATAACATATCTCCTCCCCACTAAGATTTGTTGTCAATAACAAAACATTACTTCAGACTAACATCCAGATAATTATATCGTATTATATAAACAATTATATGTGTCTTTTAACTACAAAGATTTAAGATTCGATCTTCAATTACTACTGACACATATGACTAGAAACATGTTAGTTAGATTATGGCTGATAACCACAACATTGAACAACATCCTGCAAAGGCATTCTTTTTTTTTGTTTGTTTGTTTGTTTGTTTTAAAACATCACTATGTCACATTCTTTCATCATTTTTTTTTTACATACACATACAATGTAAACATTTTTTTTTACAACATTCAGCAATGTCAACATTTTTTTTTTGTAAGATTCTTTTTTTTTTTTTTTTTTTACTGCACACCGTAACGTGCTGGCGGGCGTGTGATCCTCACAGGATAACGTCGAACAGTCTCTGTCTCTGTACAAGGTGTGTGCATTGTTTCGGTGGACTGTGGTGCAATGAGTGTTTTGGGTGATCTGTGTGGTGTGGGTGATTGGAATAGTGTGGGTGGAATGATATCAGTATCCTCCATCTCTTGAGGTGTACTTGTGTTAAGTGTGTTACCTGCAGTGGTGGTCAGAGGTAGTGACAAGGGAGGACTCACAGGAAGGTTTCCTGCAGTCCCTAGTGTGTCTGACTCGGGCCGAGCCAGCATCTGGTCAACATGGCGTTTCCAGACGCCTTGTGTTCCTACATTCACCTTGTAGGAGACTGGTCCGGTCTTGTGAATCACGACAGCTGGTGTCCACTTATCCTCCCCCCTCCTATAATCACGCACGAGCACTGGCTCGCCAACGTCAAACTGTCTCTCTTTTGAGTGCAGCAGACGTCGCTGTAGCTGTGCATCTTGTGACTGGTGCACAGCTCCAGCAACACTTGGCTTCAGGAAATCCAGTCGAGAACGCAGCTTGCGTCCGATGAACAGCATGGCTGGGGAGTCCTTTGTTGTTGCATGCGGCGTGTTGCGGTAGGTCAGGAGGAACGTGTCAAGACGCTGTTGCACTGGAGCAGTTCCTCTGGAAGATTTCAGGGCGTGCTTGAATGTTTGCACGAAGCGCTCTGCCAGGCCATTGGAAGCAGGATGGTACGGTGCTGATCGAATGTGCTTGACTCCATTGGCTTTCAGGAACGTGCTGAAATCTTCAGAGCAGAACTGGGGGCCATTGTCGCTGACAAGGTTGTGAGGAATGCCATAGCGACTAAAGAGTCCCCTAAGCACTGTGATGGTTTTGGAGGATGTAGTGCTGTCCATGATGTGTACCTCTGGCCATTTGGAGTGTGCATCTACGATGACAAGGTACATGTGTCCTTCAAATGGGCCAGCAAAGTCCACATGTATGCGTTCCCAGGGCCTGGTTGGCCACATCCACGGGTGTAAGGGTGCTTGAGCAGGGTCTTTCTGCACTCGTTGACAAGTGTGGCATGACTTAGCTTTGTGCTCGATGTCGGAGTCAATGCCAGGCCACCAGACGTAGCTGCGAGCTAAGCTCTTCATCCTTACTACACCTGGGTGTGCTGCGTGTAGCTCTTCCAGCACACGGGGGCGCAGCTTGGGTGGCACAATCACTCTCAAACCCCACATGAGGCATCCGTGCTGCACAATTAGATCATGCTGTCGGTGGTGATAGGGTGACAGCTCATCACCTGTGTTCTTGGCTGCTGGAAAATGCCCAGTGGTGACCATTTCCAAGACACGAGACAGGGTGGAATCAGACATGGTGTGGCGCTTGATCACAGTGCTGCTGACGGGTAATGTCTCTAGCTGTGATGTGTAGAACACGTCTACTGCTCCTGGCTTCTCACTGTGAGCATGAGGGAGTGGTAGCCTTGACAGTCCATCAGCGTTGGCATGTAGGGCACCTTTCCTGTACTCGATGGTGTAGTTGTGAGCAGAAAGCAGGAGGGCCCAACGTTGCATGCGAGCTGCGGCCATTGATGGTGTACTTTTCACTGGACTGAGGATGGTGGTTAGTGGGCGATGGTCAGTAAGCAGAGTGAATGTGTTGCCATACAGGTACTGGTGGAATTTCCGTACGCCAAACACTATGCCTAAAGCTTCCCTTTCAATCTGAGCATAGTTACGCTCAGCTTTACTCAGGGTCCTCGATGCATAAGCAATTGGTCTTTCTTTGCCATCCGGCATGACGTGGGAGAGCACAGCTCCGACCCCATAGGGTGAAGCATCACAAGCAAGACGGAGAGGCAGCTCAGGGTTGTAATGAGTGAGCACCTCTTGCGATGTTAAAAGTGTCTTTGCTTGCTGAAACGCTGACGCACAGGCTGATGTCCACTGCCACTTTTTCTCTTTGTTAAGTAGCTCATTCAGCGGTTGTAAAACTGTGCTCAGGTCAGGGATAAAGCGTCCATAGTAGTTCAGCATTCCTAAGAAAGATCTGAGCTGACTTATGTCGGCTGGTGCTGGTGCTTCTATGATGGCACGTACCTTCTCCGGTGACTTGTGAAGCCCAGCAGCGTCGATGATGTGGCCCAGGTATTCCACGGACTCCTGGAAGAAGAGACATTTCTCCTTCTTCAGGTGCAGGCCGTACTCCTCTAGCCTGCGCAGGACAGCATCCAGGGTGTTCAGGTGTGTCTGCTTATCAGGACCACTGACAAGGATGTCATCCAGGTAGCAGTGAGTGTGTGGAAGGCCGAGGAGCACCTGGTCCATTGCCTTCTGGAACAAGGCGGGCGATGACGCTACACCAAACGGCAGACGGTTGAAGCAGAAGAGTCCCTTCTGCGTTGAGATGGTAAGTAGCTTCTTGGAGCTCTCTTCTACTTCCATCTGTAGGTAGGCGTTAGATAGATCTAGCTTACTGAAGTGTTGACCTCCAGCGAGAGAAGCGAACAAGTCCTCGATGCGTGGTATTGGGTACTTGTCAACGCACAGAGCTGAGTTAAGGGTGACTTTGAAATCCCCACAAAGTCTCACGGTGCCATCCTTTTTGTTTACGGGCACCACTGGTGTTGCCCAGTCACTGTGCGACACTGGTGAGATGACGCCTAGCTCAGTGAGGCGTTTCAGCTCGGCTTCTACTCGCGGTCGGAGAGCATAGGGCACATTGCGTGGTGGGCAGAATTTGGGTGTGCTGTCTGGTTTGAGAGTGAGCCTGGCTTTCACTCCTCTCATGGTGCCTAATTTGTCAGAGAAAACAGCGGAGTGTCTCTTTAACACTGCCTCTAAACTGTCTGTCTCTCTGTGCTCAATTGCATGTACAGTCTTTAAATCTCGCCAGTTCAATTTGACGGCTCTCAGCCACTCCCTGCCAAACAATGGTGGTGCATCCCCCTTCACCACATACAGTGGCAAGTCAGCATGTTGCCTATTCAATTCTACTTGCACTGTAATTACGCCTTCAGGTGCCAATGGCTCTCCTGTGTATGTCCTAAGGACAATATCAGTGGGTTGCAGAGGGAATTTATGCAGTTTTCTTTGGTACAGTTCGTATGGAATGAGTGACACAGCTGCCCCTGTATCCAACTCCATCTCCATTCTCTTCCCATTGACTTTTGGTTTTACTGTTATGCGTGAGTATTTGCCCTTCTGTGACACTGCATACAGTCCCAAGTCACTGTCACTGCCTGATCCTGTTCCCTCACTATCACTTTCATTCGCCTCGACGTGATGTATCCTTTTCTTTTTATCTTTCCCACTGCGTCTGTTACTGTTTTTCTGTTCATGCTTTCCCCCTTTCTGTTTGTATTCTCTCTCGTTGTTACTTTTTGATTTACTACTTCTGCACATTAATTTCGTGTGGCCCTTCCTCCCGCACTGGTGACATTCGCGGTCTTTATACCAGCAGTTGTCATCATTGTGATTTGCTTTCCCACAGCGGCGACATTTCTCACTTTGGGAGAACACCGCATTCACTTTCAGGGAGCTGCTCAACTGCTGTACGTCGCGTGCTGCTGTCTCGGCTGACACTGCCACTTCCACTGCCCTTTTAAACGTGAGCTTATCCTCTGTCAATAGGCGCTTCTGTACAGCTTCGCATTTCAGCCCACACACGAATCTGTCCCTTAGTGCGTCTTCCAAATAAGCCCCGAATTCGCAGTGTTCTGACAGTCTTTTTAGCACTGCTACGTACTGCGCTATTGTCTCCCCCTCCCCCTGATTTCGCTTGTGAAATCTAAACCGTTCAGCTATAACAAGCGGTTTCGGAGTGAAGTGGTCTTTTAGCACAGTCACAATATCTTCGTACAACTTTTCACCGGGTGTCACGGGAGCTACCAAACTCCGAAGCAGTCCATACGTTTTTGGTCCCATTACGCTAAACAGCACTGGCAGTTTCTTAGCAACAGTAATGTCATTGGCCAAAACGTAGTGTTCAAAACGTTCAATGTAAGTTGCCCATTGCTCACCAGACTCGTCAAAAATGTCCATATGTCCAATTATTCCAGCCATTTTACTTCTTTCTGGAATTGTTTACACAGTTGAAACACTTGAGACACTTGTTGAAACACTTGTTGAATCACTCACTGTTCCTCCTCGGATGACAGTTGGTGCCGTTAGCACATTAGCTAACCACTTTGCGTGCGTTCTTTAAGCCCAAAACTCACAAAAACTGACTTGTCATTCAATGACAGTTCATGGAAAGTCTTCCGGACTACACGACTCGTCGCCAATTTATGTTATGTTGCTCCCTTAAGGGTTCATAGTAATCATTATTACTTGATAAACACAGAGCACGGAGGACAACGTCTTACAGCTGATTCAGTTACTTCTTTATTATTGAACGTCGCTATGGTTACACAGGAAGATTCCCTTATGCGCTCGTGGCAGTCTGTCCTCTGGAGGTAAGTATTACTAATAGATAATCACGGTACATACATAACAATTTGTTTTATTAAAAAAGACAAATCCTAGTGAGTGAAAAACTGTTTATAGCAATGATAATGTAGAGTTAGACAACATTAAATGTGACTCGGAATCATGGCCGTAGCCAGCTATGAAGCCCCTGAGGTCCGGACCTCGGTCATTTTTAAGAGCTGAAAATACATTTGTATGCTAAATACAACCCCGATTCCAAAAAAGTTGGGACAAAGTACAAATTGTAAATAAAAATGGAATGCAATAATTTACAAATCTCAAAAACTGATATTGTATTCACAATAGAACATAGACAACATATCAAATGTCGAAAGTGAGACATTTTGAAATTTCATGCCAAATATTGGCTCATTTGAAATTTCATGACAGCAACACATCTCAAAAAAGTTGAGACAGGGGCAATAAGAGGCTGGAAAAGTTAAAGGTACAAAAAAGGAACAGCTGGAGGACCAAATTGCAACTCATTAGGTCAATTGGCAATAGGTCATTAACATGACTGGGTATAAAAAGAGCATCTTGGAGTGGCAATGGCTCTCAGAAATAAAGATGAGAAGAGGATCACCAATCCCCTAATTCTGCGCCGACAAATAGTGGAGCAATATCAGAAAGAAGTTCGACAGTGTAAAATTGCAAAGAGTTTGAACATATCATCATCTACAGTGCATAATATCATCAAAAGATTCAGAGAATCTGGAAGAATCTCTGTGCGTAAGGGTCAAGGCCGGAAAACCATACTGGGTACCCGTGATCTTCGGGCCCTTAGACGGCACTGCATCACATACAGGCATGCTTCTGTATTGGAAATCACAAAATGGGCTCAAGAATATTTCCAGAGAACATTATCTGTGAACACAATTCACCGTGCCATCCGCCGTTGCCAGCTAAAACTCTGTAGTTCAAAGAAGAAGCCGTATCTCAACATGATCCAGAAGCGCAGACGTCTTCTCTGGGCCAAGGCTCATTTAAAATGGACTGTGGCAAAGTGGAAAACTGTTCTGTGGTCAGACGAATCAAAATTTGAAGTTCTTTATGGAAATCAGGGACGCCGTGTCATTCGGACTAAAGAGGAGAAGGACGACCCAAGTTGTTATCAGCGCTCAGTTCAGAAACCTGCATCTCTGATGGTATGGGGTTGCATTAGTGCATGTGGCATGGGCAGCTTACACATCTGGAAAGACGCCATCAATGCTGAAAGGTATATCCAAGTTCTAGAGCAACATATGCTCCCATCCAGACGACGTCTCTTTCAGGGAAGACCTTACATTTTCCAACATGACAATGCCAAACCACGTACTGCATTAATACAGCATCATGGCTGCGTAGAAGAAGGGTCCAGGTACTGAACTGGCCAGACTGCAGTCCAGATCTTTCACCCATAGAAAATATTTGGCGCATCATAAAACGGAAGATACGACAAAAAAGACCTAAGACAGTTGAGCAACTAGAATCCTACATTAGACAAGAATGGGTTAGCATTCCTGTCCCTAAACTTGAGCAACTTGTCTCCTCAGTGCCCAGACATTTACAGACTGTTGTAAAGAGAAAAGGGGATATCTCACAGTGGTAAACATGGCCTTGTCCCAACTTTTTTGAGATGTGTTGTTGTCGTCATGAAATTTAAAATCACCTAATTTTTCCCTTTAAATGATACATTTTCTCAGTTTAAACATTTGATATGTCATCTATGTTCTATTCTGAATAAACATATCTGTGAAGATACTCAGTCATCCAGGTACATAGTAATCTGTGGTTGGTAGAAGGGAGCAACTGGACTTGCTTGAAAAGTCTTGAAGACGTTTCGCCTCTCATCCGAAAGGCATCCTCAGTTCTGTCTGTCTCTGTTCAGTGATGGTCGTTCCAAGTTGACAAAAATGAACGATCCTCTCTGGCTAAGATGTCTGCCAGTTTTCTGGAAGTCCTCTCATACTCCCGCACTAGTCGAGGGGAACTCATCCAAAAGTGCGTAGAAACATATCTGTGAAGATACTCAGTCATCCAGGTACATAGTAATCTGTGGTTGGTAGAAGGGAGCAACTGGACTTGCTTGAAAAGTCTTGAAGACGTTTTGCCACTCGTCCGAAAGGCATCCACAGTTCTGTCTGTCTTTCTCTGTTCAGTGATGGTCGTTCCAAGTTGACAAAAATGAACGATCCTCTCTGGCTAAGATGTCTGCCAGTTTTCTGGAAGTCCTCTCATACTCCCGCACTAGTCAAAGGGAACTCATCCCAAAGTGCGTAGAAACATATCTGTGAAGATACTCAGTCATCCAGGTACATAGTAATCTGTGGTTGTTAGAAGGGAGCAACTGGACTTGCTTGAAAAGTCTTGAAGATGTTTCACCTCTCATCCAAAAGGCATCCTCAGTTCTGTCTTTCTCTGTTCAGTGATGGTCGTTCCAAGTTGACAAAAATGAACGATCCTCTCTGGCTAAGATGTCTGCCAGTTTTCTGGAAGTCCTCTCATACTCCCGCACTAGTCGAAGGGAACTCATCCCAAAGTGCGTAGAAACATATCTGTGAAGATACTCAGTCATCCACGTACATAGTAATCTGTGGTTGGTAGAAGGGAGCAACTGGACTTGCTTGAAAAGTCTTGAAGACGTTTCGCCTCTCGTCCAAAAGGCATCCTCAGTTCTATCTGTCTCTGTTCAGTGATGGTCATTCCAAGTTGACAAAAATGAATGATCCTCTCTGGCTAAGATGTCTGCCAGTTTTCTGGATAAAAAAATAAAGAATAACATTAAAACGTCTCCGTAAAAAGTGCATTGTTAATTATGTTAAACGTTGATTCTGTCTTCTGTGTCTGTTTCATGCGCGTGGCTCTGAGACCAAGAACAAAAATGAATGAGAGCATGACTTGGGGGAGGAACGCAGTGCATTAGACACAGTTTTTTCATGGTCGTCATCAGCGCACTTTCATTAAGCTGTTAAATTTACATTTTCAAAGCAGTGCAGTTTTGTCCTCATTGCTTGGGCCAGATCAAACCATTAAACAAGCTTAAATTATTCTTACTCTTGCCACATACATGATTTTTTTGTTTTCAAAACTGATGATATTCAGTTCAAACACCATTAAAAGTAATTTCAGCAATAGAGCTCTTGTGTGACGTGTAATTCACCCCTGTCATTTTAATATGTCGAAAATATTTCATCGCGCGCTTTGCGCACACATCATGGACCTCGGTGATTTTAAAATCCTGGCTACAGCCCTGCTTGGAATGGATAAAAAGTAAAATGTCATAATTGTAAAATTGCTGTAGTATGAGAGGAATAAAGCATGGCACGGTGGTGCAGTGGTTATCGCTGTCACCTCACAGCAAGAAGGTTCTGGGTTTGATCCTCATCACCCACTGAGGTCTTTCTGTGTGGAGTTTGCATGTTCTCCTTATGCCTGTGTGGGTTTCCTCAGGGTTCTCTGCACTGTAAAAAAAATATTTGTTGTTTTAACTTAAAGTTAGTGCAAGGGCTGCCTTAAAATTTTGAGTTCACTGGAATTCACATAGTAAGTTAAATTGTTGTGAACTTACTATATTAATTTCAGTGAACTCAAAATTTTAAGGCAGCCCTTAAGGCAACCCTTGCACTAACTTTTTTAAGTTAAAACAACAAATCATTTTTTACAGTGTGGTTTCCTCCTACAGTCCAAAGACATGTAGATTCAGTCACCTGGTTACTCCAAATCCCCCACTGGTGTGAATGTGAGTGTGATGGTTGTTGGTCTCTGTGTTAGTCCTGTGATAGATTGGTGCCCCGCCCAAGGTGAACCCTGCCTCTCTCCTGAAGTCAGGCTCCAGCTTCCCTCACAACCCTGACGAATAAGTGCTATAGATAATGAAAAGATGGATGGATTATTTCCCTGTAACAGCACAAAGTGTGTTATTCCTTCCATCATCTACTACTGCAAAAGTGTACACAGGCTACACTTGGCTGTACATTCATCTCTAATGTGTAATTTTGATGTAATTATAAAGAGAAAATGTCACTTCCGCTATATGCAGAGCTGACTTTTAAACAAATAAGTACTTCCTTTACCTCCCTCTGTTTCAGACTCACAGGAACAGCTTGTGCTGTCAAAATAACAAGAAAAAGCTGAGAGAATGACGAGTTCTCCACAAAGGAAATTTTCTTCAACAGTAGAATAAAAGCATAATAGTGGAGCTCAGTCAGCTGAGTGTAGACAGACTGCAACACCGGTGAAGAAAATATCAGCCTTTCAGAAGACAACATCCAGAAGTCCACAGAGTTTGGTCACTGTCCTTCTGTAAATCCCATGAAAAACACCAGCCACTTCTCCAAGAAGCCGTTTTCCCCGACTCTCAAAGCAACAGAAGAAACCAATTCCACTCCAGGCCAATGCATTCAGAAAAGACACCAAACTTCATCAAGTGTGAAGTTTTTCTATCTCCAGAAAGTCAAAAAAAAGTGGAATGCTGGGACCCGACAGGCACAGGAGAGCGGGAGATGGATTAGTTTTGCATGGCACTGAAATGAGAGTCTTGTTTCTCGAATCAGTTGTATTATTTTCTCCCTCAGCAGCCTTCGCACACACCACCCTGTCCGAACAGAACGCTTTCTCCTGCCGGCCTGAGAAACGTGGCATCATTCACACATCCACAAATCCATAAAAATCTTCATTTCGAAGGTCAGTTTCTTTTGATGTCTGTCATGAAAAAAAAATCATGGTGCTGGTTCCAAATCTATGGAAGCTCTGTGCTGCCATGCATGAAATAAAAAATCCCATCAATATCACGTTATTACAAAGATATTATATTGTTATGAGAAAAATATCATGTTATGTGAACATATCACGTTACTGCATGAAAAATAACAAGAAAAAAAGTCATGTTATTACAAAAGAAAAATCATGTTATAATGAAAAAGGTTATGTGAAAATATCAAATTATTACATGATAATATAACATTGCTACAAGGTAAATATGTTATGTGAAAATATAACATGATTAGAAAAAAAATCACATTACAAGAAAAAGCTCATGCTATTATATGAAAATATCACATTATGAAAAAATCATGTTATTACAAAAAAATCATATTAATACATGAAAATATAACAACATTGTAACAAGACAAACATCATGTTATGTGAAAATATCACATTATGAAAAAATCACGTTATTAAAAAAGTCACATTGTTACATGAAAATATAACATTATTACAAAAAAATTATGTGGAAAATATTACATTATTATGAAAAAATTGCATTATTACAAAAAATGTATTCCAAGAAAAATCTCATTATATGAAAAAATAACAGTATTACAAAAAAGTCATGTTATTACATGAAAATATTACATTATTACAAGAAAAATTGTATTATGTGAAAAATGACATTATTAAGTGAAAAAAATTCATATTTTTAAGAAAAAACACAGCTAGATTTTACCAAATATTGTGTTACTCAGACAAAATGTTGTGTCATTCCATGAAATATTGTGTACAAAATGTGCCAAAAGTAATGACCTGATCTGATTTTTACAGTATTGTCTGGTTACCAGTTCATACGTCCTGGTAAGCAGTGGCGCTGACAGAATTAATGAAATTTTACTTCATGCTTGATTTATACCACAACAAGAGTTTTCTGTCACTCAGCAGTGTTAAAGGTTTTTGTCATTAGTGTCAGAATGTTATGAAGGATTCCCAGCTCACAGCGTTTATACAGATGTGAAAATTTGTCAGCTCTCTTCCAGGTCGCTTTATTCCTTGCCAATCAACATGAACCTCATGGGGAAGTTTGTGGTTACAAATGACAGCTTTTTAAACATCTCCACACTGAGGATGGTGTTATGCAAAACACTGCTCGTGTTCTGATCCAATGTCCTCATGGAGCGGAGCTGAGATGCAGGACTCACCCATGTCCGTAGAATTAACAGTGAATTTATGTAAAATCATGACATAAAAAAACTGTAAATACAAAAACAATGAAGCAGTGTGTAATTTACATCAATATACAAAACTCCTAACCAAATACCACTGTTAATTTAACAGTAAGAATATGTTGACTTGATCATATTTTTTTGTAGAATTTACAAATTGTTGTAGTTTAAACACAGACAAACTGTAATACTAAAACATCTCATCTCATTATCTCTAGCCGCTTTATCCTTCTACAGGGTCGCAGGCAAGCTGGAGCCTATCCCAGCTGACTATGGGCGAAAGGCGGGGTACACCCTGGACAAGTCGCCAGGTCATCACAGGGCTGACACATAGACACAGACAACCATTCACACTCACATTCACACCTACGGTCAATTTTAGAGTCACCAGTTAACCTAACCTGCATGTCTTTGGACTGTGGGGGAAACCGGAGCACCCGGAGGAGACCCACGCGGACACGGGGAGAACATGCAAACTCCACACAGAAAGGCCCTCGCCAGCCCCGGGGCTCGAACCCAGGACCTTCTTGCTGTGAGGCAACAGCGCTAACCACTACACCACCGTGCCGCCTAAAACAGAATGTGATAGTTAAAATTACATCATTGACCTGTTAAAAAAATGTCAGTAGAGGCTCTCCGGCACATTTCGTAAAACTCTAAATCAAATAAAATATCTGTCTAGTAGATCATTGCTTGTAACCATCATTTTGGAGCCACAAAAACCAATAATCGAGAACACTCGCAATTCATTCCTAGATGCTTTTTTATTGTACAATGAATATCCGTAAAATTAACAGTTATGTATTGATTATTGTACATTGAATACCTGTAAAATTTACATTTAGTTATCATTAATTGTACTACATGGAATCCCAGTGAAATGTACAAGTTATTATGTAATGTTGTTTACATTTCACTGTATTTTTAACAGGATTATTCTGGCAACCACAGCTGCCAGTATTTTTCCGTAAAAACAATGGATTTTTTTTTTTACAGTGGCTGGAACCCACATTCAAACGTTATACCCATCACTCATTCTTATGCCCGATTTCCTCCAATATTCTCTGCTATATTTTCACGTAATAACATGATATCTTTCTTGTTACAATGAAATATTGATGATGTTTTGTTTTATTTCATGCGTGGCAGCACAGAGCTTCAGTACAAATCCAGTGCTGTCACAAAAATATTACAGCAACACAAAGATGAACAAAAGAGAGGTTTAAATGCACAAGAGAGCACAAAGTGAGGTATCCATCATTTCTGTGTAAGAGTAAGCGAAATATGTTTAAAAATGTCCATGCTTACAGTGTGTTGCATAAGTATTCACCCCCTCTCCCCCTTGAACTCTCCCACATTTTATCGTATTACAACCTGGAGCTAATTGGGTTTATATTTTACGAGTTCACATAAAGTATCCCATAATATTGAAATGGGAGGAAAAATCAATGTAGTTTGCACAATTAGTTACAAAAACAAAACATAAGAGTTGTTTATGCTTAAGTATTCGGCCCCAGTGCTGTGAAACACCTAAATTAGTTTGAAAAACAAATTAGTAAATTCATTCTAGCTTGATTATGGGGAACCGTGTCTCTAATATTTCTTACTATGAGATAATTATAAATCAAATCTAAGATTATTCAGCTGAAGCTTTAAATTTTCTTGTTCTGTTGGCAGATACTTTTCATTCTTTCCAGAAGAAATTATTCATTAATTCTTATTATTTATTATTTTACAATGCTTAAAATTAGACAGAAATGGGCATTGAACAAGACAATTTCATATGATTAAAAATGTCTACAAATAGGTTTCATAAGCATACTGTATATTTGGTATATAAAAGTCTTCTAATCAGAAGTATGAGATCAATTTGATTAGATTCAAGGTATTTTACTTATTTAAGAGTGTCATGGTGTATCAACTCCCATTAATGTTTGATTAAAAAAAAAAAAAAAAACCTTGTTGAAATCCATGTTGAAGGTTCAGCAAGTGTGTAAAAGGGTTCTGTGGTCTGATGAGACCAAATTGGTACTTTTTTGTGGTACATCTGCTGGAAGCCCACCAACATAAGAACATCATCTCTGCTGTGAAGCATGGTGGTGGTAGCATCTTGTTCAGATTTACCATCAGCATCTTGCCTTCTTAACTTTTCTTCCAACTTTGTCAATGTCTAACTTTGTTTCTAGGAACTGTGCAGTAACTTATCTAAACCTACCATAAAGGACCTTGTTGCAGGGCTTTCCCCAGAAAAAAATATCAGAGCAGTGCCACTGATATGGAGCCCCAAAGACTGTTAGAGGGGTCCAGGGGCATGCTCCCCTGGAAAATTTTGAAGTTAGAGACTACAAATGGTGCATTCTAGGACTGATTAAAGGCACAATTCAACATTATTATTATTTTTTTTTTTTTACCTTGTCAAATATGGAAGGGGCAAAATTTAAAGAGCAAAATTAGATTTCAAATGAAAACACTTCATAACAAGCCTCTTCATTTTCCAATTCCAGGATGCCAGAGACAGAATCAAGGTCAAGTCATGCAACAGCGCCATCTATTGACCAGCACCTAGAATGTGGTTTTATGTGTGGTTGTGAATGTCAGTCAGTGCACGCAGCGAAGCCCTTTATTTTCACTTCATGGGTTGAGCACCAGGACAGTCTAGACCAGGGCTATTCAATTAGTTCATAATGAGGCCAGTTCATAAAAAGTATCTCAAATGAGGGGCCTGAGAAATACCACTTGAAATATGAGTAATCACATTAACAGCTATAGATACAGTACAACAGCAACAACAACAAAGGAGTTCTTGTATATTGTTTTTGTAACTGCATAACATCAGTGCATTGTATTGTTTTAAGACAAAGGCCCAAGCCTTTCTACATTCAAATGGAATGTTCAGAAATCAGTCCAAGTGATCCATATCACATTGAGAATTTCATTCATTTAACTAAGACTTAACTGCACACAACTGTACCAACAAAAACAAAAAGACAAATGCATAGTATGGAATGGCCCAGAGGAAAATATTACTGCTTACAACAGTCTTGTCTTTGTCTCACAGAAATAAATACGATCTTAGTGCATTCTGATCTGTTTCTCCTAAAGTCCCTTTAGGAGCAAAAGAATAACAGAAAAGTATTTTAAGATCTTAAGTTGAACTTAAATTTGACTTAATTGGGCTTTGATGATAGACTATTTCTTAGGAGTTTAAATTAAGAAGTAAAGTTATGAAACATTGACCAGACCTTAATGAATTCTGACTTGTTTCTCCTAAAACCCATTTAGGAGAGAAAGAGAGAGAGAAAAGAACACAAAGAGAGAGAGAGAGAGAGAGAGAGAGAGAGAGAGAGATGTAAGAGCTGATTTGTTTCTGAAAGACAAAGATAAGACTTGTAAGAAGCAATGTTTTCCTCTGGGGAATTATATGACAACACATCAGTGCAGTGTTTTATCAAGTCAAAGTAATTCTACTGAAATTGCATCAGACATTTCAAAAATCAGCCAACATTTGCTATCTAATGAGAGAAGTGATTTTTTTTTTTATTTACTGTAGCAAGAGCAGTGAAGTCAGGTGTATATGTGGTCAGGGCAATACGCATCCAGTGGTGCAGACTGTGGGCAGTGAGGGATGCGTGATTATTAGTTTTAATGGCATTCATGTGTGAGAATGACGATTCGCGTGTGTAAGTACTGCCAAACATTGTGAGGATAAAAAGAGCAAGACCTCTTGAATGAGGAAATTTCTCATGGCTGACATCATGAGTCCAAAACTTTTCAGACCCTGCCAGCTGTAATGACTGTCGCAGGTCATCTGCTGACAATGTCAATGAGTTTGAGTTGTAAAGACGCTTCATTGAATGATGTTACCGGCTCCTTCGCTTTCAATGCAAACTCTCCATCAACATTCACACAGAAAGGGTTCTTCTCTGTCCATTCACTGTTGAATTGCCTGTTTTCTGCATCAACTTTTTGCTTTTTTAAAGTATAAAGAGACATTTTGTCGAACTAACATGCTAATGTACTAGCAAGAACAGAACCATAGTTAGAAGAGTGGAGACATGAGAGTGGAGAGCAGCGCATGTGTCTGGAAATTTTTTTTTCTTTACACTACTTAAAGGGCCAGTATAAATTGCCTCGTGGACCAGACCCAGCCTGAGGGCCACCAATTGAATAGCCTGGGTCTAGACCTATGGACCCTTTTCACGTGACGTCACGACAAACGCGGCCGCCATTTTGGACGTGTACTACCAGTAGTTTACCACAGCCAGCATTGAGGAACGGCAGCAAAGAAAGTGTTTATTTTCAGCAAGACTTCCATCATGCCACTATGTTGTTGTGCACCTGGATGTAGTAACCATCAACAAACAAGGCAAGGGTTATCATTTTATCGGATCCCGGTAGATGCTGACCGACGGAGAAGATGGATAGCGGCATACCAACGCTTGTGTAGTGACCACTTTGTTGGAGGTAAGACGAATAAAATTAGCCAGAAAAGGCATTACATTGCTGTTAACATTCCATTCTAGTTTACTGTAATTATGATCTGGCAGCTATTTACACCGGATCCAGTGTAAATAGCCGCCGGAGCCAACGTCCGAGGTTCCGGAGCGCGCTCGCTCGCGGCCCGGCTGGAGCCAGCGCGCTCACTCGCGGCCCGGCCGGACGTTGGCTCCGGCAGCTATTTACACTGGTTCCGGTGTAAATAGCTGCCAGATCATAATTACAGTAAACTAGTAAATACAGTTTTCTGCATCTCGCTCCTTTTTCTTTTATGTTTGTCGCCTTCCTCGCATTCAAACCGATTTGAGCCGAAGTCCACTACATGTCCAAAATGGCGGTCGTGTTTACGAAGGTCACGTGACTGAAAAGGGTCCATATCTTACAATGTCTTCCTATTTCTATATTTATAACTTATTTTGAGAGGTGAATAGGAGATATTTAGGTGCGGAAAATATGCTGCATTGTTCAATTTATTTTTAATTTTTTTGATGTGCAAGTGACAGCGCGGCACTGACGAAGCATAGTGCAGAGGAGCTCTTCCTGGTGTCAGAGTGCAGGCACTTACGAATGTATGTGCAGAAGAAGGCATGAAGCAAACTGTAAACAAATCCAAATCGAGAGACAGAAATTGTGGTCAGTAGCAAGCAAGGGTCGGGCGATCGGCGAACAACGTGGTAGAGGAAAGACAAAGGGTGAAAACGTGAAAGAGTGAGCAAAGTCAAGTCAAGTCAAGTTTATTTATAAAGCACTTTAAAATACAACAGAGACAGCTGACCAAAGTGCTGGACAAGCAGGTAAAAAGACTTGAGGACACCATAAAACACAAGAACAACGTAACTTGAAGACACCATACACACAGAGAAACAACAACATGACCTGAAACTAAGGACCAATACACAGGTCAGTGCAATCTTAAAACAAGAAATCATGTAATAAAAGGCACCAAGGCATAGTAATGAATTTAGAGTAATAAATAACTCATCTCATCTCATTATCTCTAGCCGCTTTATCCTTCTACAGGGTCGCAGGCAAGCTGGAGCCTATCCCAGCTGACTACGGGCGAAAGGCGGGGTACACCCTGGACAAGTCGCCAGGTCATCACAGGGCTGACACATAGACACAGACAACCATTCGCACTCACATTCACACCTATGGTCAATTTAGAGTCACCAGTTAACCTAACCTGCATGTCTTTGGACTGTGGGGGAAACCGGAGTACCCGGAGGAAACCCACGCGGACACGGGGAGAACATGCAAACTCCACACAGAAAGGCCCTTGCCAGCCACGGGGCTTGAACCCGGACCTTCTTGCTGTGAGGCGACAGTGCTAACCACTACACCACCGTGCCGCCCTAATAAATAACTAAGAGTAAATAATTAAAAAATAAATAAATGAAGAAAGTAAAAAGACTCATGTAACATTAAAAGAAAAACAAAAAATGAATAAATAAGTAAATAAAAGCTATACAGAGTTAAAGGCCAAGGCATAAAAATGGGTTTTGAGATGAGTTTTAAAAACAGCTAAGGACAGGCCAAACGTATATGTAGTGGAAGCTCGTTCCAGAGTTTAGGGCCAATGACTGCGAAGGCTCAGTCCCCTCTACTTTTCAGTCTGGAGAGTGGTACCGTACAACTAGGCGTAATTGGTCAGCTGACCTGAGGGCCCTGGAGGGGGTATGAATTTTTAGGAGGTCAGACAAGTAAGAGGGTGCCAGTCCATGTAGGGATTTAAAAACAAATAAAAGAATCTTAAAATGTATCCTGTGGCATATGGGGAGCCAGTGAAGAGCAGCAAGCACAGGTGTTATATGTTCTCGCCTTCGTGTTCTAGTGAGAAGGCGGGCGGCAGCATTTTGAACAAGTTGCAGGCGTGAGATGGAGGAAGAACTTATGCCAGCATACAAGGTGTTGCAGTAATCCAGGCGGGAGGAAACAAATGCATGGATGACCCTCTCAAAATCTTTAAAAGATAAAAAAGGCTTAACCTTGGATAAAAGCCTTAGTTGATAAAAACTTGACTTAACAACCATGTTGATTTGCTTCTCCATATTAAAAAGTGAATCTAAAATTACACCAAGGTTTTTCGCTGTGTCTTTTACATTGGGTTCGAGTGGGCCTAGATCATGGAGGGGGTCAGAGGTGGCACTGGGCCGGAAGACTAGGACCTCAGTTTTACTTTCATTGAAACTTAAGAAATTTAGGGCCATCCATGCTTTGATGTCCTCAAGGCAGTTTACTAGCTGTTTAAAAGCATGGGGGTCACTGGGTTTTAGGGGCATGTAGATCTGTGTATCATCAGCATAACAGTGAAAGGATACATTGTATTTTCTAAGGATAGACCCCAGGGGTAGCATGTACAGAGAGAAGAGTAGGGGGGCAAGAATCGAACCTTGCGGAACGCCACAGGAGAGATGAGCAGAAGGGGATACTGAGTCCCCCAGGCAGACTGAAAAGGTTCTATTTGTCAGGTAGGATTTAAACCATTCAAGGGCAGTGCCTCTGATACCAACACAGTTCTCTAGACGGGAAATTAAAATGTTGTGATCAACAGTGTCAAACGAAGCAGTGAGGTCAAGTAAAATCAAAATGGCATTGCCACCAGAGTCAGTAGCTATTAAAAGATCATTTAAAACCTTTAGTAGAGCTGACTCTGTGCTATGGAGAGCTTTAAAACCAGACTGGAGGGGTTCTAAGATGCCATGGGAGTCTAAAAAAGATTGCACTTGCTGGAGCACTAGTTTTCGAGGAACTTGGACAGGAAGGGAAGCTTTGAAATGGGTCTGTAATTGGAGAGAATAGTGGTGTCTAAATTAGGTTTTTTAATTAATGGCTGTACAATTGCATGTTTAAATGACTGTGGAACACATCCTGAGACAAGGCTACAGTTCATAATGTCCAGTATACTGGGACCTGTGGTCTCCAGTGTCAGCTTGATGAGAGATGGGGGCATGGTGTCTGCTTGGCCAGAAGTAATTTTCATTTGGCCAATTGTTTTGGTTAGAGTGGCCAGGGAGATGGTTTCAAACTGATAAAAAGTTGCAGTGGAAATGACAGGGACAGAGGGATCGAAAGAGGGAGGGGTTATGGAAGCTCTAATATTGTTGACTTTAGAAACAAAAAACTGCAGGAGTGTGTCACTATTAACTGAGGAGGGGTCCAACTCTACATGCTGCTTGGGGTTTAGAGCAGTGTTGATGGTGCTAAAAAGGACACGTGGTTTATCACTGTTACGATGGACAATGTCAGAGAAATATTTGTGTTTTTCAGACTTGACAGTTTTCTGGTATTTAGCCCAGATTTCCTTCAGAATGTCATAGTTCACATATAACTTGTCTTTTTTCCACCTGCATTCAACCCTCCTGCACTCTCCTCTGACAGAGCGGGAGGCGTCAGTCAACCAGGGGACTTGCTTTGTTTTTGGGCCAGAAACAGAAAGGTCAGAAATAAAGAGGCAGTCAGAATAAACAAGGCTTGGTATGAACTGAATGGAGCAGAACGATACTTTGCACTGAAGTGGTGTGTGTGCGCGAGGCTTAAATGGGGAGAGCGGTGATTAGGGAAATGATTGTCAGCTGAGATCAGTAGTCGGGAGACAGAGGGCACTGTGAAACTTGGGGATTGTAGTTTGAGGTGTCCATGTTTGTAGTTACAGCATTCTCAGCCAATTTACTGACAGAACCCCCCTGAGGAGCTCCCCCTGGGAACTACATTCTTCCTGGGATGCCCCCTACCTCTGGGTGTTCTTTTGTCAGGATGTAGGATGTGGAATTCTTGCTTGAGGAGCGGGTCTAGAACATCCTTGGCAGCAACCCAGCTCTGTTCTTCAGGGCCATAACCCTCCCAATCTACCAGGTACACAATTTGTCCTCCTCTTCATCTTGAGTTGAGGATCTTATTTACCTGGTAGACTGGGTCACCGTCTAGCTGGGTGCTCCTGGACTGGTGTGTTCTCAGCAATGGGCACCAGGATCACAGGTTTTAGACTGGAGATGTGAAATGTGGGTGCTAGTCTGCTGTGAGGGGGGACTTCCAGACGGTATGAGACCTCATTTAGGCAATGAATGACCTTGAATGGTCCAATGTATTTTGGCTGGAGCTTCTTACAGGTGTTGGGTTCTCTGAAGTTCCTACAACCCCGATTCCAAAAAAGTTGGGACAAAGTACAAATTGTAAGTAAAAACGGAATGCAATAATTTACAAATCTCAAAAACTGATATTGTATTCACAATAGAACATAGACAACATATCAAATGTCGAAAGTGAGACATTTTGAAATTTCATGCCAAATATTGGCTCATTTGAAATTTCATGACAGCAACACATCTCAAAAAAGTTGAGACAGGGGCAATAAGAGGCTGGAAAAGTTAATAGGTAAAAGGCAATAGGTCATTAACATGACTGGGTATAAAAAGAGCATCTTGGAGTGGCAGCGGCTCTCAGAAGTAAAGATGGGAAGAGGATCACCAATCCACCTAATTCTGCACCAACAAATAATGGAGCAATATCAGAAAGGAGTTTGACAGTGTAAAATTGCAAAGAGTTTGAACATATCATCATCTACAGTGCATAATATCATCAAAAGATTCAGAGAATCTGGAAGAATCTCTGTGCGTAAGGGTCAAGGCCGGAAAACCATACTGGGTGCCCGTGATCTTCGGGCCCTTAGACGGCACTGCATCACATACAGGCATGCTTCTGTATTGGAAATCACAAAATGGGCTCAGGAATATTTCCAGAGAACATTATCTGTGAACACAATTCACCGTGACATCTGCTGTTGCCAGCTAAAACTCTATAGTTCAAAGAAGAAGCCGTATCTAAACATGATCCAGAAGCGCAGACGTCTTCTCAGGGCCAAGGCTAATTTAAAATGGACTGTGGCAAAGTGGAAAACTGTTCTGTGGTCAGACGAATCAAAATTTGAAGTTCTTTATGGAAATCAGGGACGCCATGTCATTCGGACTAAAGAGGAGAAGGACGACCCAAGTTGTTATCAGTGCTCGGTTCAGAAGCCTGCATTTCTGATGGTATGGGGTTGCATTAGTGCATGTGGCATGGGCAGCTTACACATCTGGAAAGACACCATCAATGCTGAAAGGTATATCCAGGTTCTACAGCAACATATGCTCCCATCCAGACGACGTCTCTTTCAGGGAAGACCTTGCATTTTCCAACATGACAATGCCAAACCACCTACTGCATCAATTACAGCATCATGGCTGTGTAGAAGAAGGGTCCGAGTACTGAACTGGCCAGACTGCAGTCCAGATCTTTCACCCATAGAAAGCATTTGGCACATCATAAAACAGAAGTTATGACAAAAAAGACCTAAGACAGTTGAGCAACTAGAATCCTACATTAGACAAGAATGGGTTAACATTCCTATCCCTAAACTTGAGCAACTTGTCTCCTCAGTCCCCAGACATTTACAGACTGTTGTAAAGCGAAAAGGGGATGTCTCACAGTGGTAAACATGGCCTTGTCCCAACTTTTTTGAGATGTGTTGTTGTCATGAAATTTAAAATCATCTAATTTTTCTCTTTAAATTATACATTTTCTCAGTTTAAACATTTGATATGTCATCTATGTTCTATTCTGAATAAAATATGGAATTTTGAAACTTCCACATCATTGCATTCCGTTTTTATTTACAATTTGTACTTTGTCCCAACTTTTTTGGAATCGGGGTTGTAGTTGCCACCCATACTTTGTCGCCTGGAAAATGTTCTGGACTATTTGCCTGCCACTTGTCAGCATACTCCTTATACCGGGCACTGATGTTTTTCATACATTGGTGGACCTCTTCCCATATACACCGCATTCCAAATTATTATGCAAATTGGATTTAAGTGTCATAAAGATTTAATTTTTTGTTTTTCAATTAAACTCATGGATGGCATTTTGTCTCAGGGCTCTTTGGATCACTGAAATTAATCTCAGACACCTGTGATAATTAGTTTGCCAGGTGAGCCCAATTAAAGGAAAACTACTTAAGAAGGATGTTCCACATTATTAAGCAGGCCACAGGTTTCAAGCAATATGGGAAAGAAAAAGGATCTCTCTGCTGCCGAAAAGCGTCAAATAGTGCAATGCCTTGGGCACGGTATGAAAACATTAGATATTTCATGAAAACTTAAGCATGATCATCATACTGTGAAGAGATTTGTGGCTGATTCAGAGCACAGACGGGTTCATGCAGATAAAGGCATAATGAGGAAGGTTTCTGCCAGACAAATTCATCAGATTAAGAGAGCAGCTGCTAAAATGCCATTACAAAGTAGCAAATAGGTATTTGAAGCTGCTGGTGCCTCTGGAGTCCCGCGAACCTCAAGGTGTAGGATCCTCCAGAGGCTTGCAGTTGTGCATAAACCTACTATTCGGCCACCCCTAACCAATGCTCACAAGCAGAAGCATTTACAGTGGGCCCAGAAATACATGAAGACTAATTTTCAAACAGTTTTGTTTACTGATGAGTGCCATGCAACCCTGGATGGTCCAGATGGATGGAGTAGTGGATGGTTGGTGGATGGCCACCATGTCCAAACAAGGCTGCGACATCAGCAAGGAGGTGGTGGAGTCATGTTTTGGGTCGGAATCATGGGGAGAGAGCTGGTAGGCCCCTTTAGGGTCCCTGAAGGTGTGAAAATTACCTCGGCAAAGTATATAGAGTTTCTGACTGACCACTTTCTCCCATGGTACAAAAAGAAGAACCGTGCCTTCTGTAGCAAAATCGTCTTCGTGCATGACAATGCACTATCTCATGCTGCAAAGAATTCCTCTGTGTCATTGGCTGCTATGGGCATAAAAGGAGAGAAACTCATGGTGTGGCCCCCATCCTCCCCTGACCTCAACCCTATTGTGAACATTTGGAGTATTTTCAAGCAAAAGATCTATGAGGGTGGGAGGCAGTTCACATCAAAACAGCAGCTCTGGGAGGCTATTCTGACATCCTCCAAAGAAATTCAAGCAGAAACTCTCAAAAACTCAAGTTCAATGGATGCAAGAATTGTGAAGGTGATATCAAAGAAGGGGTCCTATGTTAACATGTAACTTGGCCTGTTAAGATGTTTTTGATTGAAATAGCTTTTGATTTCAGTAAATATGACCTCCTAATGCTGCAAATTCAACAAATGACCATTTTCAGTTCTTTACAGCCTGTTTTGACACTCTGTTGTGCATAATAATTTGGAACAGTGCATTTTGAGGGTTTTTTTTTTTTAATACTGTTATCATTGGGAGGTTTGTTCAATAAAATTCAATTTATACTCTAACGGTTGATGACTTGAAAATTATACTGACTGTCATTTGCATCAACCATTTAGGAAAATCAGAGAAAAATATCATTTGCATAATAATTTGGAATGTGGTGTAGTTTGGCTGCATGAAAACCAGTCTTCTACTGCTTGTACGTGTTGAGGTGTATCGTCCCAGGGGAACAAGGGTGGTTGGTAGCCAAGTATGCACTGAAATGGTGTCAACTGAGTTGTGGAATGTTTCAGGGAATTCTGTGCATACTCAGCCCATGCAAGGAAACGTGCCTAGTCCCCCTGGTTGCGTATGCAGAAAATCCTCAAGAAGCAGCTGATTTCTTGATTAGCTCTTTCAACTTGACCGTTTGACTGGGGATGATACACTGATGTGAGACTCACTGATATCCCCAGCCTTTCCATGAAGCAAGTCCAAAAGTGCAAGATGAACTGAGGGCCCCAATCGCTGACAATGTCTTCAGGAAGGCCATAATATCTAAAAACATGCTGGAACAGTAATTCTGCAGTTTGCACTGCTGTGGGGATGCCAGGTAATGAGAAGTTTAAGGGCTTTGGAGAAGCAGTCGATGGTGACCATGATGGTTGTATTACCTTGGGGGGGGGAGGGGGGGCAGTGATGAAATCGATAGCTATGTGGGACCAGGGTCTCTGAGGTACAGGGAGGGGACAGAGCTTGCCTGCTGGTGGGGTTCTTGGAACTTTGACTTGGGCACAAATGGAGTATGAGGCAATGAAGTGGTTGATGTCTGTGATCATGCTCTCCCACCAATACTTGTTCTTCAACAGCTGATGGGTGCATTGACTGCCAGGGTGTCCAGTGGTGGGAGATGCATGAGCCCACGTGATGAGTCTGCCTCTGAGGTGATTCAGTACATATATATAGTAGTCCTGGTGGAAGATTGAGAGGTTGAGGTTGGGATTCCCTTATTTCCTTATCGAGGTCCCAGGTGATAGACTGTACAAAACACTGCTGTGGGAGAACTGAGTGTGTGATGAAGTCTTGATGAGGTGGGGCAAAGACTCATGATAGTGCATCAGCTTTGGTATTCTTAGAGCCTGGATGGAATGATATGGTGAAGTCAAAGTGTGTAAAGAAAAGAGCCCACCTGGCCTGACGAGGGTTTAATCTCTTAGCTTTTCTGAGGTACTCCAGATTCTTATGATCCATGAGGATGATAAATGGATTAGTTGCTCCCTCTAACCAGTGTTGCCACTCTTCAAGGGCTAGTTTGATGGCAAGCAGCTCTCTGTTCCCCACGTCATAATTTCTTTCTGCAGGAGAGAGTTTCTGGAAAAGAAGGCAATAGGATGAGTTTTCAATTTCTCCCCAAAATGTTGTGACAGAATGGCCCCTACTCTGGTGTCAGATGTGTCTACCTCAAGAATGAATGGCTTTGACAGGTCAGGATGCTGTAACACTGGAGCTAAGGTGAAAGCTTGCTTCAGATGACTGAAGGCTTCTTCTGCTGTGGGGTTCCACTGGAGCCACTTGGGTCCCTTCTTGAGCAAAGCGGTTAAGGGGGCAGCGATCATGCTGAAACCCCTAATGAAACAGTGATAGAAGTTTGTGAAACCCAGGAAACATTGTAGGTCCTTGATAAACTTGGGAGTGGGCCAAGAGGTGACCGCCAAAACCTTGGAAGAGTCCATACTAACCCCCTCAGCACTGATGACATAGCCTAAGAAGGAGATACATTTCCGGTTGAACTCACATTTTTTGGCTTTGACAGAGGTGGTTTTTGAGCAGGTGACTGAGAACTGCTCTAACATGACCCTTGTGGGTTGCTTCATTCTGGGGAGTAGATGAGGGTATCATCAATGTACACTATGGCGTATTTGCCTAACATGTCCCATAGAACGTCATTTATCAGGCACTGGAATATGCTGGGAGTGGAAGAAAGGCCATACAGCATTACCTGGTATTCAAAATGGCTGGCAGTAGTGCTGAAGGTGGTTTTCCACTCATCACCCTTCTTTATTCAGATGAGATTATAGGCACTGCATAAGTCAAGCTTAGAGAAGATTTTCACTGACCTGAGTTGTTCCAGGGCTGCTGGGACCAGAGGAAGTGGATAGGGATATTTCACGGACACCTCTATAGTCAATGCATGGCCTGAGACCACCACCCCATTTTTCCACAAAGAAGAAGCCTGCCGCAGCTGGAGATCTGGAAGGATGGATGTAACCTTGCTTGAGGGCCTCCTGAATGTATTCTTCCATAGCTGCATGCTCTTTCTGGGAGAGTGGGTAGATGTGGCCTCTTGGTGGAGTCATGCCAGGCAGCAGGTCGATAGCACAGTCGTATGGATGATGAGGTGGTAAACCACAGGCCTTTCCCTTGCTAAATACTTCCTTGAGGTCCAGCTAACATTCTGGGACATTGTCAAGGGAATCCAGTTGCGGACTTTCCACCACAGTAGATGAAATGCTTACTTGAAGTCAAGTGATGCAACCCTGGAAGCAGGTGGGTGACCACTAGAGTATTTTTTTGCTTTGCCAGGAAATCAAAGGATCGTGAAGCTGCAGCCAAGGGTAGCCAAGGATGATATTGTGGTCCTTCATTGAGGTGACATAAAGGGAGATGAACTCTGAATGTAACACCCCCACCTGGATTTGAAGGGGGATGGTGCGCCTAGTGACGAGACCCTCTCTTTTGGATCCTCCGTCAATAGCTCACATGTTAAGTGCACTTTGGAGAGGGTTGTTGGCAGGTTGAACCACTGGGTAACAGCATTGCTGACAAAGTTCCCTTCTGCCCCTGAATAGATAAACGCAGAGAGGATGTGTGTGGAGTTTGCCAACTTTAACAGTACAGGAACCTTAAATGATTTTGAATTGAAAGTTCATGTGGGAGGCGGCACGGTGGTGTAGTGGTTAGCGCTGTCGCCTCACAGTAAGAAGGTCTGGGTTCAAGCCCCGTGGCCAACGAGGGCCTTTCTGTGCGGAGTTTGCATGTTCTCCCCGTGTCCGCGTGGGTTTCCTCCGGGTGCTCCAGTTTCCCCCACAGTCCAAAGACATGCAGGTTAGGTTAACTGGTGACTCTAAAATTGACCGTAGGTGTGACTGTAAGTGTGAATGGTTGTCTGTGTCTATGTGTCAGCCCTGTGATGACCTGGCGACTTGTCCAAGGTGTACCCCGCCTTTCACCCGTAGTCAGCTGGGATAGGCTCCAGCTTGCCTGCGACCCTGTAGAACAGGATAAAGTGGCTAGAGATAATGAGATGAGATGAGATTTTTGCTGTGACTGCATCTTTAGGTGAAGATGGTTTTATAAACTGTGTAAGTTTGTTAACTTGTCTAGACATACCTATTGGAAAGTTGCCTGTTTTAAGGAATTCTCTACCATTTCCATATGATGTGTTTCTTGAAGGAAATTAAAGTACAGTTGTGGTCAGAAGTGTACACACAGTGACATGAATGTCATCTTGGATATGAATTTCATGGCAACATTGGGCTTTCAATGATTTCTCTGAACTGTTTGTTTTCTGTGGCGAAATGATTGCACAACACATTTCTTTACGAGAAAAAAAAACCATGAATTTGGTGCAGAAGTTATTCTTATTCTTATTCATCCAGGTACTGTAAGTGTTTTTTTGTGTGTTATTTTTGCTGTGAGGGCGGCATGGTGGTGTAGTGGTTAGCGCTGTCGCCTCACAGCAAGAAGGTCTGGGTTCGAGCCCCGTGGCCGGCAAGGGCCTTTCTGTGTGGAGTTTGCATGTTGTCCGCATGGGTTTCCTCCGGGTGCTCCGGTTTCCCCCACAGTCCAAAGACATGCAGGTTAGGTTAACTGGTGACTCTAAATTGACCGTAGGTGTGAATGTGAGTGTGAATGGTTGTCTGTGTCTATGTGTCAGCCCTGTGATGACCTGGTGACTTGTCCAGGGTGTACCCCGCCTTCCGCCCGTAGTCAGCTCGGATAGGCTCCAGCTTGCCTGCGACCCTGTAGAACAGGATAAAGCGGCTAGAGATAATGAGATGAGATGAGTTCATGTGGGACTCAAGTTATGTGCAGGACCTGCAGTGGGAGCTGCATGAGACAGACGGAGGTGACACTGTCTGAGCTGGTGCTCGGCACTCCTGCAGTAGAAATATAAGCCCTCCCATTTCCTCCAGAGACGTTCAGAATGTGTCAACTGGGTACGAGATAGATCCATGGGTGAATTGCTTTCAGATGGCTGAACCAGCCAAGCGCTTTTCTGAATGTAGGGGCGGTGTGACAATAGATGGTCCAGGTGGATGGCTAGGTTGATGAGTGAATTTAGAGTGCATTGTTCATCTTTGCAGGTGAGCTCACTGAGAATCTCGGGACAAAAACCCTGATGAAAGACTGCCTTCAACACTGGATGATTCCATCCACTGGCGGCCGCCAGCATCCTGAAGTCCAATGCGTATTCAATCACGCTACGCTAACCTGGGAAATGTTGAGAAGGCTCTCTCCTACTTCAATCCCCACTGATTCATGGTCAAATACCCTCTTGAATTGAGCGAGAAATTGCTCATAAGACTTTGTTTGCTCACCTCCTTGGTTCCAAATGGCACTGGCCCATTGGAGTGCTTTACTGGTGAGAAAAGAGAGGAACTCTGCAATTTTATGTTCTTCAGACAGGTTAGGCATGGAAGCAAAATACATGGAGCACTGTAGCAAGAAACCCTTACATGCATTAGTGTTTCCCACGAATCTTTCTGGAGCAGGAAGTTGCAATGCAGGGTTTGGAGGAGACTCAGGGCGTGCTAGGAGGGCCTGCGACATCATAGAAGCTAGTTGCACCACTCTTGTCTTGAGGTCCACTAGCACCTGCTGATGTTTTCCCAGAAGGCATCCCTGGGCGTTAAGTGCAAATTGTTTTGCTTCCTCTGGTACATCCATAATGGCAAAGTATCCTGTCAGAGTGCAGGCACTTACGAATGTATGTGCAGAAGAAGGCGTGAAGCAAACTGTAAACAAATCCAAATCAAGAGAAAGAAATCGTGGTCAGCAGCAAGCGAGGGTTGGGCAATCGGTGAACAACGTGGTAGAGGAAAGACAAAGGGCAAAAATGTGAAAGAGTGAGTAAAGGTCAGAAATAGAGAAGCAGTCAGAATAAACAAGGCTTGGTATGAACTGAATGGAGCAGAATGATACTCCGCACTGAAGTGGCATGTGTGCGAGGCTTAAATGGGGAGAGCGGTGATTAGGGAAATGAGTGTCAGCTGAGATCAGTAGTCGGGAGACAGAGGGCACTGTGAGACTTGGGGATTGTAGTTTGAGGTGTCCATGTTTGTAGTCACAGTGTTCTCAGCCGATTTACTGACACCTGGAGCAGATGCATGAGAACTTTTTTTTTCCTTTTTATGGAATGTTTACCAACATGAAAACTAATAATAAAAAGTCACAGAGATAGACAGTGCAGTAATGATTATTGAGGCCTACTTCTTCTTATGAAACTAAACCCATACTTTTGAGGGCTCATTTTAACTTAAATCAAAAGTTACCTATTCCCATGACACTATATTCAAAGAGATATTTGAAGAGACTGAAAAAATAAGTTTGTTTTTCTTCCCATTTCACATGCTAAATTATTCAGACCTGTTTAAATGATTGATTAAAACTGATTAATTAGCATACTTCTAACTTCTAAAAAGCAGACACTGTGAATGCATTATCTGACTTGTACTGCTAAAACACACACACACACACACACTTTTCCTTTTTGCATTTTGCTCTCTACACTGCACAGTGAGAAGAATTCATGCCTTAAAAGCCGGAAGCAGTAACGATGCTCAGATCATGAGCTGGAAAAGATGAGAAAGCTGTGTCGTGTTGATAGGCTTTAGCAGATGCTTTAGTCTCACTACAGCTGCTATCTGCTTCGAAGCATGCTGAAGAAACACATGAGGACCTGCACTGGGTTTTATATATAAATCTAGCGGAGTGGATAGCCTGCTTAGGTGCAGATATACAGTAGATTTCAAAATGAATACACACTCACCAGCCACTTTAATAAGAACTTGCTGTTGATTCTAAGATCCCAGGCTGTTCTTGGCTGAAGAAATGGAACCCAGTGTGTTCTTCTGCTGTTGCATGCTGAGATGCTTTTCTGATCACCACGGTTGTAAAGAGTGATTATACGAGTTACTATATCCTTCCTGGCAGCTCGAACCAATCTGGCCATTTTCCTCTGACCTCTCTTATCAACAAGGCGTTTGTTTCCACCCACAGAACTTTTGCTCACTCAGTGTTTTTAATTTTTTTGGTATTTTTTTGTTTGTTTGTTTTTCGCACCATTCTGTGTAAACTCTAGAGACTGTTGTGTGTGAAAACCCCAGGAGATCAGCAGTTTCTGAAATACTCAGACCAGTCTATCTGGCTCAAACCAACACCCATACCACAGTGAAAGTCACACTTTGAGATCACAATTTTCCCCATTCTGATGTTTGAAGTGAACATTAACTGAAGCTCTTGATTTGTATCTGCATGATTTGATGCATTGTGCTGCTGTCAAGGGATTGGCTGATTAGAGAACCGCATCAAACAGCAGGTGGATGGATGGGTGTTCCTAATAAAGTGGCTGGTGAGTGTATATTATACATCATATGGTTTTATAATGTCCATCCATCATGTGTTGTGTATGAAATTTAAAAAAAAAATGTTCTAGCCATGGGCCAGTTCAGATCTCTGAGGGACGTTGTATTATGTAGTTAAACGGAGACATGAGAGACACATTTGGATGTCCAAAGTGTGAGTACTGTATTAAGATTAAAACTTTAAAGTGAATTAAAAATTTCCCAGACTCTGTTTAAGCATACAATAAAGATATTTTACTGTTATAATTTTGAGAGAATGGGCCATTTTGAGAAAAAAAATTTTTTATTAATGTCCTCAACTGGCATAAACAGGTTTCTGTAAATTTAATACCTGCCTGTCAGTCCTATTAAACATGCAATCACTGTTCCCAAAGTGACTTTCAGGCTGCTGTAATGACTTCACTGTCCTCTGAGAATCACCATATCATGGCTAATCAAAATTAGGACAGTCATCGTATCTGAAATAGCTTGAAAGGCTTGAAATTATGGCTTTGCCCCAATGTAGACGGCACTACATATTAAATAAGGTGCCAATAAATATAACAACCAAAGTGCTCTTTTGATTATATTATCTTGTTTAAGATAATATCAATTTCAGAATATTCACTGAACAGAAATGGGTCAAGGAACATTTTGTGATTGCTTATTTTTTGTAAGAAAAATAAAAAAAATAATAAAATTTGGATGAAAACATGGCCTTTATCTCGTAATTAAATATGAAATTGAATATGAAGAAATAGAAAATTAAAAAAAAACAAGGACGATGCTGTGGTTTCACTGTTGTCGTGATGGAAGTCGCGACTGAAACTGTATTCATTTAAATGTTACAGTGCAACAAGGAAACAAAAATGCTGTTTTATACACCAACATGCAGAGATTTCTCCAGGCATAAAGCCTGAGAAGAAGAAATGAGGGCCTCTCTCTCTCTCTGTCTTTCTGTGTGTGTGTGTGTGTGTGTGTGTGTGTGTGTGTGTGTGTGTGTGTGTGTGTGTGATCATTCTCTTTGTTGTTTGCTCACTCAGAAAGAGCGCTGACTTTATGGTACAGAATAAAATTCCCATAGGGCAAAGAGACTAAAAAGAAAAGAGAGAGATCAGATCTTCCTTTTTTAATCACAGCTGAAAGCAGGAAGAGACAGATGGGTTGAGATGAGACACTAAGAGAAAAGAGAACTTATTAAAAAGAAAAAAGAGGCAATGGAGGTTAACCAGAGCTTCCTAAATCGCACAGCATGACATCACAAACCCAGTTTGACCCTTATGTTTAAAGTCTGTGATTGACTCGTCAGGCCTGATGAGCACAGGCCGTCCATCATCACTGCTCTGAGACGTTTAATCCGTTTTGCTCAGCGTGCCACAAAGCTGATAGAAGACACTGCTTTTTCTCTACCATTTCACACGTTCGAGCTGAGACAATGTGGATCTGTGTGTCTTCTGTGATCAGCAACAGCGCACCAGAGAGGGACATAATTCAACATACAATCATACGATCTTCTGGACATCGGAAAGTATCCTCAATGTCCATCAGTAGAGTGACTATCTTTGTTTAGAACACTTCTCCGAGGCTGAGAACCTTTAATTATCCCTTTTGTCTAAGACTGAGCATGCATACAGTGCACAAACTCCAAATTATTTTTCATTTAGCTCTTGGAACTTGGTACACTGTTGGAAAAAGGGTTCTACAAGAGTTTTGTAATGGTTCTAGACTAAGTACTCCAAGGGTACAAATTAGAAAGACTATTTTAGCTGCTTTTCTCTTCACTGTACTTTCCTCCAACGGAAGAGAACAAACTCTGAGGCACATCATAATCACAACAACAACATCAGCTAATCATCTCGACCTGTCTTGGAGTTAAATAATGCATTGGTGAATGCTTGGAATTGAGGTAAATTTAGTATTGAGTTTTCCCCGATTGATTAAAAGAAACATTAAAATCCATTTGGATTTTGGACCATGATGTACCTCCCAACGCTATAAAATACAGTCCAGATTGTTTAGAACAACAAGTAAGCGCATGTTTCACACACAGGACTATTTGTCCACCCTGGACACATTTACTGCATGGTGTTTCTCAACACGCTGCAAACAGGATGAATGACAGCTGAAATTTTGCGGACAGTCTTGTGCCACGTTATCAGGTCCTGACAAACAGTCGCTGTCAAAATGTTAGCAGCTAAACGTAGCGGCAGGTGGCAGATATATCGAGGCACATGGGTTAAACAGTGTTTTTAGCAGAGAGGGCCATTTCAGACAGGGCACTGGGGGATGAATCTTCTTTATGTTGGAGAAGCAACAACAACAATTAATAGGATGACTTGTGCATTTTAATAGGAGCGCTGTCCAACAATTTTTAACAACATGTTACTATTATTTAAAAGAAAAAGCTCATAAAGTGAAACCCAGTAGGAATCCTCAGCCCAACTCAGGTAGAATGATTTTCATTTTATTGTAACTGAAATTATTTATGACTTATTGACAAGTCCATGAAGACATGTAAAAGCTAAATTCCAGCAGTCAGTTATTGACATCTTGTTGAAGAAGAAGGGGCTTGTTTTTTGTTTGTTTGTTTGTTTGTTTGTTTGTGAATCAGTAATCATGCATTCATTTGAGTTAAAGTGGAAAAAAAAGAAAGCTTTTATAATTACAGTCCCTCAAAACAGTAAAGCATGCTGAGCTCAGGGCGGCACGGTGGTGTAGTGGTTAGCGCTGTCGCCTCACAGTAAGAAGGTCCGGGTTCGAGCCCCGTGGCTGGCGAGGGCCTTTCTGTGCGGAGTTTGCATGTTCTCCCCGTGTCTGCGTGGGTTTCCTCCGGGTGCTCCGGTTTCCCCCACAGTCCAAAGACATGCAGGTTAGGTTAACTGGTGACTCTAAATTGACCGTAGGTGTGAATGTGAGTGTGAATGGTTGTCTGTGTCTATGTGTCAGCCCTGTGATGACCTAGCGACTTGTCCAGGGTGTACCCCGCCTTTTGCCCGTAGTCAGCTGGGATAGGCTCCAGCTTGCCTGCGACCCTGTAGAACAGGATAAAGCGGCTAGAGATAATGAGATGAGATGAGATGCTGAGCTCATAATTGGTATCAGAAGGAGTTTCTCCAGGACGGCAGAACCCAGGGCTTATTAGTGCAATCTTCTAACCTTCATCCAAGGACTCATTTACAGTCCTGGACGGCATGGATAGAGCTTCACCACTGAGGTTGAATGAGACTTGTTTCCCCATAATCAGGACATCCTCCATGTTCTCTGAGCAGCGCAGGTCAATAACACACACATGCACTCATTACCATTCAGATTTTTCAAGGGGTTAATTAGACAGTTGTGATATCTCAGAATAAGGATATAAGTGAAACCAGGCTCCAAATGCCCCAAACAACTTCAGTGAAAACAAACATGAAATTATGCAAGAAACAGGAACACACAATGATAAACTGTTAATATGTAGACAGCAGGATAAACTTAAAACAAGACATGAAAAACAATGAACTAGCAAGGGAGAAGAAAACAAAGCCAAAACATAAAATCATGGTGCTTATCACCACAGGAATGACAATGCAAAGTTGGAATCAGTTACAACAGTAAACACAGCTTGTCACTTTATTGAGAAAAAGTTCTCGCAGCCTTCTGCCCTAATCATCCCATCCTCTACTTTCATACAGGTTGAAACATAATTCAAACCTGGGTAAGATTGTCAGGTCATGTTTACTTAATTCAACTGGGAATGGAAACACAAACTCTTGAGTTGGAAGTCAGTTGTGAAGGTTTAACATCAAATTTGGGTTTGAACCTTATGGCCAACTGGGAGCTTTCTGTGTGGAGTTTGTGTGTTCTCCTTATGCCTGTGTGGGATTCATCCAGGTGCTCTGATTTCCTCCCACAGTCCTGTGGTAGATTGGTGACATGCCCAGGGTGAACCCCACCTCTCACCTAAAGTCAGCTGGGATTGGCTCTAGTTTCCCCCACAACACTGATGGATAAGTGCTATAAATAATGAATGGATGGATGGATGGATGGATGGATGAGGGCATGCCAAGACAAAGCACTTCTTTTCTATAGCGACTTTATCAAAACCTTTATAAAAACTATGAATTCGATTCTCAGCTTCAGAGAGTGTGAAGTGGACAAGGCCAGCCATTCCAGACCTGTACAGTCAGGTACAATGGACAAAACAAAAGTCCACTGAAGAAGCATTCTTAATGGAAGATGGTAGGATTAGTGCTTTTAAGGAAGCTCTGCACAGAGTTTTTTCTTCAGTTTGGTCACAAAAAAGCCCTTTTTTAAAGAAGGAAAGTGTTAATCAAGATCGGGCTTTGAATCTACACTGGGGGAAGGATACAACAGTGGAAACAAAACACCAAGCCAATCAAAGCAACAGGGAAACAGAAGATCAGAAGACCACAGGAGAACAATGGAACTGGATGGTGGCTTTCCTGGAGGAAGGAATAAGGACATTTTCCTGCTTCTCTTTTTCCTTTTTTCTCTCTCTGGGTTTTTTCCCCTCCCTTTGGAATTTACTTGAGGGACCATGAGCATATAGGTTTGGGATTTCTGTTCTGAGCAAGTAGGCCAAAAAGGTCCAGACTCACTGAAAATTTGAGTAAGAAATACTGGGCAAGAGTACTTTCACCCTCACAACTGTTTTTCCATATGTTCTGCCTTTCCCCACTGCAGATTTTTAAGATGACCACTTTACAGAATTGATTGGCTGTTTTAGGAGACCAAGAACCAACTGGAGATAAGAGAAACATGCAGATACATATCCCATCAAGCAATCATAACTTACTTGATAAAATGCTCACTAAAACTTACAGTAGTGGTCAGAAGTTTACATACAGTGACATAAATGTCATCTTGGCATGTCATGGCAAAATTTGGACTTTCAATGATTTCTCTGAACTGTTCTTTTTCTGTGGCAGAATGATTGTACAGAATACATCTAAAAAAATAAATAAATAACTAGAATTTGGTACACAATTTTCTTTGGGTTTTCTAAAATCAACACAGGGTCAAAAATTTACATACAGCACACCCAATATTTGGGTAAAATGTCTCTTCGCAAGAGTCACCTTGACCAAACATTTTTGTTTATCATGAACAAGCTTCTGGCAGAATTCTGGTTGGATATTTCATGACTCTTCATGGTAGAATTGGTAGAGTTCAATTAAATTTGTGGGGGCGGGGGTTCTTGGCATGGACTCGACTTATAAGCACGGTCCATTTATTTTCAAGAGGGTTAGAGTCAGGGCTTGTTTTAAGTTTAATGTTAGCCTGCTTTATCCTCCACAACCAGCTCTGATGCATGTTTGGGTTCACTGTCCTGTTGTGACTCCCAATCATGCAAGTTTCCAATGGTTTGAGGTTATGCTGAATAATTCTGAGGTAGTCCTCCTTCTTCATTATTACATCCATTTTGTGCAATGAACTAATTCCACTGGCAGTAAAGCAGCCCCAAAGCATGATGCTGCTACCACCACCACCAGCTGGTACAGTGTTCCTCTGTACATCGTGGTCATTGTGGCCAAACAACTCAATCTTTGTCTCATGTGACCATACAGCTTTCCTCCCGAAGGCTTTTTCTTTGTCCATGTGGTCAGTTGAAAACTTCAGTTAAGCTTGAAGGTGTCAATTTTGGAGCAGGGGGTTATTTCTTGGATAGCATCCTCTTAGTCCATGGTGATATAAAACTCACTGAACTGTAGACCGTGATCCATCAGCTTCCATTTCATGGCAGGGCTGTGCCATGGTGGTTCCTGAGTTGTTCCTGACCATCCGAATGAATTTCCTTTCAGCTAAGGGTGACAGTTTGGATTTTCCTGAAGCAAAGTGGCTTGGCAAAGTGACTACAGCTCCCAGTAACTTACATACAATTGTTTGAACTGATCTTGGGATCTGCAGTTGTTTAGAAATGGCTCTAAGAGACATTCCGGAGTTGTGTACATCCGCTATCCTCTTTCTCAGATCTGCACTGAGCTCCTTGGACTTTCACATTTTGCTGTGTGTTAGTCAATCCAGTGAGTGCTGTAAACAAACCCTTTTTATGAAGGCACAGAGAAGCTACCAGCTGTAGTCAATCATGATGACTAACAGGAAGTTAAGAGGCCTTGGCCTTGGCAAGATAAGAGACATTTTGGAAGTTTCAGCACCTCTGAATTAATAATCTAAGTGAGTGCACGTAAATTTTTGACCCTGAATGTATAATTTTGACCCTGTGTTGATTTCAGAAAACCCAAAATAAATTGAAACTTCTGCACCAAATTCATGGGTTTTTTTTTCTCGTAAAGAAATGTGTTGTGCAATCATTTCGCCACAGAAAACAAACAGTTCAGAGAAATCATTGAAAGCCCAATGTTGCCATGAAATTCATATCCAAGATGACATTCATGTCACTGTGTGTACACTTCTGACCACAACTGTACTTTAATTTCCTTCAAGAAACACATCATATGGAAATGGTAGAGAATTCCTTAAAACAGGCAACTTTCCAATAGGTATGTCTAGACAAGTTAACAAACTTACACAGTTTATAAAACCATCTTCACCTAAAGATGCAGTCACAGCAAAAATCTCATCTCATCTCATTATCTCTAGCCACTTTATCCTGTTCTACAGGGTCGCAGGCAAGCTGGAGCCTATCCCAGCTGACTACGGGTGAAAGGCGGGGTACACCTTGGACAAGTCGCCAGGTCATCACAGGGCTGACACATAGACACAGACAACCATTCACACTTACAGTCACACCTACGGTCAATTTAGAGTCACCAGTTAACCTAACCTGCATGTCTTTGGACTGTGGGGGAAACCGGAGCACCCGGAGGAAACCCATGCGGACAACATGCAAACTCCACACAGAAAGGCCCTTGCCGGCCACGGGGCTCGAACCCAGACCTTCTTGCTGTGAGGCGACAGCGCTAACCACTACACCACCATGCCGCCCTCACAGCAAAAATAACACACAAAAAAACACTTACAGTACCTGGATGAATAAGAACATGTTAGTTTTACAAGAACATTATACCCAACCTACAAGTGATCTCATGGAAACTGAGAGATAGTACTTGAAACTTCTGCAAGGCAACCACTAAAAACAAACAGTTCTCTGAATACATTACTCCCACTTTAATTTCAAGTCAAGTTTATTGTCAAATATGCTATACATGCTCAACATACAGCACAGATGAAATTTCAGTCCTCTCTGACCCACGGTGCAAACAGGCAATGCAATAAATAAAAATAGAATAATTGAAAAAAACAAGCAACAATATAAACAATATAAACACTCTATATAGGAACTAGACATAGACTAAACACTCAGACAAACAATATAAACAGTATAAATAAACAGTATAAACACTAGATAAAACAAGACATAGACTAAACACTCAGACAATATAAACAGTGTAAACACTAGATAAAAAAGAACTACACACAGACTAAACACTCAAACAGACAATATAAACACTCTAGATATGAACTAGATGTAGACTAAACACTCATACACACACACACACACACACACACACACACACACACACACACACAAATTGGTTCAAATAACCAAACAGTCAAGGGCACTTGAGGTATAGCAGGTAAACATGAAACATGAAATAAGCAGTATAAACAAACTAGCAGCTGTTAAGATGAGGTAGTGCAGAATAGTGCAAATGAGCGAGGTAAAGTGAGATGTGCGGTCCCTGAGTTCAGTGTGTTAATGAACGATGAGATGTATGTATGTGTGTGTGTGTGTGTGTGTGTGTGTGTGTGTGTGTGTGTGTGTGTTGGGGGGGAAACTGTGAGGATGACATGTCAGATGCTGAAGGGGGGTGTGCGAGCAGAATCTGTGGCAGGGGGCAGAGGGGGGAGGAGGGGCAGAACAGGGAGGGAGTTGAGCCTCCTGACCACCTGGTGAAAGAAACTGTTCTTGAGCCTGCTGGTTTTGGCCCGGAGACTCCGCAGTCTCCTCCCCGACGGCAGCAGGCTGAAGAGGCTGTGAGATGGGTGGGTGGGGTCACCTGCAATCCTGATGGCTTTGCGGGTGAGGCGGGAGTTATAAATATCCATTAGAGAGGGGAGAGAGACACCAATGATCCTCTCAGCTGCTCTCACGATGCGCTGTAGAGACTTGCAGCAGGACACGGTGCAGGCGCCGTACCACACGGTGATGCAGCTGGTCAGAATGTTCTCGATGGTGCCTCTGTAGAATGTGTGCATGATGGGGGCCGGGGCTCTTGCTCTCCTCAGTTTGCGGAGGAAGTACAGACGTTGTTGGGCTTTTTTGACCAGTTATGCAGTGTTGTTGCTCCAGGACAGGTCTTCAGAGATGTGCACACCCAGAAACTTGGTGCTGCTCACCCTCTCCACTGCAGCACCATCGATAGATAGTGGAGCATGCTGGGTGTGCTCTCTCCTGAAGTCCACAACAATCTCCTTCGTCTTCTCCACGTTCAGACGAAGATTGTTGTCCTTGCACCACGTGGCCAAGCAGCACACCTCACTCCTGTAGATTGTCTCATCGCCATTGTTGATGAGACCCACCACAGTCGTGTCATCCGCAAACTTAATGAAGAGATTTGAGCTGGATGTTGGTGTGCAGTCATGGGTCAGCAGAGTGAAGAGGAGGGGGCTTAGCACACATCGTTGGGGGGCCCCCATGTTCAGTGTGATGGTGCTGGAGGAGTTGCTGACGACCCATACAGTCTGTGGTCTCCCCATCAGGAAGTCCAGCAGCCAGTTGCACAGGGAGGTGTTGAGTCCCAGCTGGTCCAGTTTATGAATGAGCTGCTGAGGAATGATTGTGTTGAATGCTGAGCTAAAGTCTATGAACAGCATTCTGACATACGAGTCTTTTGTCTCCAGGTGGGTGAGGGCTGAATGGAGGGCAGTGGAGATGGCGTCATCGGTCGAACGGTTGGACTGATATGCAAACTGGAAAGGGTCCAGGGCGGGGGGGAGGGCAGACTTGATATGCCACATGACTAGCCGCTCGAAGCACTTCATGAGGATGGGACTGAATGTGACAGGGCAGTAATCATTGAAGCAGGAGGGAGACGGCTTCTTCGGGACCGGGATGATGGTGGTGGTTTTGAGGCACGTGGGGACAACAGCCTGGCTCAACGAGATGTTGAAGATGTCTGTAAAGACATCTGTGAGCTCCTCGGCACAGTCTCTCAGGACACGACCAGGAATGTTATCAGGACCCAGGGCTTTTCGTGCATTTGTCATCCTGAGAGCTCTCCTCACGCTGTCTGGGGACAGCGTCAACACCTGGTCGCTGGGAGGTGGTGGGGTCTTCTGTGCCGTCGTGCTGTTGTCTGCCTCAAAGCGAGCGAAGAAGTCGTTCAACTGATTCAGCAGAGACGTAGAGTTGTCACAAGTCTGTGGCGAGGGCGTGTAGTCTGTGATGGTCTGAATCTCCCGCCACAGGTTCCTGGTGTCTCTGCTGTCATTGAAATGGTCAGTGATGTGCCTGGAATACTGTCTCTTGGCCACCCTGATGTCTCGTGACAGATTGGCCCTAGCTGTCCTCAGGCCCACCTCGTCCCCAGCTCTGAAGGCAGCGTTCCGAGCCCACAGGAGCCTATAGACTTCCCCTGTCAGCCATGGCTTCTGATTGGCCCGAATGGAGAACTGAATTTGCAACTGTTCTTCAACAAGCCAGTTCTCCACAGGCCCAAGGTCATGATTCACCACCTCAGTACACTCTTACTAGAACTACAAAGTCTCACCATATAAGACCCAAAGGTTTATCTAAACCTGTTACTTCATTAACAGAACCCACAGACAGACACAAGTAAGCAATCACAGTCCAAGCTGAAGTTCGTCATAAAGAGGTGAGTCTGGAGATACCAGTTAAACCCAGACTTACTATAATAAATACAGGGAACTTACCTGATTTGTCATTTTCTTCAACAGCAATCACATCTGAGGGGAAAGACAAGCCCACAGGCAAAACCACTGCAGAGCAAAATGGATAAGGATGATGGGATGTACAGGAGTAAAGAGAGAAAATCTCTGACCAAAACCCATTCAGAATCCTTCCCTTTTCAAGTCTGTCACAGTGGTGAAACACATAAGGGTATCCCCAGAGTCCTCAGATGGTGGATTTTTAGGAACCGTTTGTCTAGAAAATAGACCGTACAGACAGAAAGGCAGCAGATTGGTCCATTTCAATTTGCAAACCGACAGTTTTCACTGGTGACTCAAACCTCAGCTGTCTTCCCAAAATTAGGGACACAAATATACAAGCTGACAGTTTTACTTGAGCCAATTTTCTTCTCATTTCCAAAGTCCTTCAAAAACATCAACCACATCCCCCACACACAAAAGGTAGCATTGTCAGAAGGCCTAAACAACAGAGAACAACATCCACACAAAACAGCAATTACACAATTACAGGCCCTGTGGAGAACAACTCCGATGAATTCCCCAATGCTACAAATTATACAATAATAATGCAATTGCCAGATCTCTTATCTCTATAGGAGCAGTGGAATCTAGAGGTGATTAAAATGTATCTTGCATTTCATGGGAATCCGTTATTATAAATATCCTGGAAAGGGACTGTATTCATTGCACAGGCCAGACAGCACATTGTAGGTTTGATTATTGGTGCTATTAAGAGTGGAGACATGTAGCAGCCATTCACACACCAACATTTTTAACTTATCCAAAACTTTTTAATTTCACAAAAGGGGAGATGTGGCTGCTGGAAAAGGGACAGACTTTCATTCCAAGACCAGGTACATCGCACCCCAAGGATCTCATGCAGCACAGTCAGACCTACAATAGAAAATTAAAATTCTTAGATGATGTTGATTCAACGAACATGAGAGGAGCAGCATTAGTGAAGAAGTTCAGAAAGACAAGCACTGAAATGGATATTGTCCTGTGTCCTGATCACTGGTCAATGGCCTGATGAACAGATTTGATGTCACAATCTAACGCAGTCCCTTTCTTTTAAAAACTTAACATTATATAGATCTGAGTTTGGGATTTGACCAAAGGTGGAATAAAGAGATAAAACTGAGCACTGAGTTTTAAGTTTTTAATGCAACTCATTTATGTTACTTGCAATCTGTGTTCCTCAGTGGTGAGGTGAATAGAGTCCTGGTTTCTGTATTATTCTTATTCTTTATTTGGATCCCCATTAGCTTCCACAAAGTGGTTGCTCATTTTCCTGGGGTTCACAGTGAAAAAAATTACACTCAGATAAAAACAGATAATACAAGAATATTACATTAGGAGCAATGAACAAACACACAAGAAGAAAAAGTCAATATGATGTACATAAAGAGAAAATAATAGAAGAAAAGACAAAAAAGGAACTATTGGGCAACATGACCATAATCAAACCAATGCAATTTTCACAAACCAGCTAAAATACCTGTGTATGATTTTAAAAATGCTGTCTTAGCAACTTCTTGTGTGAGAAACTATTCTCAATTTTCCTGATGTTCTCAGGCAGTTTATTCCAACTTAAAGAAGCCCTATAAAGAACAGTTCTGAAAGCCTCACTCACAACCCGCTGTAAATGTTTTGGACAGGCACAGGTCGCAGGGTTTGGTAGCTCGCAGCCATGCCACAGGGTCACGGTGAACCTGGGGAAAAGTTTGGGGGAGAATTACTGGCAAAGTACTTGTCAAGTACAGGTTGCACACCTGACTTCCTCGAGGCATGGGAAAAATTGCGCCGTTAGCCCGTGGAAAATGTATGTCTGACGCACGTGATCAGTGCATGTTCAGTGAGTGTGGAGTGTGTGAGTTGCATTTTACCAGTTTCCTGCACTATGAGTTTGGGCTGCACTTGTGAAGCATGTGTAATGCATGAGATTAGCATGTTACAATCACTCATAACTTGCATGTGATGCAAGCCAGGAGTGGGTATAAAACCAGCGTGTCTGCAGAATTCTGCATCTGTCTTTTGAATGAAGAACATTGGATATTTTGTGGGAAAAATTTTAAAATTTTCAGTTTAAAGTTTAGAAAATGGGACCCAAGAAGAAGCGAGCAAAAGTGAAGTAACCCAGCCTGAAACAGCAGAGGAGGAGGAGGAGGAGGAAGAATTTGATGACAATGGTAGCAGCACCGGCGAACCCTGCACGGACAGGGAGAAGTATGCCTTCAAGCCGGCAGAAGGCACAGCACCCTGCCAGAGGTATTTTCACAGGTAAATACACATGCTTTAAACATTCATTTCAGTATCTATATGTTTATGTGATTAATATTATATATGCTGATTTTCATGTATGTTTCAGCTAACGACGCCCAGAAGTGAGGACATTGCAATCCCATCATCACTGTCAGGCCATTGTGCCATGCTCAGTGATAAGGACAAGGACATCCCGACACCCCGTTCCACCACTCAGCAGGAGTAGGAGCAGGACAGTAGCTCGGAGTCAAAGTGTGTTTCAATGCTCAAACTGTTGGGCTATTTAATTGGGATTTTTTACAGTGTAATAAAATGCATTATTCCTTTATACTCATGTTTTATTATTTGAAGTTTGGATGGTAAATTAAACATATACTCAAATAAAAACAGCAAATGAGGTGGTCTTCTTCCTTTCTACAATGCTACACGCTACATGATCGGTTCCTTGGTTCCTCCCCAATATATATACCCAGAGTCTTGCCCCTTGCGTCGTGTGCGGGTCGCGTGTGCTGCGTGCAGGTCACGTGCGCTGCGTGCACACCACACATAGGGGTAAAAAGTGAGATGTATGTCTGTCTTGCGTGCTGCACAAATAGCATGTGTGGAATACTTGTGCAGTATTTCTGAGGCACGTCACTCGTACAATGACTGTGCGTCACTCATGTGTCTTACTGTCATCTCAAAAAGCCCCTACTAGCCGTGCTGCTGACTTGGTTCAGGCTTACAAAAGGAATACGGGTCCCGTACCTAGTGTATGCGTTCTTGATTTGTCGCAAGACCCGTAGAATTTGCATGTGCAGGACCAAAAGTCTCCACGGGCAGTCTGCGACCTTCTATGGTGCTGAACACACACAAGTGTTGCGCAAGTCTCAAGCACGGTTTTGCCAATTTTTTTTTTACTGTAGACCGCCCATAGCAGCCCATACGGCGGGTTGTGAGTGAGGCTTAACATACAATTTGAGCGTGGAATAGGTGTTACTAAAAGACCAGTGCTCACTTGGTGCATTTTGTACCTATGGAAAAAAACAGACAATAGTAACTTATCGCAGAAAAAATGTGGTGTATTTTTCCAAAGAGCATTATGCATGAACCTTAGATGATGATATTCAAACTTTGCTTCCACAGTTAGCCATGATAACTGTTTGTGCACCTCACACACATTTGTACAGAAAGAACAATTTAGGACTAATTTGGCTGCCCTGTTCTGAGCTATTTGAAGTTTTTTTTAATGTTTCCCAGCAGCACGTGGCCAAACAACTGGGCAGTACTCCAGATGTAACAGCATAATTGTCCTGACTACCATCATAACAGTGGGTGGAACGTATGCAGAACATTTTCTTGCAATAGCTATACCTTTCCCCATTTTCGTAATAATATGATCAATTTGATCGTCCCAAGAAAGCAGATTATCTAATTTAACTCCCAGCAGTTTTGTATTAGTAACCTGCTCTACAGAGGTACCATCAATTGACAAATTCAGTATGGTGGAGTTAGCAAGGGCATTCCTAGAACCAAAAACAATGCTTTTAGTCTTAATTATGTTCAACACTAATTTATTCATCCTTGCTCATCTTATGTTTTGCAGCTCAACATTAAGATATTTTCTCAGCTCCACCAAAGTTGGTGGGGCAGTAAATAAGCTAGAGTCATCTGCATGCATCACTACATCCAGACAGCTATACGCCCCAGGGTCAGAGCAGGTGATGAAAGGGTTGTGGAGCTGGCAGAGAGAATTTTGACTTAGTTTGAGGTAGAGGTAACCCAGCGCAAGCAAGCAGCCGTCCGCTCCTGCAGCCATGATGGCGCTGGTCACGCACCCACTCGTCACACTGGGGGTGAAGCAGCGACCGTGGGAAGAGGGGGGAGGAATACGAGAGAGTCTAAAAGCAGTGACCGCCGGGTCACATTCAGTACAGCGAGTTGGAATCAAACCAACAATCACCAAGCCCAGAGGGAAGGCCTTTACCACAATGTCACCGTCACACATCCATGGACTGAGGTCATAACACTTTTTTCTTTTAAAATGTCACCCACATTTTAAAGAAAAACATTTTTGTCTGTTGTTTCATTAATAGCTTACCTTCCCTACCTTCAGGTCTCTCCAGAGATATTTTATAAGGTTCAAATCAGGACTTTGGCAGAGCCACTCAAGGACATCCAGAAACTTGTCCTGAAGCCACTTTCACATTGTCGTGGATGTATGCATTCAGGTTGTTGCCTTGCAAAAAGGTGAAACATCACCACAGTCTCAGGTTGTTTGGATTCTGGAGCATGTTTTCTTTCAGGACCTCTCTGTATTTACCCGCATTCATTCACACTCTTCCAATCCTTGACAGTGAGAATCACTCCTATTGAGGTATTTCACTCACATGACCAAGTCATGTGATGCTGCCATTTTGGACGGCACGGCTCGAATCAGTTTGAATGCGAGGAAGGCGACAAACGAAAAACATAAAAGAAAAAGGAGCGAGATGCAGAAAACACCTTCACTATCCAGCGACGTAGGGCATTTACAGGGCGAGCAGAGGGAGAGGTATTTGCAAAAATTGAGGTTAGCAGGCTTAGAGAACGACGTTTACCTGCTTCCACCAGGATTGTTCACTGACGTACGGAAGTACATGAAGCCCTCGTCTTTACCTGACTTCGGCCCACATGATCTGTATACCTATGTCGTTAAAAACCCATCGCCATACACAGGTATTGATCTGAAAGCGTATAAGAGTTTGGATGCCTACAAATATTTTGTGTCAGGCTGGGTAACATGCCTACATCAGCGGGTCGTCCCTGGAGCTGGTGGTCGCCATCTGATTACAGCTAAGGTTTGTTCACATTTTCATTTACTTTCATTCCTCAGGATAAACAAAATGTTATTAAATGTCATTGAAATAACTTCTTAGTCTGTTGAGACATGGCCCGTTATAAATTTGCTGTTACCAGGCAATGACTAAGAACTGTATTATTAGGGTCGGTGTAGTTGTAGCAGTGTATTAGCAACTAGCTGTTAGCACTAGCTAATGTCAACAACATCATAGCTGGTATGTTACTGTAGCAATGTTTACGTTCAGTCATTTGGATGACTGTTAAAACCTTTCAGTCTCAAGTTTTTCCTTTACTGGATTTACTAGTTTACTGAGCTAGCGCGCTCGGGCAAGCCGGGAGCCTGGCTAGCGCGTGCTAGCCAGCCTGCCGGCCGGGAGCCTGGCTAGCGCGCACTAGCTCAGTAAACTAGTAAATCCAGTAAAGGAAAAACTTGAGACTGAAAGGTTTTAACAGTCATCCAAATGACTGAACGTAAACATTGCTACAGTAACATACCAGCTACTGTTGTTGACATTAGCTAGCTTGCCGTCCAAAATGGCGGACACCGGGGCGTCACGTGACCCTGTGACGTCAGGTGAAATACCTCAATAGCATGATTCTGCCACCACCATGTTTCATTATAGGAAAAGTATTAGCCATGCTCTAAAAAATGCTGGGCTTAAAACAACCCAAATTGGGTTGTTTTTAACCAAGCCGCTGGGTACAATATTGGACCAACACAATGCTGGGTTACTTTAATACAGCGAAATGGGTTATACATTTAACCCAGCAGGTTGAGTTACTTTAACAAGACTGTTAAGTTAAATTTACATATTGGTTGGATTTTATTTCAATCCATTTTGTTGGTTATATTGACTGCAGTGCTGGGTTAAATTTATCTCATTTATGAGTTATTATTGACCTCTTTTCCTCGGTTTCTAGCAGACAGTTGTGGTTAACCTTTGGCTATGTTCAAAAGGTCATATTATCACATCCAAATTAGTTTTGTGACAAATTTCTGGTGGACTTCTGGTTAACTTTGTGGAAAACTTATGGCAAACAACTGATTCTAACTTCTGTTTGTTGCCACAGGTTTGCTGGAACATTTAATGTTCGCAGCAAATTTGCCACAAATTTATACTTTGTGTGTTTCTGTGAGGTTTAACCTCTTAAAATTCAAAAATACAAAACAATTCTGATTAAACACACTACAATTGGTTTAATAAATACAACTAAATCAACCACAACAAAAATACACACTAAAAAATTTCCCTTTTAAATTGCAATAAACTACAGGTAGTGAGTCACCGGCATTAACCTGCTCCTCTCCAGTGAACCTTCTGGCACCTACAACAGTTTATTACTGTAAAATATTATAATACTGTGCTGTATAGAGTATCAGTCTTACAATATAACACTATTCTGCTTTACAGTTTCTCGGTTCTATTAAAATACATTAAAATGCTAATTACACAAAACATTAAAGGCTCAATAATGACAATAACACACATCAGGCTAAATTTAATAAACATAACAGGATTAAACAATGCTCAAATGAGTAAATATTCAAGTACATTATTAAATATAATAACACAATCACAACCTCAGAGTAAAAACACTGAACAATTTGGAAAAAGTGACTGCAGCTGAACAAAATTTTGATCTCAAGTTGATAGAACACCTAGGATGCATGATGTTCTTGGCATAAGGTTGTCATGACCCTTTCCAGGTGGAATTCCATGACATTTGAATGTCATAACAGCTGCATTTGTAACTCATTTCACTTCTGGTATAGCTGTGCATCATAAAGTGATGTTAACTGGAAAAATATGAGAACTTCTCCTAATGTTAACATCACCTTCTAGAAACCTAGTTTCATATTTCTGCTTCTAGGCTTTATATGAATAGTTATAAAAATTCCATGGCACCACAATAACATGGTTATGTGTATGATCTTTTACCTAGAAGTTGTATATTTAACTTTTTTTTTAATAGACACAATTTTACTGGAGATAAATAATATAAAATAAGCTGTAAAGTCAGTAGTCATGACCTAAGTCAACTAGGAACGCATCATGACTTTATGTCAGCTCATTTCATATCAGCAGCTTTATATTTGACATTGCAGTTGATGCTGGGGTGCTTTTTTTATAAAGATGTGGTAATTGATGTGTGTGTTAGAGAGTGTGTATGCCAGGCACGAAGTGAGGCTGTCTCTGTTGCGTGAGAAAAAGGAAGTTGAAGTCTGTTTGGAGGATGAGTGTGTCTGGGGGGGTGGAGGGAATCAGCAAGAGAAGAGACTGGTAAAATGGCATCGGTAGCATGGAGATGAAAATTGATTTATTGCTGCAGTGATGAAGAACGGCATGCCTGACACTCTGGGGAAGTGGACTGCAGGAACATAAAACAGTGCTTTTGATAGTAATTGCTTTGGGGGTTTCGTAAGACCCACTAACATCACACCACACTGAAATTTATGCATCCCTGATGCAGAAAACCCGTCTAATTTTTTTTTTTTTGCCTCTGATGAGTTGTTGGGATCTGTGCTGGGGAGCAGGTAGCAGACCAGAGCAAGCCAATGAGCTCATTGTGAATTCTGCAGGGGAAAAAAAATGTTCATCTGAACCTCTGTATCTTCTTGTGATTTATAGATGAACTTATCAAATTCTCACAAAACGTTACACTTTTCCTGTTAGAAGAGTGCAGGTCCCTCTTGGGAATAACATCATAAACTTTTCCCATCCATGCTGTGCCCAACTCCCATCTCACATCCAGTGTCCAGGTGATAGACTCCAGATTCACCACAACCCCCACCAAAATAAAGTGCTTTCTGAAGGATTTGCTCAGGTCTTGAACTTTTTACACCAAGGGTATATTCCCACCTAGTGCCCAGTATTCCTGGGATTGCCTCCGGATCCACCATGACCCCAACCAGGATAAAGTGGTTACTGAAGAAGTGATTACTGAACTGCTGGGTTTCACGTGACATCACATCTGCCTCATTAGTTATTCAAAACTTTAGCTGGTGGTCTACCAAAGCTCATTGACAAAGTGTTTGTACAGAGAAGGTGCACTGCTCATGAAAAATGCCTTACGCTTGCATTGTTTTAGGTTGTTTGAATCAATCAAATCACGAAACTGAAAAGTTTCTTCAGGGTTCCCCATGAACTAATAAAAACGGTTGAATGAACACAGGATTTCACATAAAGATGTCGAGAAAGGTGGCTTTTGAACCTCTCACTGAAATCAAGGGGAGCCGCGTTGAAGCATGCTCGAGTTTGCAGTGATCACTTTGTGAAAGGTTTGTATATCCTTCTCAGCTATGTCCTTAGTCTTTTCCAAGTACTTTTCTTGCTATGTGTTGTTATTTTATGGTACTTTTTTTTCGTCACGAAGCACTAAAGTCCCCAGCTGTTTCTTTGTTTCCTCCTCACAAAGTCCATATGCATGAAGGTCACGACAAAATTCTTACCCAGCCATACAGTCACAATGCGCCGTAATAACTTCTCCATCTTGTTTAACTAAGATCCAGGTCTTTAAAGGGGTTTCTGATGATCTTTGGGAATTATTTTCCTGAGAGATAAGCACTAACACAAGTGAGGATCAAGCGAACGGTTGTTTGTTTACACTTCAGCTTGCAGCACTTTGTTGTAAAGACATGAATGAAAAGCTTAAAAAAACATACTTACACGGGCAAAAACAATATAGGATTCATTCGGCAGCGACTTGATACCGAGGTCCTTTACCCAGCTGCATACAAAAAAGTTGTAAGCCTCCATACTCTTCCACGCTTTCATCTGTTTTGTGGTGTAGAAGGACGTCTGCAACACCAGATAGTTCGAGATGTCAGGGAACTCGACTGAAGGGTAGTTTTCGAGATTGTATGACAAAATCCTTCTTTCCCAGACTGTAGGAGTCGATTCCATTGCACATAGCAATCTTCTGAATATATCTAAAGTGAGCAGTGGCTTCTAGATTACAAGCATATGCTGATAAGTTATCGCTAGTTGTTTGCACTACGGCAGCCGTTTAGACCACCAGCTATTTCACTTCTGATAAAACTGCTAAGAAAAGTCACGTGACTGAAACCCAGCAATACACTGAGGGTGCCTTCCTGCCTTACACTAAAAGTTCCTGGGAATGGCTCAAGATCCCACCATCACCATGAAAAGGCACTTACTGAAGAACTGGTTGCTGAGTTCCTGAGCCTTTTTCCTTCTGTGGTTTATCAGACCCTCCAGGATTTCGCGATGTTTCGATTTGCAAATTCAACCAATCCCCACAAATTCAGGGTGGCATTGCAATTATATCCAATCACCGCAACTTTCCCGCAAATTTGACCAATTGTTGGCGTCGTCTTGAGGTGACGTCGACAAACTACCTTCTGCCTTACTTCCGTGTATATGTTCAAGAGAAGCAAGTCAGTGTTTATATAGGCTTAAATTCTGTTACTTTACAGTGAAGGACTGTGTGCACTTTACATTATTCTTTTACTTAATAAAAGAAATTAATGGATGCCAACATTTTTGCCAAAATGGTATTTTATTTGCCATTGTTTAGGCAGCTTCAGCATCATACTGTGAGATTTTTTTCTTCTATGAAGCCTGAGCCATTTATTTTATTAGTTTATCTCATCTCATTATCTCTAGCCGCTTTCTCCTGTTCTACAGGGTCGCAGGCAAGCTGGAGCCTATCCGGGGTACACCCTGGACAAGTTGCCAGGTCATCACAGGGCTGACACATAGACACAGACAACCATTCACACTCACGGTCAATTTCGAGTCACCAGTTAACCTAACCTGCATGTCTTTGGACTGTGGGGGAAACCAGAGCACCCGGAGGAAACCCATGCGGACAACATGCAAACTCCACACAGAAAGGCCCTTGCCGGCCACGGGGCTCAAACCCGGACCTTCTTGCTGTGAGGCGACAGCGCTAACCACTACACCACCGTGCCGCTTATTAGTTTATAATTATTGTTTAATTTAGTCTTCAGGAGAGACTGCCTGCACACAGTACTAGTATTAATATTTTTTTTCTTACATGAAAGCTGAGGCATTTATATTATATTTTAAGGTAACTTCATGTTGTGCTGTGAGGTTCTATGCACTTTAACTTTTGAACCAACAGGTGCATTTGGATAAGTAAAGCCTATTTTTCTGCATTTTTGTAGTCCTTGTAATCTTTTATATTGGTAAAGTTGTTTATAGGACCATTTCTCAGTGTCTTTGTTTTTTTAATCAATAGTTTTTCAGTAATAACTTAATATTTAACATATCACACAGTTTTAATCACAAAAAGAGAAAATTGCAACAATTTCTCGCAACTTTCACTTCCTCCTGCAATGTAATCGCAACAAAAACCTAAAAAACACTGCAACTTTCATCGCAATTTTTTGGAAAACCCCCCGCAACATCAGACATTTTAGCCTGCAACAATCACAAAAAAGGCCTGCGGAATCCTGGGGGGGACTGGTTTATTCCCATCTCATGTCCCATGTTTGTGGGATAGGGCTCCAGATCCACCACAAATCCCACCTGGATAAAGTGTTTTCTGAAGAAGCACTTGGTCAGGTCCTGAACTTCTTCATATATATATGAAGGGTGTATTTCTGTCTGGCACCCAGTATGCCTGAGATAGACTCCAGAACCAGCTACACTGTAAAAAAATGTAACTTGCAAAATTGTTGAGTGAAAAAAGGATTCTAAGTTGAATGAACAAATTTCCCTTCTAATTGTTCAAGTAACTAAAAAAAATAGTTGAGACGCCTTTCCTTCACCACAAGTTCATAGGAATTGGAAAATTAAGTTAAGTGAACTTATATATTCAAGTGCTGATTGACGCCCCTTAACCAATGCCACTGCGCATGCGCACTTCACAAGTTCGAAAGTTTCAACGGTCGGGTGGAGTGAGAAGTCCGTGGAAACTGACACGAGACGTTGTATAGGAGTATAGACTAAGCTTTCCTCAACAGAGGCCAGGGAATTCCCTCCTTGTATGTCGGTATATGTTTCTGTTTGTGTAATAATAGGCAAAGTGAAGTAGAACTTAAGTGTTGAGAGGTTTGTGTTAACTAAAAAATGTAATGCACACTAAATCATTGTAAAAAAAAATAGTCAAGCCAACTTAAAAATGTAATGCAAACTGCTGCCAAAGGATTTTGAGTAAACTCAGTTTAGAACCATGATGTGCCAACTTGCTCTTCTAAGTTAATTGGCATTATTATTTCAATTTATTTCAACTAAACAATTTGTTGGACGGATGGCACGGTGGTTAGCACTGTCGCCTCACAGCAAGAAGGTCCGGGTTCAAGCCCTGTGGCCGGTGAGGGCCTTTCTGTGCGGAGTTTGCATGTTCTCCCCGTGTCCGCGTGGGTTTCCTCCGGGTGCTCCGGTTTCCCCCACAGTCCAAAGACATGCAGGCTAGGTTAACTGCACTCTAAATTGACCGTAGTTGTGAGTGTGAATGGTTGTCTGTGTCTATGTGTCAGCCCTCTGATGACCTGGCGACTTGTCCAGGGTGTACCCCGCCTTTCGCCCGTAGTCAGCTGGGATAGGCTCCAGCTTGCCTGTGACCCTGTAGAACAGGATAAAGTGGCTAGAGATAATGAGATGAGATGAGAATTTGTTGGACTGAACTTCCAAAGTCAAGTCAACTCAACATAAAATACTCTTCTATGTGAACTTAAAAGAACATTTTGGAGTGTCGTGGCTCAGGTGGATAAGGCGTTGTACCATAAATCTGGGGACCCGAATTCGATGCTGACCCGAGGTCATTTCCTGATCCCTTCCTGTTTCTCTCCTGCTCATTTCCTGTCATTTCCAATAAAGGTGGAAAAAGCCCAAAAGAATAATTTAGGATAACTTAATGTTTTTTGTGCCAACTTGCTTTTCCAAGGTAATTGGAATGATTCTTTCAATTTATTTCAACATCACAATTTGAATGCACTGAACTTGCTAAATAAAGTAAGGTCAACATAAAATACTCATCTGTGTCGACTTAAAAGAGCAAGTCAGCACAACTATTTGGCCCGGAGTTGAGTTTACTCAAAATCCTTTGGCAGCAGGTTGCGTTACATTTTTAAGTTGGCTTGACTAATTTTTTTTTTACAGTGCACCTTCACCAGGATATAGTGTTTACTGAAGAAGTGGGTACAAAGTCTTGAACTTTTCCCATCTGGGGTTTAGTCCTGCTTCTGGATACACTGACCCTGATCAGAATAAAGCATTTACTGAAGATAAAGTCCTGAACCTGATTGATTTCAAGAATATTTTCCAAATCATTAAGATATATTTCTGGTTTTTTCTCGAGATCTTTGCAAATCTTCACCATCAATGTTCAGTGATGGTCATTTGAGCCTTTTCATGGAGAGCATCCACACTTGCAGAAGTAATTTAAGGCTGTGTTTTGGAAATGTATTGCATGTGGAGATGTTAATAATCTCCAAACCATGCCAATGTTTTATACACCATTATTGTACTTTCAATTACTCCATTAAGTGTTGCTCCTAAAATCCAGCATGGCTGATGGTGATGGACATTGCACGCATCAATCTACAAGTTCAACACAAAACAATCTACTCAAGTGGAAAGCCAGTCAGCCAGACTGTAACTGAGATTAGCTTTTATTTTTTGGTCATAAAACATACTTTACAAGATAAAAAAAACCTGACTCTCTCTCTCTATATATACTAAGGCCAAACGTCTATGGGAACACATTGGATTGGTGGTTATAAGTGTTATAATGCATTATTATACATACAGTACACTGTATAATAAGGGAATCGAATACAAAAACATGTATTCAATTCCCTTCTAGTGGGTTTCATTCATTTGGTTTGATATCATGCAATATTGTTAGCATATCGCTTATCCTACGTGTATTACCTCACTCTACCCAATGGAGAATGAGCGTTGAATATGGTTTATGATATTGCATGATTGTCAAGACAATATGTCATACTTCGGAGCTGATGTGAATATTCAATGAGAAAGTTTTCTGCTGCGCATGCACACAAGCATTTCTTTGTTCACCAGGAAAGAGAAAGACACGTTGAACACCCGAAAGGCTACCAAAAGTTCATTAGATATTCTCATCTCATTACCTGTAGCCGCTTTATCCTGTTCTACAGGGTTGCAGGCAAGCTGGAGCCTATCCCAGCTGACTATGGGCGAAAGGCGGGGTACACCCTGGACAAGTCGCCAGGTCATCGCAGGGCTGCACATAGACAACCATTCACACCTACGGTCAATTTAGAGTCACCAGTTAACCTAACCTGCATGTCTTTGGACTGTGGGGGAAACCAGAGCACCCAGAGGAAACCCACGCGGACAACATGCAAACTCCGCACAGAAAGGCCCTCGCCGGCCACGGGGCTCGAACCCGGACCTTCTTGCTGTGAGGCGACAGCGCTAACCACTACACCACCATGCTGCCCTCATTAGATATTCTTCACACATATTTACAAGAGAAAAATATGCCAATGGACATAAAAAACTGGAAGAGACAGTGTGTGTATGTAGTATAATAATAATAATAATAATAGGGCAGTACGGTGGTGTAGTGGTTAGCACTGTCGCCTCACAGCAAGAAGGTCTGGGTTTGATCCCCGTGGCCGGCGAGGGCCTTTCTGTGTGGAGTTTGCATGTTCTCCCCGTGTCCGCGTGGGTTTCCTCCGGGTGCTCCGGTTTACCCCACAGTCCAAAGACATGCAGGTTAGGTTAACTGATGACTCTAAATTGACCGTAGGTGTGAATGTGAGTGTGAATGGTTGTCTGTGTCTATGTGTCAGCCCTGTGATGACCTGGCGACTTGTCCAGGGTGTACCCCACCTTTCGACCGTAGTCAGCTGGGATAGGCTCCAGCTTGCCTGCGACCCTGTAGAACAGGATAAAGCGGCTAGAGATAATGAGATGAGATAATAATAATATTGGTTGGCGTTTTTTCATGGTCTATCAGATATATTTACCTCACCCACGACAGAGTAAGCGGGGTGAGGTATTGTAATCAGTGCGGTTTGGTTGTTTTTGTGTCTGTCTGTCAACAATCTAGTGTCTAGACAGTTGCACCAATTGACTTCAAATTTTCAGGGTAGGTGGACAATGGTCCATAGATTACCTGATTAAATTTTGGGGGTAATCGGGTCAAGGTGAAGGTCAAGGTCACCGGAAAGGTGAACCTTTCGGTCAAAATAACATATTTTCCATTATAACTCAAAAATGGTTGCCAGTAGACAGATGGTTACTATTATGGCCATATAGGAACTCCCATATGGCCTTTCATTTGGCACCATGATCTTTGACCTTGAGTGACCTTGAAAGTCGGATTTTCAGAGGGCTGTAACTTTAAAATGGTTGAGGGTAGACAGATATTTATCATCATCAACTTATAGGAAGTGCCATATGGGCTTTCATTTGGTACCGTGATCTTTGACCTTGAATGACCTTGAAAGGTCAAACTGAAGGTCATGGGCATTCACAGGACTATAACCTGACAGCTGATGATTGAGAAATATTACCATTATCAACACATAGGTATAAAATAAGTGCTGCAAGGCGAGGTTTGTTTTGCCTGGCAACACTTGTCCATTCAGCAACTCGTCTTCGACTCATCCAATATCATGCTAGCTGAATGGAATATATCTGATATACCACTCAACGCCAGCCAATATTATTTAATTATAATCATGGTGTTAAACTATAATGCACTTCATAAGGATTTCTAACAGTGTGTTTTTTGTGCAGTGTTTGCTCTATTGGATATTCACACTGCTAACAAGGTAAATAGCATCCGGAACATGTTTAAACACACGCACAGTTCATTAATAAATGTACTTTTGGCCATTGTCTTTAAACTCCTAAAACATTGAAACATGAAGTGATTTAAAGAGTTATTTTATGAGGCGTTGTTCTTGACTCCAGAGTAAATTACAGAGCGCACACTGTAGCCGTGCAGGACAGCAGTCAATATCACTGATGGAGATGATGTCCATTCAGGTGTGGCTTCTGTCCAGGAATTCACACACTGCCCTGTGTGTGTGTGTGTGTGTGTGTGTGTGTGTGTGTGTGTGTGTGTAGCAAAATAAAATAAAAATTCAAACAGCAGTGTACAATTGTGTTCTTCACCAGATTTAACCTTTAAATTCATTTGTAAAATAAAATGCAAAGTGTTTTTGACTGGATTAAGATTCAGTCCAAATTAGAACTCTATTGCAAAATCCAGTACAGCATTTCATGTTTGATTTGTTTGGAAATATTGAACATTTTACTTACAGTTTGCGGACTGGCGGTCGACTCCAACAGCTCTGTCACCTTCACGGCATGTCCCCTTTAAGTCGAGTCTTCAGGTGTGTGAACTAAAAATCAAATCAGATTGAGAATGTGCACTGGTTTGACTCCCAGTGAGCACTTTAATCTCACACCACATGTGACTCAGATCTAATCTTCCTGTCGGAGAAGCTCTGGATAACGGAGCTTACAGCAGAAAGCAGCCAATTAGTGCTTATTGTGCCACATGTTTACATCCAGGATTTGCTTTATAATGAAACTCTGTGTTTACTTTTCACTTTCATCAACACATTTGTCTACTTTCACTTTGTTTGAGTACTTGTTGACAGTGATGCTTTCGTGTCATCTCTACCAAAAGAGAGTATTGCAGCAGCACTTTAGTCTAAAAGACTGTACAGCTCTGTGTGAGAAAAGAAAATTCCTGTTCTTTTTTTGTTATACTTTAAGTGCCAACTCAGCTATGTATGAGATTGTTGAAAATGCTTCTTTTTTCTTTTCTCTCATCATGCACAAGCAAAAACAATGTACCACTGTGATGTCAGCGTGACATGCAATCGCTAAACACACCATGTATATTTCAATACTTACTGTGTTTCAGGGTGAAGATTTCCTTTAAGCATGTCTCTTTGGGTCAATAAGGAGGTTACGCTGGTCTTTGATATGGAACGTATTTCTCTTAAAGGTCTCATTGCATCATTTTTTCATTAATTGTGCGGTGGTCTCTAGTATGAATGAATGCCCTGTGAGCCGGTTTTGGTGAAAAAATGCTGTGGTTCTCCTGTTTCAGGCTGTTCTAGTTTGGTGGAGGAGTGGGTGGCGGGAGAATGACAGGATTTCAGATCTTACTCATTAATATTCATGACATGTCAACGTCTTACCTCTGATTGGTTAACAGCAATCAGTAAACGTGTTACCTCTGATTGGCTAACAGCACTGTGATGCTACCTCCAGTGGGTCAGAACAAGCGGATGTGGGTATCTTTGTAAAAACTGTTTTGATTGGCTATTATGGTCTCGACATCGATGTTTTGACCAGTAACAATGTAGATAACACGAATTTTACATCATATTCAACAAGATTTAAACGAGACTAAAGATGGCGACTTACAAATAATGTGTAAACATCGTTGGACTTAATAAAGTTTGAACAGCATGAAGGAACATACCCCAACCCCCCGAAATTAATAGAAAAAAAATTCTCAACGGGGCGGCACGGTGGTGTAGTGGTTAGCGCTGTTGCCTCACAGCAAGAAGGTCCTGGGTTCGAGCCCCGGGGCCGGCGAGGGCCTTTCTGTGTGGAGTTTGCATGTTGTCCGCGTGGGTGTGCTCCGGTTTCCCCCACAGTCCAAAGACATGCAGGTTAGGTTAACTGGTGACTCTAAACTGACCGTAGGTGTGAATGTGAGTGTGAATGGTTGTCTGTGTCTATGTGTCAGCCCTGTGATGACCTGGCGACTTGTCCAGGGTGTACCCTGCCTTTTGCCCGTAGTCAGCTGGGATAGGCTCCAGCTTGCCTGCGACCCTGTAGAAGGATAAAGCGGCTAGAGATAATGAGATGAGATGAATGAAAATTCTCAACGGATTTGGCATAATATAAAAAGGTCCTTTTTTACTCAGAAAAAGCAGAAATCCGCCGAAAAGCGGAAAACTCTCATCCCTGCCTAGCTTGTGACCATGTCATGCATGCTAACGTGGAGAATATGAACATGTATTTTGTAACAAAAACCTTCGAACAAAAAGTTCATGTTTTACTTACAGCTTGTGAGCTGGTGGTCTTGACGGCACAGATCCAGGTATTAAAAACAACCTCGAAGCAAATCCACTACTGAAGGCACCGAAGTTTGAAAAGTCACTGTGGTTGAAATGATCAGAACACAGTACTAACTTTGCATTATACTTCGCTGGTGGTGCTCCAAAGATAAATTCCAACCATTTCTTCTTCACCTCTTCTATCTTGGGCAAGAAATGCAATGTTGATGTGTTACTGCCACAAATAACACAGGCACAAACTTGTTCAGACATGTTTTCAACTTGCTGTTAGGTCCTCTTCGTTAGCTACTGACGAGATGGGCTCTGCTGTCTCTCCTCACGCTTAAATCCGAACTTTCTTCCCGTGGGCGGTCGCAAGCCAAGGTGGGCGAGGCCATGAATACTAATTTTTGAAGTGACGTAAGTTCGTAGGGCTTTTTCAGATACGCTCATTTTTCCGACTATTTTCTTTCATAAGCTAATACAGGGAATGGGAGTAGAATTACATTTTCACATGCAGCATGCATATGCAACTCGGAGTGAACTATGGTATTTCAAAAAGAGACAGTATTAAACGTTTTTGGTGGAAGAGCACCTTTAATGAGACTTAGCGAGACCACTAGAGGGTGTATTTTTGAGATTCCACAGTGCTTTAATAAGCTATTTTTCAGAAGTCACATAAATACAGTATGAATATCAGAAAGCAGGACACTTTATTATTAGCAATGCTAGCATGAACATGTTCTCAACATGATGGAATTGAACAGCTCTACAAACAAACATGCGTCACAACCGAGCTGATTGACCAAGCAAGTTCATTCTAAATATCATGCATGTTTCAGTAGCATTCTAAACACATCCTGAACCCCTGATTTATTATTATTATTGCTATTATTATTATTATTATTATTATTATTATTATTTGTGGCGGCACGGTGGTGTAGTGGTTAGCGCTGTCGCCTCACAGCAAGAAGGTCCAGGTTCGAGCCCCGTGGCCGGCGAGGGCCTTTCTGTGCGGAGTCTGCATGTTCTCCCCGTGTCTGCGTGGGTTTCCTCCGGGTGCTCCGGTTTCCCCCACAGTCCAAAGACATGCAGGTTAGGTTAACTGGTGACTCTAAATTGACTGTAGGTGTGAATGTGAGTGTGAATGGTTGTCTGTGTCTATGTGTCAGCCCTGTGATGACCTGGCGACTTGTCCAGGGTGTACCCCACCTTTCGACCGTAGTCAGCTGGGATAGGCTCCAGCTTGTCTGCGACCCTGTAGAACAGGATAAAGCGGCTAGAGATAATGAGATGAGATGAGATTATTATTTGTAAAATATGAAACAAAATAATGTAGCACAAAATCTTCTTCCTGTAGTTGTGGAAATTATGCTAAACTTTTAACAGCGCCACCTGCAGGGCCGGAGCATTCTTAGCAGAGCTCCCAGCGGAGCACCATACCTAAGAAAAAATGGTAAACCCATCGAGTCGATTTTTTGTGGTTTGTACGTGTACGTGTACCACCACAGGAAGCCCAGTTTTGCTTTCAAAAAGTTTACAAACGAAAAGGATCGAGAATAGTCATTCTGTGTTGGGCCAAGTTAAGACCAGGGAATTCAAAGCTAGCAAATCATTGCAAAGTGTTTGCAAAAAACAATCAACTTTGTCAGCGTTTGTAAATTTCAAATGGCCGGGAGCAAGTGGCCGGTTAGTTGACTCGATGGGTTTACCATTTTTTCTTAGGTATGGTGCTCCGCTCGCACAGGCCAAAATAAATAATAACTTCCAGTTTAAAAGTATATGGAATTATACATCTGGAAATTATAGCAGAGGAGAACAAAGGAAAAAGAAAACGAATTTTAACAGAAGAAGGAAAACTTAGAAGATGGGAAAGTGAAAAAGAAAGAAGGCAAAATGTAAGCGAAGACAGAAAATGAATTTTAACAGAAGAAGAAAAGCTTAGAAGATGGGAACGTGAAAAAGAAAGACTATCGACCAGTCACAAAGCGAGAAAATTATTTTGACAACTACCTGGTAGATAATTCTATGAGAGCTGTTACAGTAAGTGTGATGTCACTTGTAAGGAAAATTGACTTCTGGGTCCAAAATCAAAAGCTAAAACAAAAGAGACTGGCTATGATATAAGAAAATTCTACAACCCAGAAACAGATGGGAGCTCCGCTTTTAGGCAGTGCCTAAATCTATATATTACACAACATCCACAGAGTATGAGACTTTATGAGCTCATGAAGGTGGTTTCGTCTTCACACATGGACTGTTGACATCCTGAGATGTTTCAACTCTGCTTGGACTGTATCCAGTGTTGCTCACGAGAGGACAAGCTATCCTTTGAGTCTCAGTGAGGTTTATTTTCCTCCCCACTGTTGCCTCTGGTTAAATCTTAATCTACAGCCGGATTTCTGATAAGCTGCTCGCTCTCTTGTTGCAAACACTGGTGGCTACTCCGTGTTGCTCGAGGCACATTTGACCACTTGATGAACAATCGATCTGGGAATGTGTAATTAATACAATGCAAGTCCGCTGAGAAATGCCTTATTAAACCAAACCTAATTTTGGTGTGTAGAATCAAATGAAAATTTACAGCAGGAGGTCTCACACCAGCAGGCAAATCGATTTCCATTTGTAAATGTGAAACATGTTCAAAGTTTATGACTTACAACCTTCTTTAAAGCAGAATTTTAATGATGTTAATAAATATGGGTTATTGGTCCCACCTTGAATGTTTTATTCCTCTTGTACCACAGCAATCACCAGTGTTTGTTTTATAAAACTTCTTAAAGAATGACAAGTCATACCTACTTTTTATCCATTTATTGTTATGTTTAACATTGTTGAATGCTTGTGAAACTAGTTCTTGTTCTCACTTTATGTTACAGCAGCTATAAATGCTCATTCCTTCACCAGCCTCTCTTCTGACATTAAAAAGACAAAAAACACAGCTTGTCATGTTACTGAGAAACCACAAAGTGTAAACTTCTTGTCACATAGTGGTGGAGAGTGTCGCATCAGTGCCGAAAAGTGGATCCTAGTGATGCTTTCGGATTCCCAGAGCTAACCACGCTGTCAACAAACATGGCTGCTGTGGACTACAGTCCAGCTTTAGTCATTAGTTTGTGTCATTTTAAGACATTCCTTTTTATGTTCTTTGTTTCCTTCTTATTCTCAATCATAGTGTTTTGGTTTTCATGGTTGATGTTTTTAAGCTCACTGTATTACCTGAATGCAAAGGTAGGATTTTTAATTTCCGAACAGGCAAAACAAAACTAAAGTCACAACAGGTTTCACAAAATGAGAAAAATAAAAATGTGTTGATCATAGCATCAAGCACACAACAGACAACAGAGACTTCAACCAAACAAAGAACTAGCAGAACTTAAATACGAAAACTAATCAAAAAGGAAATGCAGAAGGGGGTGTGGCAGGGTCATGTGATTTGGCTGTAGTCTGTGAGGCTGATGGGAAATGAAGGCCATATTGTGAGGTCATGATGATCCCCTGGAAATGGGGATCACGGCTAAAACCGGAGTTGACGTGACGCTCCTCTGTCCTGAAGATATCAGAAAAGTTACAGCATAATCTCTGACTGTTACAAAGTGCAGACACTGGAGACTCCTTCCAGAAATATGAAATAAACATTTCCCTACTTCAAGAAACCCTCTCCATGTTACTATAGAAACGATACCATATTAGAACGAGGGCATGTGAGCAGATCTGGAGAGCTCTGAATTAGCTCTAGCCCAAGCTGGTTGCTGTAGAATTTATATCTTCTTCCTCAAGCTATTCTTGAATAGTGAACATGTTTGTCCTTTGTTCTCTTTGTTTTGATTAGATTAAAAAAAAGGAGTTGTGTAAAGCATGCCGAGTGAGGCAGAGCTGGAGGAAAAAGTCCACAGTTGCCAAGCAACAGCAGCCCTAACGAACTCGGCAGTGACAGTACAGCGGCTGAGTTAATAGGAACGTGCAATGAGATGAACTTCCATTTCTTTCCGATTGAGCAAAGGAGGTTGTTCGTATCTTTCTTCATTTGTTTGTAAACCTCTCCTCACCTCACACGTCACAAAACCACAACCCAGGACACAAATGTCCTCAGTTCTGACTTGATCATGATCATGAGACAGTTGCTTAAAATTTTTGAGGATGATGAATAGTGTGATGTTTAATGTTCTGGACAGATTTTGCACTGTGTCATGAGGTTTATGCATCATTAGTTTCACTCCTCCACCTCGTCCTGTCTTTAGATTAATGTCTCCATCTAGCGCCAGCTCCTCAGAGCAGCCCACAGAGGACTTCAGGGCACCGGGACAATGTGCCGAGCTTAGCTTTATGTCCTTGTTTCTCCCTTTTTTGTAAATCAGACCCCAACAGGAAGCTGCACTTTTCACAGATAAAGGGCATGTGTGACATGAACATGACATATTTACAGAAAAATAGAGCAAGGAATCTGAGATTTATATTCACATTACCTCTTAAGTGTCCTTCTCTGGCCTTTTCAGGCTCAGGTCAGACTCGAGAGCCGTTTGTAAATTCAGGTCTCGTCATCGACAGCTCATCGTCTCTCCCTAAAGGCGACTTGATCTCTACTGACATTTTCAGTGGCTTATCTGCACACTTTACCTTCACTGCAGCCAAGAGCCAAGCTTAATTATACATTTACTTCAACTCCGTTTGGACCTGAAGCTTGCGGAAATTTGGTTAACAAAAAAGAAATGCACTTCACATAAAAAGCTTTTTAAGTAAATGGTGTTCATGAAGCTACATAACACCGACAGAATGGTTTCATGACAACTTGAATAAACCAACATTTATAACGGTATATTCCAACAGGTGTCAGATATGATAAAGACTTTTTGATGTAGAGATGATACAACACATTGCAAATTTATTTATTTAGCCTGACAAACGGTTGTCTTATAATGCCTTCTCAGGCTACATAAACCCTTCATAAACTCAAATGGCATAAAATTAGGTGGCTGGGTGGGAGGGCGGAGCCTTAAAAAAAAGCCTTATTCCAGGCATCTGCTTTTTGTCAATTTTGAATTTGATGTCTAGTTGCCATTCCGCCCGACATTAGTTTGTGTTATTACACTTGACATAGTGAATTACATTCAAATGAATGTTATAACAACAGACTCTGTAAACGGAGGTCAACAACAGGAATAAAATGATGAAAGCAGGTTTATAGCAGTTAATGCCTGTTATAAAGGTTTGCGTGAGTTGATATTGGCTTATGTAGGTGTTATGTAGCCCTGTGAACAGTGTGACTGTCACACCAGAAGGACCTGGAGTTATAAGGTCAGGAAATGTTAATCCAGAAAGTGTTATAGCACAATGTAATGCCACGTGTTATATCAATTTCACACAAACGTTCACAAAAGCAGTCGTTATATTGTGCGACAGTGGATAATGTTTGTTGGATGAAGCCTCCGTAAGGGAGGGGCTTTTATAGGTGGCATGTAGCACTATAAGAAGTGTAACTAACTTTATCACTGCTATGAAGTTATAATGCAGGATATTCGAGTCCCATCCTAATGCCACATTATGTCAATTTAACATTGATATTAATGAAGCTGTATGATCTTTATGGCATTTGGAATAAACCTTTATAAACATGTACATAGACTTATGTCAGGTGTTATGAGGTGCTTATGTAGACGTCATACAGCTCTATGAACATAAGAACACCGAGTCAATGTTATGACATGCTAATGCTAACCTAATGCCTTCATGCTAATTGTTATGTAAACTTGACATTGATATTCATGAACACAGCCTTTATGGAAGCTGATGTAGGATTTATAAATGTTTATGTAAGTAAAAGTCAGGTTTCATAAAGGGCTTCTGTTGGCTTTATGTAGCCTTATGTACTCTAAGAGTGAATAAAGCAAAACTGATTTTTTTAACCCATGATTTTGAATCTAATACCATGAACGATATTAGAGATTGAAGTTGAGACCATGTTTTGAAAGAGATAAAGCCTTTAATTAAAAAATATCTATAAAAGAGAAGCTGCACATCTGATTATGATCCCTATAAGAGCAGCTATAGATTATCATAAAAACAGGCCATCTCTCGCTGAAGCTGGGGTTCTTCAACACCACTTATGATGATTTACTGCACTCCTGTATCTTATTAGTCTTAGGCGTACATTGGAAAGCCATGTGCGAATATGAAAGTGCCGATTCTGACGCAGCGACATCATTCTGCAGGAGTCATGTCGCAGGGCGGTTAATCTATTTTGCCAGGAAAGTGAGCGACGAGGGCACTTTGGTAAGCGCCCTTTTTTAATGTCTTCCATTAGGGTGGATCAGGGAGATATGTCTTTATCTGGCAGCTCCGGAGAGACAGACTCGATGTCGATGACCTTGAGGAGACAGGAACACGTCACTACTTTGATTCGTCTCCCCAGAGGACTCGGATCTCCGGCGCTGCCTCACTCCGACACACCAATGAGTATTGATCTGAGGGAGCGACTCAATGTAATGATGCAGAATTATAATTGCACCAGCTGTCCTTTTCCTGTGTAGCATCTTCTAATGTATGCTAATGCTACACTGGGGCATCCTGCAAGGCCACGTGGGCCCTGGAGCCGATATCACTGAACAATCTGCAGAAACAGATGTAGAAGTAATTAGTGTTAATAATACAGGAACAGTGCTCTTTGTCATATTTTTACTAACTCTGCTTTAAAGTCAAATTAATGCTGAGTGATGCACATCATTATCAAATTCACCAGTTATTCAGCACTAATTTCACACATGAGAACAAAAATGAAACGTTCAGTTTTATTTTAGTGTAAAGCAAGAGATATACACTTGACAGTAACTAGACAAAACAAACACACTGAAGTCTAACTTAGTGTTTATCAAGATTCTATATTGGTTAATATTAAATATTATAGTATTTAGTACTAAAAATTAAAAGATTTTTTGACTGCAAGCAGTAGAGAGAATAAATCATAACCATTTGAGGACTGTAACTCCAGCAATACAAAATAAATAAATAAATAAATAAATAAATAAATAAATCTTAACTTAAAATGCACTGTCACTATGATTGAAAAGAATCAAAGTAGTTGTGATAATATTCACGTGTTTAATTTAAAAACTTTTCAAGAGTCAAAAAGACTTTTTTGAAAGATTAAGCTGTCTTAAATAAAATTACAAATTAAACTTAAGTAATAATAGTTGCAAGCAGCAATGAGGGGCCCAAGCATGAAACAGGGCACAGTTGCCATGGAAACATCATTTTGTCAAGGGCATAGCTATATACAGTCAAAGCAAGATTTCTGACATTTGACCAAAGATTGTCCAGGATATGAGTTCACGTCATGTTTGGTGACTTTGCTACTGAATTCAATAGGATGTAACAGAAATGGACAAACAGTTTAAAAATAAAAAATTGTCTAATAAATTTCACAGTGCTTTGTCTGAAGATTGTCTGTGCCAGATTTAGCGAAGATTGGGCCAAATGCATCATTGCATATTGCAGCACCCCAGTGGTCAAATGACATTTTTTCTGCTTTTCCAAATACCCAGTTTGGTTTTGATACATCAAAGCATTGCTGAGATATTACCTCACTTCCTGTTTGACAGCTTCACCACTGAATTTGACTGGCTATAATGGGTAAACACTTTCACAAATGGAAAAGCTAACATATTATTTTTGTGTACACTGTAAAACATTTAAAATTGGTTTAACTTGGAAACGCAAGTTCACCTGCTGCCTTGAAAATGCAAGTTAACTCAATTTGATGATTATCTTTGTTTCAACTCAGAAAAAGTCTCAATTAGTCAAGACAACTAAGTAATTCAAGTCTAACCTTTGAAAACTTGCACAGATTAGTTCAAATTAAAACACTTTTCAGAGCTCATTGAGTTAAAGAGAAAAAGTAAGTGGACATCACTAAAAAAGGTTGAAATGTGTTAGATTAGAGAGATTAGATAAAACTTTATTGATCCCTTTGGGTGGGTTCCCTCAGGGAAATTAAGATCAGTGTTACAGTGTAGCTTGTAGCTTGGTCAAAAGATCATCTGTCCCAAATTTCATGAAGAATGGACAAAATTAGGGGACTGAAAACTTTTAAAGCTTTTTCATAAAATCCAATATGGCAGAAATTACTGTCAACCAGCTTGAGCTATGGAATCTAGTCGTACCTCGTTTTTGAAAATTGGGCATACGGTGTAAAAGTGCCTCCAAATTTGACTGATTGGTGGCAAAAGCACTCGAGGCACAGATGTGAAACTTGTTGAAAAGAATCAGGAGACTGTCCATAATCAGTTCGCCAAATTTCACAACTTTTTGCCAAATGGTTCTATGGGCTGCCACAAAGACTTGAGCAAGAACAAGAAGAAACACAGTGGGTTCCTACACAGCTTCCCTGTTTGGCCCCCAATTATTATCTCATCTCATCTCATTATCTCTAGCCACTTTATCCTGTTCTACAGGGTCGCAGGCAAGCTGGAGCCCATCCCAGCTGACTACGGGCAAAAGGGGGGGTACACCCTGGACAAGTCGCCAGGTCATCACAGGGCTGACACATAGACACAGACAACCATTCACACTCACATTCACACCTACGGTCAATTTAGAGTCACCAGTTAACCTAACCTGCATGTCTTTGGACTGTGGGGGAAACCAGAGCACGCGGAGGAAACCCACAGAGACACGGGGAGAACATGCGAACTCCACACAGAAAGGCCCTCGCCGGCCACGGGGCTCGAACCCAGGACCTTCTTGCTGTGAGGTGACAGCGCTAACCACTACACCACCATGCCGCCCCTCCAATTATTATTATTATTATTATTATTCATTTACAACCAAAGAAAATAAAGCAAATGATAAAAATTGGATGGATCAGATATATTTCAGATTCTGTTGCTAGGCCATCACTGTCAATAAGAATCTTGTTCTTAGTGACTTGCCTGGTTTTACTTTTGTAAAAAAAAAAGTATCTGTATAAAATAATTGGATACATACTTTATAAATTGTATCATTTGATAGAAGTTGATGAGAAAACATATTGAACCGTATATTGCATTGTGAAAATATGATCTACAATTCTTCAGAACATTAAATAAGAGCATTTATAATCAGCAGCTGCCTTGGTTAGAAATGATGATACATTAGTTACATTGAATCATTTCTCCACAAATCCTGCTGTCCACTGATGAAATATGAAGAGCATGATGCGCCCATTAACCTCAGCCTTCAATTTCCAAATCATTACATAATGAGGTGCAGTGTGCACTGAGGATGACAAGCACGGCTTATTATTATTGATCTGCACTGTGTGTGTGTGTGTGGGGGGGGGGGATCCATCAGTACCCCAAATCCATTTCATCGAATACACCTGTAGGGGACAATTAGCAAAAACAAGCCCACTTTGATCCATCACAGTTGGATAGTATTGGGATAGATATAGTAGGTAGGATTACAACAGATTGGGATAAAGTTCTAGAAAGGATAGAGTGATGGGAAAGAAAAGAGCAAAATATGGATTTAGTGATGGGAAGGAAGGAAGGAAGGAAGGAAGGAAGGAAGGAAGGAAGGAAGGAAGGAAGGAAGGAAGGAAGGAAGGAAGGAAGGAGTGATGAGAAGGACAGCACATTCTGAATAAATAGGGTGATGGATAGAAAGAAGAGCTGTGATGGCTGGATCGAGTAATGGGAATGCTGGATGAAGCAAGGAGAAGAATGGATGGAGTGATGGAAAGGATAGCACATTAGGAAAGAATAAAATGATGGGAAGGATGGTTGGACCAATGGAAAACATGGGGCAGTGGGATTAGACATGTATATCAGGACTTGGATCCCACAGGATGGAACAAAAAGTGGTACACAGCAAAATCCCCAGTGTTGAATTAACGCCCAGAGTGTTGATTTAACACCATACTGTGTTTATATGTGTCAAATTGGACACAAATGAACTCTAAAAGTGTTAATTCAACACTGTGGAATTTGCTGTGTAGAAGCAGGAGGTTTTTACTTCAGTTGGTGATCAGATATGAAGCTCATAGGACAAAGCCCACATTCAGTAACATTGTTAACGTGGGTGTGTGGTGATATGAAGCATTACACTGTAAAAAAATATTTGTTGTTTTAACTTAAAAAAGTTAGTGCAAGGGCTGACTTAAAATTTTGAGTTCACTGGAATTCACATAGTAAGTTAAATTGTTGTGAACTTACTATATTAATTTCAGTGAACTCAAAATTTTAAGTCAGCCCTTAAGACAACCCTTGCACTAACTTTTTTAAGTTAAAACAACAAATCATTTTTTACAGTGTACAGACTTCATTCATTCATCCTTAATAACTGCCTGCTCAGTGTCATGGTGGTTTAAATTAGGCTACGAGTTTGTTTAGATTTTGGAAAACAGAACCAAGTAAATGTGATTGAAATCATCATAGGAAGATACAAACAAAAATAATAATCACCAGCTAGATTTAAAGAAGTAATAATAAAATACAGAGTCCAATTATGAACTGAAGGGATGGAGCTGAGGTAGAGGAGCCAGAATTCATACACCATACAGACACTGATGAGATTCCGGTTTAGGCCATGCCCACTGTGGGCTCCTCCTTTAAATGCACGATGTATTCCTTCATCCCAGCTAGTTTAGTTTTTATATCTCTGAACTCCACAGAGAGGATAGCGGATTCATACAGTTCAGGATAAGTCCGGCAAAAAGGATTAAACAGGAAAATCGGGACTCTTGCTATAAATACTACACTCTCAGAATGCTCAAGTGTGCGAACTGTAGAAGCAGAAATGCCACAGAGAGCAGCAGAGATGTGTCTGTGCTGCTAATTGTCTCATTTTCCTCTCATGTCTCATGGTCAGGATGATAAACGAGTGGCACAGGGTTCATAGGGGTTTTGCACTAGGAGAGAAAGGGATTATCCTGGCTTTTGGGAAAAGCAGCAGGAAGCTGAATGGGAGGAGAAAAGAGAGAGAGAGAGAGAGAGAGAGAGAGAGAGAGAGAGAGAGAGAAGGCTAACGATGTCTCTGTTAGTGCTGCCAATCACAAAGATGGACACGTGCTTAATGTCTCAGAGTCGGGAGGAATACCAAAAATGTGTTCTAGCTCAAAACTTATTGATGCAAAGCTTACCATTTCCACTTCCCTTCACAGTGGAGATGAAACTTACATGTGACTTGGACATGAGTTCAACCCAGGTACCTTATTTAAAAAAAAAACACCTCTGGATGTATTAAGCTCGTGCCAAAGAATGAGATATCTGAGATTATTCAAATATTTTTCTATTTTTCAATATTTATTTATTTTTAAATATTTTAAATATAATAAATAATGCATTATGTTTGTTAATAAACAGACATTGAATGTATTTATTATTTGTTAGTTTATTTTTGCAGATATAAATTATTTTTAATAGTCTGGGAAAAAATTATTTTTAAAAAATGGAAATATTTAAATTTTGTCTTTTTCAGTAATAAATAGAAATATATGATACTTTAAAATTTGAAATATATAAAAAAATCTTCTTCTTCCAGCTGCTCCCATACATTCGGGGTTGCCACAGCGGATCTCTTCCATATATTTGATTTGGCAAAATATAAACATAAAAATCACACACATTACATTATCTCTAGCCGCTTTATCCTTCTACAGGGTCGCAGGCAAGCTGGAGCCTATCCCAGCTGACTACGGGCGAAAGGCGGGGTACACCCTGGACAAGTCGCCAGGTCATCACAGGGCTGACACATAGACACAGACAACCATTCACACTCACATTCACACCTACGGTCAATTTAGAGTCACCAGTTAACCTAACCTGCATGTCTTTGGACTGTGGGGGAAACCGGAGCACCCGGAGGAAACCCACGCGGACACGGGGAGAACATGCAAACTCCGCACAGAAAGGCCCTCGCCGGCCCCGGGGCTCGAACCCAGGACCTTCTTGCTGTGAGGCGACAGCGCTAACCACTACACCACCGTGCCGCACATAAAAATCAAAATATAAAAAATAAAAACTAATTTCTGAGATTTTATAGCACATCTTTGAAAACTCATTAGTAGGAAGGACAGCAAGAAAAGCAGGTCCTTGGGTGTGAAGAGAGAAAGACAAGAAGGTCAAAAAGATGGAGCACAAAGGGTCAAGACCCTAATCAGTCATGAAGAGAGAGCATGCAATGAGAAAGGAACCTCTCTCTCTCTCTCTCTCTCTCTCTCTCTCTCTCTCTCTCTCACACACACACACACACACACAGCTTTCCTTATTCTGTAGTTATGGCTTTTATTACAGGGTCATTATAGCACACTAAATGTCTCTTATCTTGCCGGGGCGCACATTTCTTTCATAAACATACCTTTCTTATTTAAAAACAAACAAAAATAAAAGATATTTCCGAGCAGCTAAAACAGCAGGTGAGTCATCGTTGTACTTTACAGCCACACTTCACAGATTGAGGCTGCAGTTTCAAGCTGAAAAACTACAGTGCAACGAGTTCCGATCTTAATCTCATAAATATAATGGAGGAGATCAGGATGGTGGGATGGGGGGGTGCACACATGCACACATTTTCATATCAAGCCACAAGGTAAAACCTAAAACCATGATAAGTTGAAGCTGTGTACATCAGTAACTCATCTCTCCCCATAAACACAGCACACACTTCCACGATCTCAGATTTCAAGTGGAGAAAAAATAAACTGTCATGTGGTGTAAAATTATTCATATATTTTTTAAAACCTGCTTCTAAGAATCTATGATTTACATTCAGAATGTCTGTGATGTTTTATTATTTTTTAGACTTTATAGGATTTTAAATGCATTGATAGGAAATTTGTAGGCATCGACAGAAAAGCATAATGGATAAGAAAAGAAGAAATGTCTCCGTATTAGTGTGATTTCAAAACAATCTGAGTGCTGACACAGAGTCATGTCCAATTATACATCGAATAATCGTATAATTCTGACAATCAAGGCTAAAATTCTTATTTTTCCCCCATTTTGGACCTTTTCTGTGATCATCACAGCTAATGAATGCAGTTATGCTCTTGGTTGATGAAGCAAATGTCCAGAGTTATAGCAGATTTAGTGAGGGGTATAAATCCATCCATTATCTGTAGCTGCTTATCCTGTTCTACAGGGTCGCAGGCAAGCTGGAGCCTATCCCAGCTGACTATGGGCGAGAGGTGGGGTACACCCTGGACAAGTCACCAGGTCATCACAGGGCTGACGGTACAAACATCAAGTTTGGAAAAATCCTCTGGCTGTTGATTTGTACTATCCGGTGAATGTGGTTTTTGGTGGTTAATTGATGAAAAGTGGCATAATTTCTTAACCCTTTAGCATCTCTGATCTAATTCAGAGAAAGCCAACTGCTTTTCCTTGTTTTACACTAAGCACTGATTGAGCAAACAGCAAACAATGCTTAATATTCAAACACACAACCAACCAGAAATTCTTCAGAGAAAAAAAAATTATCACAATCTACTAAGGAGTCAGAACTTTCCATAATTCATTCCCTTTCCTCGTGTAGATTCCCACAGGTTTTCCTGTTATTGCGTATTCACGATGAAAGCAAAACATCCAAGGTTGTCTCTCCAAAATGAGTCATAAAACCTGTCAGGTTTTTTTTTTACCCACAGCAGATGGTGAAAGTGCAAATCAGGGCAAGTTGAAGGGATAGAAAACCTTGAAGTTTTACGGCTCAGCATCCATCATTTTAACATAGCAAATATGGTGGCAAGCACCAAATAATGGGATGGAGAATTTACAGGGCTGCGGGAAAATGTTTGGAATCCATTGAGAGACTTACGGCACTCACTTCGGGTCCTCAACCTGCTGGGTCAAGTCAGGTCAGGTCGCCTCGGGTTGGCAGGTTAACATCAATCCCAAACCCTCCTAACCTTCCTGACCTCTAAGGCCTGGTTGAGACATGGCTTTGCATGTGCGTACCAAAGCAGCAGCAACATGACTGACATTGTTCTGTGTACTTTTTGTACATATGGATGATTAAAATTGGCATCCACTAGATGGCACATCAGAGCCAAAACATCCCTGTTTCTTCTTTTGGCTGCTCCCTGCTCCCGATCATCCTTCCCAGTTTATGATCTGCATATTTGATTTGGGGCTGTGAGCTGGCCTAGTGGTTAGCATGTCTGCCTCTCAACCAGGAGAGTGTGAGTTCTACTCACGGTCAGGTCATACCAAAGACCATCATAAAAATGGTACCTATTGCCATCTGGCAAGGCATGCTGTGATACAGATGTGAGTAGGAAGACAAACTCTTGCAGATACCAGAGGACACATCCCCCACTGTAACCCTAGCTATGTAATAGGCGAGAGGCCGTGGGCTACTGAAACGGAGATCGGTACCACACCCATATGCCTCAAGAGCTGGTTAGTATTGGGACAGGTGACTGCCTGGGAAGACCAGATCTTGGTGTGGGAGGAACTTTGACTCAACTTGATATCTGATTTGCCATAGATTTTTACACCTTCCTGACACAACCCTCCCCAATCTATCCAGGTTTGGAACTAGCACTAACTATGCACTGGCTTGTGCAACCCCAGTGGCTGGGTATTTAACCTAATCTGCATGTCTTTGAACTGTGGGAGGAAACTGGAGCACCTGAAGGAAACCCACAGCCATGGCCCCCGTCAGTCATGAGGTTCAAACCCAGAACCTTCTTGCTGTGAGGTGACAGTGCTAACCCATCCATCCATCCATTATCTGTAGCTGCTTATCCTGTTCTACAGGGTTGCAGGCAAGCTGGAGCCTATCCCAGATGACTATGGGCGAGAGGTGGGGTACACCCTGGACAAGTCGCCAGGTTATCGCAGGGCTGACACAGAGACAAACAACCATTCACACCTACGGTCAATTTAGAGCCACCAATTAACCTAACCTGCATGTCTTTGGACTGTGGGGGAAACTGGAGCACCCAGAGGAAACCCACACAGACACAGGGAGAACATGCAAACTCCAAACAGAAAGGCCCTCACTGGCTGCTGGGCTCAAACCCAGGACCTTCTTGCTGTGAGGTGACAGCGCTAACCACTACACCACCGTGCCACCCCAGTGCTAACCCAAACATCCCAATTTCTAACCCATGTTAAACCCACTGACATGCTCAGTTTCTAAAACTTTCCTCTATCATCGTGAATGGTGTCATGAACCTCATCTCAAATAGAAACTATTCAGGTTCTTACTAATCTAGAAGATCCAGGCTACATTTTTAAAGGCGTGGTTAGGTTTTTCAAGCACTAACCATAATCAGTAAACCAGTTAGTTTACAGACACTGTATTACAAACATGGTGCAATAATGTCCCCACTGGTTACATTACTATTGCATCACGGAGACATGCAGCGTTCATTTCTGACTAAACGCAAAGGCAAAACTCCAAATGACTGCAGGATAAATTATTGTTCAGGTACAAATGTCACAGTGTTAAAAAAAAAATAAAAATAAATAAAAAATAAATAAATAAATTACAAAAAAGCCATGGTGTTCTTAGAATTTCTTCTTGATTTATTTGTGATTTTCAGACTGAATTCACGCTAAACCCTTCATTATAACTCATGCTTTTCCTCACATTAGTATCCCTTGTCTTCATCAGTACTCCAGTTTTCTTTTCCTTCACCTTGTGTTGGAAATTACGCCGCTTCAGCTCTGCTCCAGAACATTCACAATCATCTTAAAGCCATGATAAGGTATTTGCTTTAAATAAGCATGAGCATCTCTAATGGCTGCCTTTATGAGTGTCCCTTCCCCATTCCTTTCCTCCCTTAAAAAGCGATGGGCTTTGAGAGATTGAAACGATAATGCTGGGGAATATAAATGGGGGTTTGGAGAAATCTCATTTAAAGTCGCAAAGGGGAACCATAGCCGTGTAAACAAAATTCTATTTCGCATTGTTAAAAGGTAATTTGTCTCCATCACAGCAGGCAGGGCTTTCATAAATAAAACAGTGGATCTTTCAGGTGAGCGCTCTGTTTATCCGCTAGTCTTCACTCTTTTTTTATATAAAGAAAGGAAAAGAAATATACTTCCTGCTGTTTGAAGTTCTGAGTCATAGTACTTTAAAAAAAACAGCTGAAGTGGTCCTTAGAGTAGCAGGACTGAATTAAAATCTCGTCTCTTAACCCCAACATGCCAGCAAAACAAAGCTGAGGGAAAACAGCTACAGTGGTGTGAAAAAGTGTTTGCCCCCTTCCTGATTTCTTTTTTTTTGCATGTTTGTCACACTTAAATGTTTCAGATCATCAAACAAATTTAAATATTAGACAAAGATAACACAAGTAAACACAAAATGCAGTTTTTAAATGGTTTTTATTATTAAGGGGGAAAAAATCCAAAACTGCATGACCCTGTGTGAAAAAGTGATTGCCGCCCTGTTAAAACATAACTGTGGTTTATCACATCTTTGGAAAGCTGATTTCAATTTCTCTAGCCACACCCAGGCCTGATTACTGTCACACCTGTTCTCAATCAAGAAATCACTTAAATAGGACCTGCCCGACAAAGTGAAGTAGACCAAAAGATCCTCAAAAGCTAGACGTCGTGCTGCGATCCAAAGAAATTCAGGAACAAATGAGAAACAAAGTAATTGAGATCTATCAGTCTGGAAAAGGTTATAAAGCCATTTCTAAAGATTTGGGTCTCCAGCAAACCACAGTGAGAGCCATTATCCACAAATGGCGACAACATGGAACAGTGGTGAACCTTCCCAGGAGTGGCCAGCCGACCAAAATTACCCCAAAAGTGCAGCAACGACTCATCCAAGAGGTCACAAAAGACCCCACAACAACATCCAAAGACCTGCATGCCTCACTTGCCTCAGTTAAGGTCAGTGTTCATGACTCCACCATAAGAAAGAGACTGGGCAAAAATGGCCTGCATGGCAGAGTTCCAAGACAAAAACCACTGCTGAGCAAAAAGAACATAAAGGATCATCTCAGTTTTGCCAGAAAACATCTTGATGATCCCCAAGACTTTTGGGAAAATACTCTGTGGACTGACAGGACAAAAGTTGAACTTTTTGGAAGGTGTATGTCCATGACATCTGGCGTAAAAGTAACACAGCATTTCAGAAAAGGAACATCATACCAACAGCAAAATATGGTGGTGGTAGTGTGATGGTCTGGGGCTGTTTTGCTGCTTCAGGACCTGGAAGACTTGCTGTGGTAAATGGAACCATGAATTCTGCTGTCTACCAAAAAATCTTGAAGGAGAATGTCCGGCTATCTGTTCGTGACCTCAAACTGAAGCGCACTTGGGTTCTGCAGCAGGACAATGATCCAAAACACACCAGCAAGTCCACCTCTGAATGGCTTAAGAAAAACAAAATGAAGACTTTGGAGTGGCCTAGTCAAAGTCCTGACCTAAATCCGACTGAGACGCTGTGGCATGACCTTAAAAAGGTGGTTCATGCTCGAAAACCCTCCATTGTGGTTGAATTACAACAGCTCTGCAAAGATGAGTGGGCCAAAATTCCTCCACAGCACTGTAGAAGACTCATTGCCAGTTATCACAAACGCTTGATTGCAGTTATTGCTGCTAAGGGTGGCCCAATCAGTTATTAGGTTTAGGGGGCAATCACTTTTTCACGCAGGGTCATGTAGGTTTGGATTTTTTTTCCCCTTAATAATAAACACCTTCATTTAAAAACTGCATTTTGTGTTTACTTGTGTTATCTTTGTCTAATATTTAAATTTGTTTGATGATCTGAAACATTTAAGTGTGACAAACATGCAAAAAAAAAAGAAATCAGGAAGGGAGCAAACACTTTTTCATACCACTGTAGTTGCAACAAGCAAATATTTCATCTGTTCATGACTTTGCTTTCGAGTTCAGAAACGAGGACAAGTTTGTTTAAAGGTCGTTTGATATTCACCGAGGCTTTTGGAGGCTTGTCAGGACAAAAAAAAAAAAAAAACAGGTTATAATCAGTTTAAGAAATGATGCAAACTGACAGGAAGGTACGTGCCAATCTGCAGCAAGGTAGCAAATCACAACAACAAAATAAAAATCATCACACAGCATGAAGGCATCACGAAGGTGAAGTAGCAATTCCAAAGGCCAAGACAGGACAAAAGCATGTTATTTTGGTGAAGTTTTGGAGAAAATTTTGAGCAACAGAACTAATTGAGTGAGAGAGAGGTTAAGAAAAAAATATCTACCAAGACAGAAGTGTGGGCAAGTCATTGTTATGACAATTGCAAGGTTGCTCAGGAACATTAGCGTATTTCACTGTTCCTTCAAGCAGGTACGCAGAGCTTTTATTTTTAAATAAGTTTCTGAGTGGACAGTATCTCTATCCTTGACTCTTGTATGCTGCATAAATGGGAATTTAAAAAAACATATTTTTGAGAGTTAAAATCAACCACAAAGTTGGCATTTGAGCTGCCCCACTGAGCCAGCCAGCCCTGAGTGCGTGACGTCACAGCAGTAACCAGTTTTAAGGCCGAGGCCTTTGACAGCTATAGACCAAAGCCATATAAATAAAACTTTATGGTGAAAGTAAGAAATACTGTTACCGACTTGTTCAACTAAGACTGATTTGACTTCATTGATTGTGGGTTGACTCTCATTAAAACAGGATGGGTGTTATAACTTATGCAACATACATGTACATGCATGCATTTTCACTGATAAAACGTAAAAGGCTCATTAAATAATCAGATGAACTGAGACAATCACATTCTGAAGCAAATTAAATAATCTTATACCGCTAACTTAAACACACGATACAAGTTACATGGATTCATCTAAATGCAGGTAAACAACAAGTGTTGCTGTTTTTGTTGTTTTGTATCCAAATGCAGGCAACCAACGTGTTGTTTTTTTATCCAAATGAGAGTCACAGCTTACCCGTCTGTGTTCTCGCTTCTTGAAGGCCGATCTCGTGGCCGATTGTTTTGAAACAATCTGACTTTCAGTTGTTCGTTCAGTTCTCCGTTCATTCACTTCTTCCACATAAGGGCGAGATGGCAGCAATATCCAGCGCAGAAATAAGACGGCTGCTCCACTCATTCACTGTTTTCTTCATACTGTGTATTCCACCATTACTGCTCGGCTCAGGCGATTACTAAAACCCGGGACGGAACAGGACATCACCGGTTTTAGCAACAACCGCAGGGACGTCACTGCCTGAGCGATATGTCCCATCCCGTTCTGTCCAGGGTTTTACCAACAACCCTTGGCTCACTCCAGGAGAACTGGTGCAACTGAACTCATCTCATCTCATCTCATCTCATCTCATTATCTCTAGCTGCTTTATCCTTCTACAGGGTCGCAGGCAAGCTGGAGCCTATCCCAGCTGACTACGGGCGAAAGGCGGGGTACACCCTGGACAAGTCGCCAGGTCATCACAGGGCTGACACATAGACACAGACAACCATTCACACTCACATTCACACCTACGGTCAATTTAGAGTCACCAGTTAACCTAACCTGCATGTCTTTGGACTGTGGGGGAAACCGGAGCACCCGGAGGAAACCCACGTGGACACGGGGAGAACATGCAAACTCCACACAGAAAGGCCCTCGCCGGCCCCGGGGCTCGAACCCAGGACCTTCTTGCTGTGAGGCGACAGCGCTAACCACTACACCACCGTGCCGCCCGCAACTGAACTCACTTTCCTTTAAAAAAAAATTAAATAAAATAAATGCTTTCCTTTTCTTGTTTTCATTTTCTCTAATTGTTGGTACTGCACCCTCTTTCAATATGGGCTTATAGCCAATGCTCCTCAACAGATCAGAGGTCTCGTACAAGTCATCAGTAAAATGTGCAGAGCAGAGGAGAGACCACTTTGTAGGCACCCAATGTGCCTGTGAACTTCTCACAAAACGCATCCAAATCTATGCAGTTTGAACATTCTTGGGCCATGAATGAAACATAAATCCAACTTCTGTCATGTTGCTGCACCCGCCAGCAACACATCTACATGGCATGGTGATAAATGAGCTCAAAATGGAGGATTGGAGTTGCAGTCAGCTCTGTGTTTTAGTAGAGCAGAAATGTCGATGAGACCCATAGACTTCCTGCTGTGATGTTATGGACGTCAAGGTCATTCACTCACACCGCTACCTATATGAATCACTTTAATCGTAAAAATTACTGCAAGAGATTTATTGTTAATGCTTAAAACTATTCCTGTGCCATTCTTGAGGTCTCAAGGCATTTATAAACGAAAGTGAGGCCATGATTCTGCGTATATGCTTTAACGTATACATTCAGAGTTAATGTTGCATCCATATGCGACTCTGCAGAGAATCCAAGCTCCAGCATCATCACATTAAATCACGCCAGATGTCTACATGCAAAACCAATTATCAAGATTTACATCAATTATGATGTACTGATGAGGACGATGCGAGAACACGGTGAAGTTTTTATTGCTAGATTCAGTACAACCAAGTCATAAGATGTGCTCGGCTTAGCGTTCATCGTAAATCATCATCAGTCTGTGACTTGATTTCACTGTCATTGGCATGAAACTTCATTTAAATTCAGTGCATTTTTACCAGTGGCTGATGTTTGGCTAAACCAGTCCATTTCACAAAAAGAAATAAAATGAAAAAAAAATTATAGAACTCTATGTGCTGGATGCACGTAATACGAGCCACTAGACCCATGACATTTACATCACTGACATCATTTTTGTCTGTTTGCACAACATGAATGTAAAAACACCATTTTCAGAATCATCCACTTTGAAAAAGGTTGAAAATTATTATTTTAACATGGTGAAAAAGGCAAAATAGACAAGAAAGCAAAAAAAAAATTCCATGAATTAGTGTGGACTGAGATGAGAACAGTCTGAGAAAACTCCAATTATTGGTCTAATATAATGTTGAATTCGAGAAACCAGCCAAAAAAAAGTCTTTTTTTTAATAACATGAAAAAATTTTCATGGCTTTTTAATTCATTTTCAGTGGGGCAAAAAAGTATTTAGTCAGTCACCAATTGTGCAAGTTCTCCCACTTAAAAAGATGAGAGAGGCCTGTAGTTTTCATCATAGGTATACCTCAACTATGAGAGACACAATGAGAAAAAAAAAATCCAGAAAATCACACTGTCTGATTTTAAAAGAATTTATTTGCAAATTATGGTGGAAAATAAGTATTTGGTCAATAACAAAAGTTCATCTCAATACTTTGTTATATACCCTTTGTTGGCAATGACAGAGGTCAAACGTTTTCTGTAAGTCTCATCTCATCTCATCTCATCTCATTATCTCTAGCTGCTTTATCCTTCTACAGGGTCACAGGCAAGCTGGAGCCTATCCCAGCTGACTACGGGCGAAAGGCGGGGTACACCCTGGACAAGTCGCCAGGTCATCACAGGGCTTTTCTGTAAGTCTTCACAAGGTTTTCACACACTGTTGCTGGTATTTTTGGCCCATTCCTCCATGCAGATCTCCTCTAGAGCAGTGATGTTTTGGGGCTGTCACTGGGCAACACGGACTTTCAACTCCCTCCAAAGATTTTCTATGGGGTTGAGATCTGGAGACTGGCTAGGCCACTCCAGGACCTTGAAATGCTTCTTACGAAGCCACTCCTTCATTGCCCGGGTGGTGTGTTTGGGATCATTGTCATGCTGAAAGATCCAGCCACGTTTCATCTTCAATGCCCTTGCTGATGGAAGGAGGTTTTCACTCAAAATCTCACGATACATGGCCCCATTCATTCTTTCCTTTACACGGATCAGTCGTCCTGGTCCCTTTGCAGAAAAACAGCCCCAAAGCATGATGTTTCCACCCCCATGCTTCACAGTAGGTATGGTGTTCTTTGGATGCAACTCAGCATTCTTTCTCCTCCAAACATGACAAGTTGAGTTTTTACCAAAAAGTTCTATTTTGGTTTCATCTGACAATATGACATTCTCCCAATCATCTTCTGGATCATCCAAATGCTCTCTAGCAAACTTCAGACGGGCCTGGTCATGTACTGGCTTAAGCAGGGGGAGACGTCTGGCACTGCAGGATTTGAGTCCCTGGCGGCGTAGTGTGTTACTGATGATAGCCTTTGTTACTTTGGTCCCAGCTCTCTGCAGGTCATTCTCTAGGTCCCCCCCGTGTGATCATTTTGTGATCATTTTGACCCCACGGGGTGAGATCTTGCATGGAGCCCCAGATTGAGGGAGATTGTCAATGGTCTTGTATGTCTTCCATTTACTAATAATTGCTCCCACAGTTGATTTCTTCACACCAAGCTGCTTACCTATTGCAGATTCAGTCTTCCCAGCCTGGTGCAGGTCTACAATTTTGTTTCTGGTGTCCTTTGACAGCTCTTTGGTCTTGGCCATAGTGGAGTTTGGAGTGTGATTGTTTGAGGTTGTGGACAGGTGTCTTTTATACTGATAACGAGTTCAAACAGGTGCCATTAATACAGGTAACGAGTGGAGGACAGAGGAGCCTCTTAAAGAAGTTGTTACAGGTCTGTGAGAGCCAGAAATCTTGCTTGTTTGTAGGTGGCCAAATACTTATTTTACCGAGGAATTTACCAATTAATTAATTAAAAATCCTACAATGTGATTTCCTGGATTCTTCCCCCCATTCTGTGTCTCATAGTTGAAGTGTACCTATGATGAAAATTACAGGCCTCTCTCATCTTTTTAAGTGGGAGAACTTGCACAATTGGTGGCTGACTAAATACTTTTTTGCCCCACTGTAAATAAGCACTAAAACACTGTTATCCAATTTAAAAATGTTCAAGACCTAATATTTTTGTTAAAAGTTAAGTGAAAACATCTACAGTATATTTAGTCTTTATGATATTCACCTCACGTGATATACAGTAGCATAAAGCCTGACATAATTGCTAGCTTTACGTGCTAACTGCACTAGCGCCTTAAGCTGGCCTTTTTATCCATCCAGCATGTCATCGCACAAACACAGATCAACAGAAACAATGGCAGATTAAAGACGATGTGTGAGCCGATTTCAAAAGTAATCTAGAAGTGATTGTGCATTTTTCCCCCTTTTTAAAACTTTTAGGGTTTTTTCACAGCCAAGAGCTTCTCTAATATCTGCAATAAACCCACCCCAGTGCAGTCTCATGCAGACGCACCTGAGAGAGCTGCCAATCACACTGACTTGCCAGGTTCAGTTGGATTTCTGCAGCCGTCAATCTGAGCCTCTGTGTGGAAGTGCACTATCATTCTCTACAGGATTAAACTCCGCGTTAAATTGGCTGCTTGGCTCAAAATGAGCTGAAATGATGTAGGTCTGTAGAAAAAGAGGAACAGAGATAGAGGGAAAATTACATCTCCAGCTCAATGGGATGGCAACAAACTTCAGGGAATTATTTATTGTGGGATAATTAAATGCACCATGAAGCTTTAAATCAGCTAAATAAATTGCTTTTCTCAATTATTCCCACTCCATTTTACATCCTCCTGCAAATCGCTTTACCTTCATATAACTTTGTCTTTAGTATTTCAGCTTTTTCCTCAAGATTACACTGACAGAAAGAAAAGAAAAACACTTTTACACCAACTACAGTCGGAGTTGATGATTATTTCTTTGGAAAAAGGAGGGCATTTGGCATCCTAAAGACCTTAGAGAAGAAAGCAGAACTTCAGAAAAGTGCTCAAGTTTCCGAGACCACTCAAGTCAGGATGTGACTTAAACTTCTCAACCTTAAACATGTTCAATTACAGAATCTAGGCCAGAAACAGCAGCAGTAAAGCAGTGTGTTTTTGCCAGTTCATTTCAACTACCAAGATGCTTCACAAGCCGAGGTGTGGACCTCGAGAACATTTATTACTTTAATTATTTGATTTTTGTTATTAAACAAAAAGAAAAAGAAAACAGATATAGTTTTTGAACCAAGAGTCATCATTGGAATCATTTTTGATAGGACTCTAGAGTTGCTTTATGGATCAACTAAAGAACCATTAAGAGTTTTGGATTTAATTTTTTTTTTTTTACAGTGGTGCTTGAAAGTTTGTGAACCCTTTAGAATTTTCTATATTTCTGCATAAATATGACCAAAAACATCATCAGATTTTCACACAAGTCCTAAAAGAAGATAAAGAGAACCCAGTTAAACAAATGGGACAAAAATATTATACTTGGTCATTTATTTATTGAGGAAAATGATCCAATATTACATATCTGTGAGTGGCAAAAGTATGTGAACCTTTGCTTTCAGTATCTGGTGTGACCCCCTTGTGCAGCAATAACTGCAACTAAACGTTTCCGGTAACTGTTGCTCAGTCCTGCACACCAGCTTGGAGGAATTTTAGCCCATTCCTCCAGACAGAACAGCTTCAACTCTGGGATGTTGGTGGGTTTCCTCACATGAACTGCTCGCTTCAGGTCCTTCCACAACAGTTCGACTGGATTAAGGTCAGAACTTTGACTTGGCCATTCCAAAACATTAACTTTATTCTTCTTTAACCATTCTTTGGTAGAACAACTTGTGTGCTTAGGATCATTGTCTTGCTGCATGACCCACCTTTTCTTGAGATTCAGTTCAGGGACAGATGTCCTGATATTTTCCTTTAGAATTCATTGGTATAATTCAGAATTCATTGTTCCATCAATGATGGCAAGCCATCCTGGCCCAGATACAGCAAAACAGGCTCAAACCATGATACTACCACCACCATGTTTCACAGATGGGAAGGTTCTTATGCTGGAATGCAGTGTTTTCCTTTCTCCAAACAAAACGCTTCTCATTTAAACCAGAAAGTTCTATTTTGGTCTCATCTGTCCAAAACACATTTTTCCCAATAGCCTTCTGGCTTATCCACATGATCTTTAGCAAACTGCAGACGAGCAGCAATGTTCTTTTTGGACAGCAGTGACTTTCTCCTTGCAAGCCTGCCATGCACACCATTGTTGTTCAGTCTTCTCCTGATGGTGGACTCATGAACATTAGCCAATGTGAAAGAGGCCTTCAGTTGCTTAGAAGTTACCCTGGGGTCCTTTGTGACCTCGCCAACTATTACACGCCTTGCTCTTGGAGTGATCTTTGTTGGTCGACCACTCCTGGGGAGGGTAACAATGGTCCTGAATTTCCTCCATTTGTATACAATCTGTCTGACTATGGATTGGTGGAGTCCAAACTCTTTAGAGATGGTTTTGTAACCTTTTCCAGCTTGATGAGCATCAACAACACTTTTTCTGAGATCCTCAGAAATCTCCTTTGTTCGTGCCATGATACACTTCCACAAACATGTGTTGTGAAGTACAGCCCTGCACTCCCGCAGGAGTCCAGCGGGACCCGACGCAAAGCAGTGCGGCGCGGGACAAATTTTGAAAGCTCATTGCGGGCGCAGGCGGGAGGGGGAGTGCACAATGCGGGAGCGGGTGGGAGAGGTGATAAGCTGCAGTCCCACTAACTAAAAACATGTTTAAAATAAAATTTATAAATTATTAATTTATGTCTATCATATATAATTTGTGCTGGATATTTTATTTGGCATTAATAAAAACATTTTAAGATGCCTAAATTTGCGGATGTGGTCTAATCTCGCGTACGTTTCCGATTCCTTTCCGCTCTTCCGTGTTTGAGATCTCCGATCATGGCAGAAGAGCAGAGCTCCTCTAGTGAAGCTCACAGTGCTTCAGAAGTAAGTGCTGCTTTAAAAAGAGGTACATTTACCATTAAAAAGTCAAGAGTATTAGTCCTAAGTATTAAAAAGTATTAACTAGTATTAAAAAGGACTGTGTATCGCACAGATTATTCAATTTAAAGCTAGAAATAGACAGTGTATAATCTGAGGAGCTGGTTGTGGTTGCGCAGCACTTGAGAGGAGAATGAAATCGCGGTTGGAATCATAACGCCACAGACTCGGAAGTGGGAGTGCGCAAAGCGAGAGCTGTCAATCAAAGCGAGAGCTGTCAATCATGAGCGCATGCAGCACTCAACTTGGAATGTGTCAGCAGAATGTCAGAGTCTAAACAATAAACTTATAATAAATGAAGGATCGGTCAGTGGAGAGCTCAGCTAAGCTCAGCATGTTTAATTCCCCAAGCCAATGACAAGAACTTTCGTGAGAAATAACGCGAACGTCTGCATCATGCGGGATTTGTGGGCAGGAGCGGGACAAAATATGGCAGGCACGTGCGGGAGCAGGACTGAAAATCATAATTCTTTGCGGGAGTGGGCGGGAGCGGGACTGAAAATTCTGTCCCGCGCAGACCACTATTGTGAAGATCAGACTTTGATAGATCCCTGTTCTTTAAATAAAACAGGGTCCCCACTCACACCTGATTGTCATCACATTGATTGAAAACACCTGACTCTAATTTCACCTTCAAATTAACTGCTAATCCTAGAGGTTCACATACTTTTGCCATTCACAGATACATAATATTGGATCATTTCTCTCAGTAAATAAATGAGCAAGTATAATATTTTTGTCTCATTTGTTTAACTGGGTTCTCTTTATCTACTTTTAGGACTTGTGTGAAAATCTGATGATGTTTTAGGTCCTATTTATGCAGAAATATAGAAAATTCTAAAGGGTTCACAAACTTTCAAGCAGCACTGTAATCTTTTAATCATATAACAGCACATCCCCAAGTGTTTTATTCCTCTTTTACCACAGCAATTTACCAACAATTAACTTTTTAAAAAATTTACTAATGAAATGACACATATACTTTGATCCATTAATGCCTATGTTTACGTTGAGTGTGCCGTTACAGGAAAATAATCAACTTCAGGATGGTAACAGTAACTCTGCTACATCACACCACCTTGTCACTGAATATTTTTCTGTAACTAACACACACACACACACACACACACACACACACACACACACACACACACACAGACACACAGAGTTTTATTCCACACTTCTCGATATATCTGACCTTTTTCAGCAGGAATTCTCACAGGCTATTTGCATGGAAAGATGAAAACACTCACTACTGTAAATCAATAACTAAAGGAATGTTGAATGGAATCTTTAAAAAAAATGGCATCCTGTAATGGAGGAAATAATTAGGGCCAATTATTATTAGAAAGTGAAACCCGGCTCTCTGAAATGTGAATTTTTTTTTAATATTTAGATATACATAATCTAAAAGAAGTTTAGTTTACCACTACACTTTCACTGCGTAGTGTTTGTAAATCAATTTTCCTGATTCAGTTCGAACACTGTTGGAGTGGAATATGCTATAAATCTTAAATATGGGAGAAAAAAACATGCTTTTTTTTTAAATGAAGGTAAGAATTTTCCTACTTGAAAATTTGATTTCAGCAACCCACCAGAGGTCATGTGACTATTCCACTGTGCACAAAACGTGAATCCTGATCAGCTTAGAAATGCAATTTTACTAAGATATCAAACACTATCATAACAGATCAAATGTGATGTGAGCTGGATCGTGTCTGAACACAAATCCAAGATTGATGTTAAATCTAATCAATGCATCACCAGCTCATGATGTTTCTAATGTGATATACTGAATCATGTCCTGTTGTCTGACACGTGACTATTCCACCATGCAGAGGGAAAATCAAATCACTTATTTTTATACACTTCTGGATATTAGAGGATGAGCAGCCAAAAGCCACCCAGTGTGTTATGTGACTTGCTGGAGCAAAACACAGTAAACTAGAAGCTTCTTTGCTCTTCACTTTGACCCTTCGGCTAAAAAAAAAAAAAATACAACAGCATTCATCAGGCAAGAGCATACTAAAAATTTTTCACTGTCACTGAAGTAGTAGATGCTATGAAAGCTGAGAACATTGCTTAAGGAAAGGGGAGCAGTGAGGGGTTTTTTTTCCCGCTCTCTCGCTCTCATAGTCCTAGACCTTTATTATGGTCCAGTAGTCACAGGTGCTGCTTTGACAAGAATTTGTTTACTCTGTAATTTCAGAGAAAGTTGTCGACCAACAACTCTGTCCTTTCTGTAAGCACAAATAAACAAGCATAATATAATTCACTTTGTTTTCCGGATGCATCAAAGTATAAAATCAGCGCTGGCTAAAGTGGTAAATGACCAGCTGCTTGTCTCAGATTGTGGATATGTTTCTGTTGTTGGTTCTATTTCATTTACTATTCTAATGAACAGGCTTGAACAGATGTTGGGTGCCTCCTCATTTCCTTCCTTTTCCCTCCAAGGAAGCGAGGAAAAGACATGAGAAAAGGAATCATAAACACAAAAATACAACTGTATTTTTCAGATGAGACGTTTTCACTCACTTTAAAGTGATGCTATTGAATTCACTTATTAAATGTATTAATTACTTGTTTTGGAGATGCATTAACTATAGTTTATATACAGAACCATTGATACAGACTAACAGTTCTAACAACACTACATACTTAAATGTTGATGTTTTTTTCCTAAACAAGATTCTTCCCTCACCTGACTTCAGTTTTTAAAGCAAGCCATATTAATTAACCGACTCTCATGCAGTGATTTAATTTGTACCCATTGTTCATTGAATTATGATTCTTAATTGTGCATTTGTGATTCTTATTATTGTGTCATGAATTAGGAAGAAAATTCCATGTAGGATACATCTTCATCCAAAAGCTTCTTCTCTTCTCTTTCCGATTCCTCAGAGCAGATTTTAACAATTGGTACATCCTTAAAGATGACAGATTTCAATCGATGTCCATGTGATGGGCTGAAGGAATTAGGGATCAAGTATCATGGCATCAATGAGGCATCAGTTAGAGGTTTGGAATAAACCAAAGTTCTTTAGATGTTGTTTGACAGACCATTAGCTCTTGTTACCAATTTTATGGTGTCCCTCAATGTTCTATTCTGGATCTGTTTTCATATTTATATTCAGCCCTGTGAGGACAAGATGTTTCACTTCTATGCTGATGATACTCACTTATACTGATCAGTCTGGCCAGATTCAGCAGCACAGCTATACAACATGGAAAACTGAAAATATATATCAAAGTTTGAATGAATGAATGAATGAATGAATGAATGAACAAACGAACAAATGAATGAACTGTCTGCTCCTAAACTTTGACAAAACAGAAATTGCTGATTTCATCCCACAGCATGACAACTATTCTGGAAAATCAGAGGCTCCATTTATACAAGAGCTCTAGCATATTTCTTGTTCATTTATTAATAATTTGCATTAAAATATTTTTGCTTGACCTTTTAAAGTATTACCAGACATTAGATACACATAAGGAAGGAAAGAAGAGAGAAACTTATTGATGCAACGTTTCACAGGATTATTTGGTTGAAAATGATATTCAAGAAAGGATTACGTAGTTAGTCGGTAATGTTTAAAAAAATGGTGTTTTTGAGAACAATGCTTTTGAACTAAATCACATGTTTGACACATCATCGCACCTGAAAGTAGTACAGCCGAAGACACGCCCACAAATTTCTGGTAAGACTTCATAAAGAGCTGCAGGCATCAAACACAGAGAGGAGGTATTTTAGTATTTCACCTTTAACCATCTTTGAGTCATGATAATTAACTTCAATGACACATGAAGCCCTGGTGACTGACAAAAACAAACAAACAAAAAAAAAACCACAATGCTTGCATTATACAAACTCTTATTAAAGGAGAGACATTTTGCTCTTTCACTTGGTACACAGTTAGCATGACCGTCACCTTCATAAACCATTAAGCACATGGTGGATTTGCTCTTTGAGAGCAATATAGATAGAGGTGGTGTGGTGATGGGCGTGACCATGACCATGGTGCTTGTCCATAAATTCACCAATTTTTTTTTAAAGAACACAGCAAAAGACCTTCCCTGTATTTGCCTCTTTTTGCCAGAAATAAGTGAGACTGCAAGCTTCAGCCCACTCCTGACACGCAGGTCCCTTTCTCCAAATTAGTTATTTTATACTTATTCTTATGAACAAAATACTGAATCAAAAGGTACATTGTATAGGCTTTTAACCATTGTTCCCTCACTCCAAAACCCAGCGCTAAACAAATGAAATTAGATGAATTGCCAAAGGGAAAAAGAGTAGGCGGGGGGAAGAAAAAAACAAAAAAACAACACATTTTTTCCTCTGCTCCCTCCCTTGATCTGCACAGACAGGAAGTTATTGAATGTAATTTAAAAGTGCAAAGTTCCCCAGGGACCTGAGGTTATATATAAATTCATAAAAGTTTCAGTGAACTTTTGGTTCAAAGAGTTTCTTCGGAAAGTTAAAAGTCTATATTAGGCTGGGGTTTTTTGTTTGTTTGTTTTTTATTTAATCCTGAATTTATTGCCGTTTGCTTCGTAGATTTGTCAGACATGCTGACCCATTTTTAAAAAAGAACACAGTGGTAGACAATATGCATCTGAAAACCC